>NW_021620443.1:1604329-1692418 GCF_004785775.1 Grammomys surdaster | reverse complement strand
AGAGAGAGAGAGAGAGAGAGAGAGAGAGAGAGAGAGAGAGAGAGAGACTATTGACTCCAGATTTGTGATTCAGTGATGAGCCTTTATGAGTCCGGTCAACAGAATTCTTAATAAGTTTAAATTTCTTATGGACAAGCAATTGAATTATTCTTGTATATTTTCTTATAGGTGGGAAAACAGAGATCCTAAGCCCTGTGGTTTTCAAAGAAGTTCATCAGTAGGAGGAGGAGAAAATGGAGCAGAATAGAAGTTGGCCAGACTTTCCCAGGATTCCCAGGTGGGTTTCATATACTGCTCAACTAGAAGAACCAGACCAACTCATCTTTCCCAGAGGACTGTAAAGGCTATTGTGGTAGATTCAAAGCTAGAAAGCTACAGTTTATAAAAGAGCTCTTTGGAAGAAAAACTACTTTGGTATTCTGAACATTTAGATCCCATCTATTGGGCAACATAGTCATTGGGCTCAATCTAAAGTTCTCACTACAATGAAAACAAAAACAACAAACAAAAAGCCATTAATGTCAATTTTTTTTTATCCTAAGAAACAAGAATAAAAACTCTCTGTAACATTGGTTGGTAATGTCAAAATCCGGCTTGAAACTCAGGAAAATATGCATATGCTTAACAGGTAATCCGATTCAGAATACATCCACAAGAACATCTTCAAGGTCATCAAGGGACTTGCTCTTAGCACAGAAATGTAAGGAGGGTAGCTCAGATTCTGTACATTAAAACCGTAGAGTATGTCAAATTCCTTGGCAGAGGTGATGGTTGTGGGGACTGAGATAGGAAAGAAACAAATAGGAAAGAAGGACCTAGAATCCCAAGTGATGGACTGTATCAGTAACTGTGACATGAAATACTGTTTATGCTGGAAATCCATCTGTAACTGTAAATTACTTGTAAGTGTACATGTTAGTGTGTGCTTGTGGCCTGAGCCTAATAAACGTTACATGTGAAAATGATATTCACAAAAGGGACAACAGCCCCAGAGTAGAACAGAACTGTAATGACAAAAGACAGGCAAATTTGTCAGCTGATTATTGCCATGGGCCTACTTGTGGAACAAAGCAAAATATTCTAATGCAATTGTTGATCCCATGTCAATTTCTCCCTACTACAAGAAGGGGTTAAAAAATGTGTTCTTCAGTTAATAGTCATAAATAAGTTTTAGTGACTGATGACTGAATTCTAGCAACCCAACTTCCAGAAAGAACTCACTACTAATTGAGAAACAATCCATACTGGGAACATGAGCAGGAAAGAAGAGTCCAGCTTGAGGGCATCCTTGTCTACTTATAAACAAGAAGTTGTAACAGCTTTTTCTTTCTACATTGTTCCTTAGGAACTTGGTAGTCCTGGATGTTAACACAGTGATTCCACTTATGTTTGTAAGACGGAGTTCAGATAAATAGAATTTAGATGTGTTCACCATCGAGCCATCCTGAAATGGAATCAGAGTGTGGAGACAGTTTTTAGTTTTATGAACCATAGCCCTGAACATTTAGATCACATTTTCCAGGATATCCATGGCTCTCTAGCATTTTGTTTTGAGACAGTTTTATAATATAGTCCAAGTTGGCCTTAAATTTATAGTCCTCCTGAATCAGCTGACTATACCATCTTCCTTCAATCTGTGACCTTATGACAATATTAATGGCACCAAATACTACACTCCTCGATTTATGGACTAATCAGTGCGACATTTGATGTTCAAAGTTTATACCTCAAGCTATTTCTCTATAAGTAAACACACACATAGTTAGAATAAAGATGAAATATTATATAATATCACAAGACACTACTTAGAAATACATTGTAATAAATTTACAAATAGTTTTATCCAATGGAATTAGTAAAAAAGAGATGCAAGTATAAGCAAACAGTGTCACTGCTTTCAGTGAGAAAATTTATAAAAATTTAGAAACTTCCTTGAAAGATTTTTTTTGTCTTTAGTTATTTCTAGACATCCCCAGGTAGAGTGGGGCCAGTAAACTTAATCATATCTTTAAAATACCAAATATCATATTTTATGTATTTTGCTAAGACATATCTGTACAAGAGAAAATATAGCTATAAATAATGACTATCTCTGATACATTTTAAGTGACTCATATTTATGCATCCAGACTGAATGAAATCTCACAAAGTGAATATTTTCTGACTCTACTATTTCAGGATTGCTGAAGTGTGTTTGGAGCATTTACCAATCTTATATCATTTCTATGAGACGTAATTAATTCATCCTTGAAACCAAAAAGTTTTTTTCCCATGAAAAATGTCCTTGAACTGTTCAAAGTAAGGACTGAAACTTGCAAAAACAAAAAAGAAGTGAATTGGAGATTATTTTTTCTAAAATAAGCAGTGAACTCTATATAACGTCCCTGGAACAAAATAAATGTTCTAACAGTTCTTCCCACTCATTAAGTGATAAAGAAAATGTGTAGATCAGCATCTCCCAGAAGAACATAAATAAACTTTTTCATATAAGGATTTCATTTAGAAAGGTTTTATATGAGAGACTGAAAGATTATGGGCATTCCACAAGCAGGTAAAGAGGCCAGAGTTCCTTTCTTTTCTTATTTAATGCAATGCAAAATAACTACTATTCTGACATGGGATGTCTTGTATCTGGTACCTATAATCTAATTCGAAAACATAGAAGAAAAACCAAAGCTTATGTGTGCATACCTCACCTAGGTATTTAGAACAACTGAGAAGTAATGCTTAGCTGCTCAAAGCTGTGCTCCTGGCTTACAGGCACAGGACATACACCAGTCTGGGAGGAGCTGCTGCGATCACACAGGGGAGGTGATGTTCTAAAACACCAAACATAGCATAACTAACTTCTAGGTGGTTTCACAGAACCCCATTAAAATTATCAAAGGAATGATATTAGGAATGGAAATTCCAAAGCAAGAACAACAACTCAGATGTGACGAGGAAGCAGATTTTGACAAAATCATAGACAACTCTGGTGTCATATCATCTCAACTCAATCAAACAATAGGTGACTATCATATACATACACTTAGAAAAAAAATCAATATATGAGGCTATATAGTGGAACACTCCTGTAATCCCAGAGCTTTCGAAGGCTCAATTGAAAAGGTCTGATGTACCAGACCAGACTGGGTAATCAACAAAGGACCTAAATCAAAACTAAAAAATAAACAATGGCAAAAACTAATGAGTTTCGTGTGTGTGTGTGTGTGTGTGCGTGCGTGCGTAAATGCAGTTATGTTTAAAGAAGTAAAATTAATTGATGTCCACCACCCCTAAAAGACCCTGACACCTACTTATTAGATTAGATTATAAAATAACAATCCTATTTGGTAAATAGATGAGAAAGAGCAAAAAAGAAAGAACCAAGAAAAATTGAAACATCTCAAATGTTCAAAAATGAAAATAACATCAACCATACATAAATTACAAATTATATAGGACTACTTGAAACTACAGAGCTGAAAATTTATAGCAACCAAAGTGAAACTTTCACTGCACTAAACAATGAGAGAATTACAGAATTATTGTATCCAAAGTCTTTAAGATTTATGAGACTAAATGACAGAAAATACCAACCAATGACTACTCCAAATTGAGACCCATTCCATGGGCAAGATCCTATCCCTGTCACTATTAATGATACAAATGTAAATATAACAGGAAAAAATCAGAACAGCACCAATCAAACAATGGATTATACTATGAGAATTGAAGAAGAAGACAAATGAAGGCTGGAGAAATGGCTCCAGGGTTAAGAACTCTCATACATGCAGAGGACCTGGATTCAGTTCCCAGCACCCACATGGTGGCTCAGAACCTCCTGAAGTGCCAGTCCTAGAGAATTCAGTACACTCTTTTGGCCTCTGAGGGCAGGAGGCACACAACTACACACATACATACATGGGGACAAACACTCATACGTATAGTAAAATAAATGGATATTTTAAAAATGAGAAAGACAAAGCAAGGTAATAAGTGTAGAAACTTTACAAATGTGAATAAACACACAAGTCTACAGAACAAATGATGTCCAAATTGTGTACCTGAAGATGAGTATTGCCAAAGTGTTGGAACCATGGACAAGCCTGCACTCTTCAAAGCAGCCAGGGAAGTGAGTTGACTTGCAGGAAGAGATTTCAAAACTATTATTAGATAATATCTCATCAGACAAAAATGAGTCAGGAAATCAGAAGGATGATATGTTTAAAGGTCAAAAAGAAATGTCAATTTGTATGTATTTGTGCCTCAAGAATGTCATCAATATAAGAGAGACAGCATATTTCCAGATGATCTAAGTTAAGAGAATTCATCAAAACTAGTTTGCCTTACAGGTAAATTCTTTGAGTTGAATACAAATATATAATATAGTGTTATAAAACCTTATGGAATACAAAAGCTTTTCTATAAAAATAAGTGTATGGGCAAATATAAAAACTACTATTAGTATAATGTGGTCTATAATTCTGGTCTTCATGTCTATACAATTTCAGACAAATAAATTAGAAATCTATGTATTACTATTTCAATGTATAAATGTGTGGAGTGTTACCTAGATAGTTAAATAAACAGAGTTTACGTATATTCTGTCTCGTGTGTCCTTACATTAACTGGCCATACCTCCTGTGCTCCTACAAATACCCTTCGGATGCTGCCTGTGTAGTTGCTACAAAGAGTAAACATCATTATGGAAGCCCACCAAACACAAAAGAAGGATGTCATATAAAGAACTATAGACACAAGAATTATTACACACCTAGAAAAATAGAAAATCCTAAAGGTCTTTATTTATCAACATGTGTCTTTGATGTAAATGGGTTAAGCTGTTCAATCAAAAATAAAAATATAGTTGGTGATGAGGTGATAAATGTCTGGGTGGTTAAGAATATTTGCTGTTCTCCCAGAGACCCAGAGGTCAGGTCCAAGAATCCATGCCAGGCAGATCAAATTAGCCTATAACTACAGCTTCTGTGCATCTGGCATCCACTTCTGGTCTCTGAGTACACACATGCACATGTAGCACACACACATACACACACACTGCACATACCCACCTCTCTCTCTCTCTCTCTCTCTCTCTCTCTCTCTCTCTCTCTCTCTCCCCCCATGCAAACACACATACAAATAAATAAGAATAAAAATAATTTTTAAAACATTATAAATTGGCAGAGCAGTTTGAAATGTGCTCCAACTATCTGTTGTCTTGTAAAAACTCATTTTAAGTCTGAGAAACAAATGATTTGAAGGTCAAGGGATGTAAAACTACACAGTATATGTGTGATAACATAAAGAGATGTGAATAAAAGTTAAATTAGTCTTTAATTCAAATTTTATATAATATGCAAATGGACATCATTGATTAAAAAATAAGCACACACTTATGATGTGACCATCCCGTAAACATGATAGACCTCTTTTGAGAACACCAGTACACAAAATACATTGTGAACATATGTCCAGAGAGAAAGACACACTAGTACATTAACAGAGACATCAACAATGGTCAGAGAAGTAGAACAGAGGGCCTTTAGTGATACAAGGAAGTTGAACTCCACCACAAATCTGCTACGTATAACCAATCCAAATAGATCATTACACTCAAAAGCAAGATACATATTCTTCTCAAGCATACAGGTGTTATGTCTAGTCCAGAACTTAAGTCTAGCTACAAACAAGTCTTAAAATGATTGAAATCATATGAGGTGTGATTTCTGATGGCTGTAAATGGAATAGGGCTGGAAATATATACAAGCAGAAAAAAAATTCACAACTATAGAGAAATTAAAGAAAGCATCCTTAAATGAGAAATCAGTTAAGGAAGAATAAAGGAAATTCTGTCTTATCCTGAGAAAAAAATTAAATAAAATTGTCCAAATAGCATGGAATGTAGTGAAAGCAGTGAAAAGACAGAAATTTAATCCAAAATGGTAATATGGGTTACAAGTTTGAGTTGCCCTAGTCAAGATAGTGAGAGTTCCAGGCTAGTGAGTGATACACAGAAAGACTGTTTCAAAAGAAAAACAGAAACATTTTGATCTGTGAGTTCATATAAAATAGGAAAATCTTAAGTCAATGATATAACTTCAGGCCTTGAGGAAATAACCAAAGAATTAATGGAAAGGGGGGAAAATAAAACCATGACAGTAGTCAGCTCTATCGCATATTAAAACAGGTGATATACTAAAAACCATTGGTCGGTTTCTCAGTAGGATACAGGCTGTGCATGGTAGACCGCATATGAAATCCGAGTCAATGGTATAATGTGGAAAACTTTTCCCTCAGCGGAGAAGTAACTCAAGGGTCCTGCCTATTCTCACTTGTGGTCAACACATTATGCAACGTTTTAAACAGTATCAGACAAGAGAAATATAAATAAATCCCCACAGTTGCAAGGAAAGGAAGAAAGCAATACTGAATCATGCAAGGATAGACTCAGACGAGTAAAAACCTTGGAACACTTTGCAGAAAAATTAGACATTCTAAATAGCAGGACACTTGATGCTTATGGATTAGAAGAGAGAATATATATAGATTATTGTATTTTTTTCCTTCTTGACTAGAAAAACTCCCTCTCATAATTCATGTAATGCTAAATAAAATAAAATAAAAATAATGGCCAAAATAGTCTAGAAAAATAAGCCAGTTGGAGGAAACACATCTACCAGTTCTAAAATGAATTATAAACCACACTACTATTAAACAATGTGCCACTGGCTTAAAGGCAGACATCTAAAGTAATGGAGAGGAAAACACCCAGTTAAACCTGGAGCTATTGCCAATGTATCTTACACCCAGTGTTAGCCACCACTCAAGAAGGGGAAAAATGCCACAGTCTTTTTAACAAATAGTCTTGGGGAATCTGAATATCTATTTACAAAAGTATAATTTCGTAATATGTGCTTTATACTGCCTACATGAACAGACTCAACTGCTCAGGGACCTTTCCAGCAGAACTGGTAGAAAGATTTTAACAGCCAGTGAGGATGGAAGACTCCAAGGCAATAAGCCCTTCCACACACAGCAGAATGAAGGCACATATGAACTCACAGAATGAGGAAGCATGCACAGGACCTACACACGTTTAAGCCAGATGTGTTCCCAGTGTGGAAAGGTGAAGTAGACACAAGTCCACATCCCTAACCCAGAAGCTAGCTTCAATTTACAACCTCTTACAAAGGAAATATTCATTTTCTCCAATGGAGTCTCACTGGGTATACAAACCACACTTACAGGCAGAGCCCATACCCAGCAGTACATGGCCAATATCAAATGAACTCAAAAAGATTTCAAACGATATGTGTTTATCTTATACTGCTGTATCTGAACATTTACTTACTTACTAACTTACTTACTTACTTACTTACTTACTTACTTACTTTACCATCTAGGTCTTTTACTTGTACATATGTTTTTCAACTTTATGTTTTGGTAATATTTCTAAGTGTGAATGTTTGTGTCTCTGCATCTGTCTGTTTCTAGTGCTTTTTCTTTGTCTTCTTTTCATCTGTTTGTTTAATCCTATTAACTTTTGTTGCTGCTGTTGTTTCCTTTCTATTCTCTAATAAGAGAGAAACATAAAGGGTGTGGACCTGGGTGGGTGGCAAGGAGAGGGGAATCTCCAAAGAGATGAAGGAGAGGAAAATGCATTCAATATGTTGCATAAAATATCAATTTTCAATAAAAATGAAGAAGAAAGAAAAGAGTCAAGTGGCCACCGAGATGGCTCAGTGAGTGCTGCCGAACTCAGGAACTCCAGTTCAACCATTGGATGGCCAGGACAAAGGTGGTGACAGGGAGAACTCATTCTAGTGAGTTGTCTTCTGACCTCCACAGGTATTTACAGCATGCCCCTGTCCAAATCCCAGTCCCACTAAGCACAGGAAATAAATTAGAATAAAGTCAAATACTAAGTGACTGAAAAGGATCAAAGACCCAGGGTTTCATTCAGCTTTCAGTCTTTCACAGGGAAGCTTTGTGACATCCTGTGTGGGTTGCTTAGGCATAGCACAGGAGACAAAAGTAAAAGGGGAAAATTGGTTACACCTCACAAAACTGCAACTGCCTTAGTATAAAATTTCCCAATATTAAGCAAATGAAAACTGAGTTCACAGCAAGAGGAAAATATTTTAAGTCATCTGATAAAGATTATATTTTAGAATATATATATATATATATATAATTAAATATATATAATTATATATAATATATTACTTATATATAGTTATAATATTATAATATACTTACATATATTTATATATATGTATGCATGTATGTGTGTGTATGTATGTATGTATGTATGTATGTATGTATGTATGTATTTAAATACAACCAAGAAAAACAAGCAAAGAACCCTGGACAAAATATACTAATATTTTAAGTAGACATTTCTTCCAAAATGACATGCAAATGGGCAACAAACAGAGATGGGGAGAAATGGTTAAAAAACACAAAACAAACCAGCAATGAAAAGAAATCTTTCATCTGTTAGGATGGCTGTCACTAGAAAACCGAAGGAAGCTGAGGTAGAAAATGTGGTGCGCTACTTTAGACACCATGTGCAGTGATGGCTGGAAGACAGAATGGTACCATCGTTGCTCCGTGCTATGTGGGCCTTTAGTGTACACTGCAGATCCACACACTGTGAAATTGGGGCCTGAAAAGGCTTGAGAAATGGCTGGCTGGTTCAAGCACTGTCTGCCCTACACAGGCCCAACATTTGCTTCTTGGCACACACAGTGGCCCACAAACATCTTTAATTTCAGTTACAGAAAATCAAATGCCCTCTTCTGGCTCAAGAACTCATGTAAGGCTGCTGACAAAACACTCAAATGCATAAAATAAAAGAAAAGTAAGGTTTTGGGATTTTTTTTTAAAGGCTTCAAAGAAGTTTGTCCATTACTACTCATCACTGTTGATCAACATTCATCAAACTGTGGAAAGAACTCAAATGTCTCCTGACAGATGAATGGATATCCAAAATATGCTACATATATTAAAATAGAGTATTACTCGGCTTTCAAAGGAATAAAATTCCTTGGACACATGCCACAACTTGGATCAACCTTTAAAATATAATCTTCTGTGAAATACACAAGGCACAAAGGGAGATTATACAAGTCATACAATGGCTTTACTTATGGGAGATATAGAAAAAGCATTTGGTAGGATAGAAAGAATAGGAGCTACATGGGTGGTAGGTGGCAGAAGAAAAATATACTATGTAATGTGTGTAGAATGTCTCTGTGGAGTAATGAGCCTGTTCTGGAATGTAAATCCATGATACTTGCATAAGACATCAATTTTCCTGATGTCATGGAACTGTTGACTTAAAACTGGTTTAAAATAAAAAGCAGGAGAGAGGCCACAGTCAATAAGTTCTCATCGCATAAACATGAGGATCTGAATTCCATCCCAGCACCCATGTAACAGAAGAACAGGGCATAGAAGCACATGTCTATAATCCCAGCAGTACATAGATTGAGATAAACAGCTCCCTGGAGTTTGCTGGCTACCCCATCTAGACTAATTCTGAACTCTGGGATGCAGTGAGAGTTATCTTATAAAAATTGGATAGCTCCCAAGGAATGTATCCTAAATTGACCGCTGATGAACATATTCATGCTTCATGCACATCTACATACATGTATACACATGAACACACACACACAGAGGCGGAGGCAAAGTGTTGGGAAATTATCTTCCATTATCTATCAATCTTCCTAATTCTTCATTTATATCTCATAATACACAAAGAATTGGTTTCCAAAATTAAAGTTATTCTCAAGTTCGTAATTGAAATTCTGCATGTCCCCTAGTCTAAATAGCCATGATTGGTAAAGAAACAGCTACATGTGGGCAGTGATTGTAAGTGCATCAAGTTACTCTAGATATTAGAGAAAATGTTATTAAATTAAGCATTTGTTATTCAAAATTGATTTTAACATCTAAAGAAATGGTGATGCTCATGGTTATATAATAATTTCATAGACATAGAAAAGCACCTGACAGGAATCCAGCACACATTTGTAATAGGCAGGATTCCCTTTAGGAGCAAAACCAAACATATTTATAGATGATCTTCACAGGAATGGCCTTCATATAAGTGCTAAGTAGTCCAGCTATGTCCATCTTCATGATTCAGAGGCTGAGAACCCCATAGCTTCTCAGTTCACAATACTGGATACCCTAGCAGTCCTAATAGGGTACTGATTGTCTACAAGCTTCTTACATCAATCACTGGTCATTCAGTCCCTCTTGGAAGCCCAAAGAAAGTGGATTCCAATGTCAGAGAAGGACAAATAGCAGACAGAAGCAAAGCATTCACTAGAAAGAAGTAAAATTAGATAAGCAAACAAGATTGGTTTTTTCCTTTGCCTCTTTACATATGGGTCACCTGTAAAACGTGGAACTCACACATACATAGGATCTCCCACAATTATTCTTTTCAGGAAACACCTTCAAGCATCTTCCCAGAGGTATATATCTTAGTTAATTTCAGATCCTGCAAAGTTGACAATCAATATTAATCATAATAATACTGAAAATGAAAACTCATAAAAAATAATAAAAGGACTTGTCTTTGATTTACTACAAATTCTTTATAAGATCTATGGTATCATCTTCAAAACTGAAGCACTAGATATGTTCACTGCAGTGTAGAGAAAAAGCAGCTCTCAGGTGTGAACAATTACTTTTAATGTGAAATAAAGGTTGTAGACAAGATAAAATACGTTAAAGTTACATTGGAAAGGTTGACACAAAAATTTCTTTCTAAATAGTTATTATACAACTATTTATATGTATTGAAATATATATGTATTTTAATATTATTGTGTATTAAATATATTAAATTATATTAATATATCATGCACGATATATTCATGTTATATAATATATACATATTTATATATAAATGTAAAATATTTTATATATACATATGTACATACATATATACATATATAGACATACATACACACACACACACACACATACACACATATATATTTTTTCCAGTGACTCAACAATTAAATTAGCAAACATCATGAAGAAGAAGCCATGAAATAATTCACAAAAGAGGTCACATCTACATAAGTTAGCAACAAATAATCCAAAAATAAAATTAAACTATAATTTCATTCACAAAATCATCAAAAGAATAAAATGTTTTGAACCACACTTAGCAAAACTAGTAGAAAGAATATATACATAATAAACATAAAAGATTATTCACTGAGTGAGGCTTGTATAATTGATATTTTTTTCTATGTGTTCTACCAAAAGCATTCCTATTCAAATCTCAGTAGGTGTTTATTTGCTGTAAAATTGACAAGAGATTCTAAAATATACAAAGAATTTTAAATAATCAAGAATAACTGAAATAAACTTGTAAGAAGCATTTAGACTTTCAGATATAAAAATTATTATAGAATAGCAGTAAGTAGCACAGAGTGCTGTTTGTATGAAGCTCGCCATACAGACCAAAGATACATATCTGAGAGCCCAGAAGGAACACATTTGTAGCCATATGATTTTTAACACAGGCACTGACAAAGCTTCAAAGAAAAGTCTCATGGAAATAAGACAGTAACAACTGGGCACCCACTGTACCAAAATGTTTCTAAAATATACACATATACTTAGTATCAATTTATTTATCCTATAATGGGGGGATAATAGACTTAATAACTATCACATGGTAGCAAATAAAAAGCCTGGTGCCATGAATGGGTTAGCTTTTGGACTTATTGACTGGTGTATTCCCATAGAACGATGACAACAATCTATAATATTTGTCATCATTTTTGGATACCCTCCAGAACTTGACAGTAAGACCTTATATTTAAAGTCACCATGTACTTGAATCACAAACACAGACAAATCACCATGAACTTAGAATCTCACTGCCCACCTTTCATAATGTTGCAACACGCTACACGTACTACTACAAATAAAATTACTCATCAATGTCACCAAACTTCAAACACTATGAGCTACAGTAATTATCTCGACAAGACATGCCCACTGGTGTAGTGTCCTGGAAGGGACAAAGCCCATTCTGGTTGGATTTAAAGCCACACAATGGGATGAAATCCATACCAAGTCTAGTACCAAAGGCAAGGACTTGTGGCTCAAGAGATCACAGACCCTCAAAGGGAGCCTACTACTGTAACTCTACCAAATGAACATAGTGTTAAAATGACACATAATTACTTGCCACTATATCCATAAATGACCATCACTCACCCTTTGTCACACATGCTTCTTTTTGCAGAAGATGGTAATTAACACAAAGACCCACCAATTGTCAAGGGGCAAAGAATTAGAGCCTTCAAAGTGCTCTGACCAAATGGGCTGTCCATATTACACCCTTGCCCCAAGAGTTCCGAAATCTTTGTAAAGAGGAGACAAATGGACAGAAAAAGTTTAAGGTGCTAGATTACTCCAAGGAAAGAATTACTGTTTCAGACACAACTGAGCATATGCACATACAAAAACTTATTGTGACAACATGTGTTGTGCTATGCACAAGACATGGGCAAGTACAACTAAGAGAATTTGGATAGAAGAGAAAAGCCTGAATGAGATTAGATTTTAAGAGACAAAGATAAAGAGGAGAGAGAAGAGAGGAGAGGAGAGGAGAGGAGAGGAGAGGAGAGGAGAGGGGAGGAGAGGAGAGGAGAGGAGAGGAGAGAGAGGGAGAGAAAGAGGAGAGGGAGAAGAAGGGAGGGAGGGAGAGGGAAAGAATGATAATGAAAGTTGGGAGACAGAGAATGATTAAAACACTTTGTATGACTTCTACAAAAATTAATAAAATAAATATCTTTGAAAAGGATTACTTTTACTGATATGTCTATCACACACAACTAACTCAAAAATGAATCATAGAACTCATCTCTAAGCAAAACGTGTAAAAAAAAATATCAGAAGAGTGACAGGGCAATTTTTGTGAGTTTATTTTTAGAAAATAGCATTTAGGTGCTTAGACTTGAAGACATGATGGCTCCAGGGTTAAAGTCATGTACTACTCTTTCAGAGAATATGAGTTTAATTCCCAACACCTAAAACAGGCAACTTATAACCATCTATATAATCCACCTCCAGGCAATCTGACTTCTCTGGTCTCCAAGTTCTCAAAGGCTTCCATGAGCAACTGTAAATTGAAAAGGACAAAGGGAAAAATTTAGATGTGATCTTGGCAGTTTGAGGTGTATGACTATTTATTACTATATATTAGAAAGAGAGTTGAAATCTCCCTCCTTCTCTCCCGCCCTCCTTCCCCCCCCCCCTCCCCCCCCCCCCCGTCTCTCTGTGTGTGTGTGTGTATAAAATAGCAAGTACTGCAGTGGTTATGTAAGTGGAGAATTTTCACTCCAACTGTCTGTAGAACACTGCATATTTTACACCCCTGCAGAGTCTCCTCAGTAGCTGACTTAGACAAATCTCAGTGATTTAGAAATCAAACTCACCTCATTTTCCACGGGGGAATTTACATCCCACTTGAGTGCTAGAATATTATCTCAAGAGGTCCTGAAACTTCTCTCTGATATGCACAGTTTTGACTCTGTTTGGGGCTATTTTTCTAAGTTCACAAATCTCTTTGTCACATGAAGGCAGACAGGCACAAACCAATACCTATGTGTTATGTTCATAGTAGTAGGTCCTAAAAATTAGCATAACTGATTGAAATAAGTCACAGCATTTTTAAAATTAAACACCAAAAATAAAGCGATTGTTAGAAAAACTGTGCAAAGAGCCCTGGCTTCTGGTTTTCTGTGATAATGTATTAAATAGTATTTGTCTCCCAAGCTTGTTCTTTATCTGTATGTTTGCTTGATTTTTAGGGTGTTTTTGTTTTGTTTTGTTTTTTTGCTTGGTTTGTTTTTTGTTTGGGGTTATTTGTTTTTTTGATTTTTGTTTGTTTGTTTTTTGATTTTTGTGAGTTTTTATTAATCTGTTTGTTTGAGACATGTAGCCCTTGCTGTCCTGGAACACACTCTGTAAAACAGGTTGGCCTCAAGTCAGAGATCTGCCTGACTCTGTCTCTCAACTGCTGCTACTAAAGCTGTTTTGTACAGCCCCACAGTACAGCTCCAAACTTGTTTTTAAGGAGAAAACAATGTAGTCTGTGAGCAATCGAGGTACAGAGAATATTCCAAAAAAAGACTCTTTTTAATACTGTGTTATCAATACTTTATGAAATTTAACCTAGTTCTTAAAACTCCCATCATTTCCACTTTCCTGTCTTCGAGGCGGCTATAAAATTGAATCTCAAAGCAGGACTTTCCCATTCCCTACTGAGGAGACTCTGTAGGTCCATGGATGATTTATTGTATGAGAGCTTGTGTTGCCCCTAAGTGTTTCTGCCATGGTCTGCTCACCTACCTCATCCTTTCATTTGACACCAGAAACCCTGAGTGCTCCCTTTAACTTGTAACATTGTTTATTTCACTATCAAAAAGATGCAACTGCTGTCATCTGCATATTATGATAAGAAGTGACTCTTGGTTACAGACTGATGCTTCTGTGCATCCTTAAATGTCTGTGATTTTTTTTTTCATATTGCTAATGCTTTAATCAATGCCTTTGCAACTGTTTCTGAAAACAAAATCTCATGCAGGAAGGTTTAGAAAGCCAGGAAATGGATACATTTTGTTACATTGTTTCTTTAAATATTTTGTTTTGTTTTGTTGTTTTTTGTTTTTTTTTTTTTTTTTTTTTTTTGAGACAGGGTTTCTCTGTGTAGCCCTGGCTGTCCTGGAACTCACTCAGAAGACCAGGCTGGCCTTGAACTCAGAAATCTGCCTGCCTCTGCCTCCCAAGTGCTGGGATTAAAGGAGTGGGCTGTTATATTTTCTTAAACATTTTACATTTCCTGATTCAGAGAACCCTACAGAGAGTAACCTGACTTAATGAATTTACAGGGTCTCGTGTGTGTATTGCATAGGAGTGAGTTTAACAAAATAGCTACAAAAGTTGCTTTGGCTATTTTAAAATGTTGCTTTTTATTTTAACTTAAAATGTTTGAGGAAGTAAACTTTTTAATTATAAAATCTTAGTCTTAGTGCAAAAATAGAAGGGAATAAGATGAAGAAAATCACATGTACACACACACACAGTAATGCTATTTGGTCTTCTGATAATTTTAGAGAATGCATAGAAAAAGTAACAAATTTGCTTTGTGCAGTTTTTTGTAATGGTTGTGCATGTGTGTGTGCGTGTGTGTGTATGTGTATGTGTGTGTGTGTTTGCAATTGCTGCCTAAGAAATTAATCAGATACATAAAGCTGTTTTGCTTTATATAGATGTGAAATTATTTGACTGTGTCAGTGTATCTGTGGAGCACAACAGACAGACTGATAACACTAAACACAAAATAAAAAAAATCAAGAATAGGTTAATATTTAACTGGTATTCATGTTAATATTTAACGTGAATACTAGAACTGAAATTCTGTGGCAGAAATTAATCTGAATTTATTTAGTGCCTTAGCAAGATTTTCATAGATTTTTTTTTCAACTGGATATAGTCACACTAGAAAAAAAAATGCAATTCGGTTTATTAACAGTTAGGATATCATCTGGAAATGAAGCTCACTGCGATCTCAAATGGGCTCTACAAGGAGCTAATGAGCAAGCTCCTGCCTGATATTGACAATTAATCAGGCATAAAGGCATTTAGGAGCAGGGCACATTGACAAGCGGGTAGGCTCACACAGGCTTCAGTGCAACATGATATGTGAACATATTTGTCTAATTGTACTTCAGGTTTCCTGAACAAATTCCCACCAAAACACTTCATTATCCATAGAGGTGACGCATCCGTTTCAGAGTCTGTAGGAAGCTCTTTGGTTTGCTGTAACCATCTATAATGGATTAAATGAAGTTTTATTAGGCTTTGTTGCCAGTTTTCCCATTTAATTGCTATAGCAACCTGAAGCCAAAGTTGGATCATTGGATAGAGTAACTGAGCGATTCATTGTGCCCTGATTATCTTTGGGCCTTAAGGAAGAAAAAAAAATGTTTAAAGTAATTGGAAAGCTGGAATAAGAAAAATATTTTTTTCTTACACTTTTAAATTAAGGAATTATAAATTAATTAATATTTATATTTCTCCCTTTAAATAGCAGAAGGCATTCAAAACGTATATTCGATGTCAGTTAAAATTGAAATCTGAGTTTTATCTGATAATGATTCATTACTGATTTTATACTGGTATAAAATGGAAAATTAATCAAATGCTTATTTCATTCAGAGGCTGGTACATTAAAAACAATTGTGTTAGCATCTACTAGGCTCTTGCCATTTTATTATAAACATGTTATTATGAACATTTTATTCTGCTAGGAGGTCAAGAATATCTCCCATACTCTGTTCCTTGCATAATGCTGTAGATCTTCTTTCAGTTTCTTTATTACTTTTAATTCCTGAAATATAAAAAGAAAAACTTTGCCACTGCTAAATCTTTTAGTTAAAAGAGGCCTTTGCACTCTAGGAAAGATGCAGTGGCTTACGGGTAGGAGTTGTTCTCTGTGGCTTTTAGGTTAAGAGATGCTAACCACACTAATGATTTAGGCTGACTTGATCATTCTTGTGAAGAAACTTGCCTTTCACAAGGACCTTCAACAAAGACTAACTAGCATGTTAAAAGGGAGGAGGAACTAGCTAAGTTAAATAAAGAAAACATAAATAAGTTGAATAAAAGGAATAAGAGATTGGCAGTGGAGGACTAATAAATTAAGAGCTACTTGGGAAATCACTGAAAATCAGAATGGATGTTTTGAAGAACACAAGAAAAAATCAGTTATAGTACAATATTATTTTTGTGAAAATACATTTGTATAAAGTATAAAGTATAAATGTTCTGGTAATAGTGTTTTGTAGTTTTTCCTTAAGCTTCAACTTCAATGAGGAATACTTTATACACTAAGTCTTTTTAGAAAAGAACACAAAGCTTGTTAGAGAATGCAACGATTGAAATTTTACGTTATCTGGGAAATCTAACTCAAAATTATATTTCAGCATTGAAGTAGACTTTACAATCCCACCAGTAAAACATGAATGAGACCAAAGTAAAAGAGAGAAAGTAGTGAAATGGTGCCTCTTGGCAAGCTTCGGTGGACATCTGGGAGATCCCACATCGTACAGCTGAGATAAGGATGGGTTACTGTTTTACTTAAGGTAATACAAACGGTGAGTGTGAAGCAGATGCAGAGATGTTCCATGTTCCATAAGGCTTCAAGATGGCATAGACCAACAAGGATTCTGAAACTTTGTTGGCACCTTCTTCCATGTCTCCCTGACTGCAATCACGTTCTCAAGTTCTCAACTGATTTTCCTTCACAAAAGACAACTTCAATGTCTGAGAAACACAAAAGATGGTTATACATTTATATGAATTATGTCATGAGAGGGATGGCCCAGCCATAATGCTAAGATATCAGGGGTAGGAAGAGAATGGCCTCAGGAAAAGCTGGTGCCAAGACAGAGATTATCAAATCACGTATTGCTTGAGTGCTAGTGGACCTGAATCCATATGAGTGTATGAGTGACCCACACTTCCTATGAACAGCTTATGGGTCCTGAAATCCAAGTGAGTGATATTAATTCATTATACACTATTATATAATGTATATATATACATATATGAATTCTATATCACCATTCATACATACTAATACATAAATATCCTGGTGAGGCTCAAGCCTTCATTACCTTACCCTTTAAAAAGAATTCAGCCAGTACTTCAAACCAGGCCAGTGTCGGGGATAAATAATAGTTTAAATGAACACAGGGACACAAAAGGTCCCCTAGTTGTATATCAACATTGAAAAGATAATATTGAAGATTAAAAATATTAGACTAGCCAGTAAATACTAAGTCTAGAGATGAGAAGAGATTCAAGCTGACTTAAGACTGAATCAGACAAGAACATGTAAGAATCAGACTCTGGGGAGCACATTAGCAACACTTTATAAAACCCCAAAGATTTAAAAGTAAGAAACATCCAGTGATTGGCTGCATACAAGAGGAGTCCAATGGAGGAGTTAGGGGAAGGACTGAAGGAGTTGAAGGGGTTATCAACCCCACAGAAAGAAAAACAATATCAACCAACGAGAATATCCAGAGCTCCAAGGACTAAACCACCAAAACAAAGAACATACATAGAGGGACCCATGGCTCCAGCTTCATATGTAGCAGAGCATCAATGAAAGGAGAGCCTCTTGGCCCTGTGGAGGCTCAGTAACCCAGTGTAGGGGAATGCGAGAGTGTTGAGGTGGAAGGGCATGGATGGGTGGGGGAGCATCCTCATAGAAGCAGGTGGACAGGGGAAGAAATAGGGGGTTAACTTGGAAGGTGAATAACGTTTGAAATGTAAATAAATATAATAACCAATAAAATAAAAATAAAAAATAAAAATAAGAAACATAAATATTCTGAAATCGATAAAGTACTTTTAGGAATTTATCCTACACACATGCTGACTTTCATAAAAGTTGTTTATGGAAGACCAATTGGCAAAATTGCTGTACTATCAAATATGGGATGTAAGTTGGATGTCTACCACAACAGGATCTATTAATAAAATATGCAAATCCACTTAATTTAGCATTATATAACCATTAAAAGTATCCTGGGACATAGTTATGATCTCAGATATATTACTTAGAGAAACAACAGGAGCCTGAGACAGACATGTATAATAAAATACATTTCTAAAAATACACAGAACAGCAAAACTCATTCTTCATAGATATCAGAAAAGTTTAACTTTTAAATCACTTGTGTGCAACAGAAGAACTGGTTGTTCTCCATGAATAAGGAAGAAATTAACACTGGGGTGAAAACTATTAAAACTGAAATCAGAGAAGACAGAAATTAAATGTGAAAACATTTACTATAAGAAGGGAGAAAGAAACAGTAAATATTCTGAATAATGAAAGACCACTTTCTGAGTTAAAATTTTCAGACTCAAGAATTCCATGAATGGTAAGTAATATTGTAAATGAAATGACATTCATGCTTTGAATTGTAAAAACAATGAAATTTATCTTACGAAGTCAGAAGTTTATACTTCAAATAAGAGCTTGTCATCTCAAATACCACTTCTGTAACATTAGAGGAGAAGGAATTTAGTGTCAGGACATAAAATATCTGTAGTGTTTTGAAATTATATCTTACCCAAATTACTCTTCTAGTGAATACGTATATAGAAGACCAGATAATCTCAGGAATACATGTAACAAAATTGACAGAATCATTACAAAAGTCAATACCGTTTTAAAAAGAAAACTGAAATATTGTTTCATACAAATTGAATTTATGGCCCCAAACTATGAAATTCTTGATACTGATGCTTGATTCAGAATGAATGGTACAGCTTCTGATATCTGCTTGTATGATATGTGCTGATATGATATGGCATGGCATGACATGGCATCCATAACATGATATGTGGGAAAAAAATTCAGGCATATTGGTACAAACTGAGAAAGTCAATCCACATCAACTTTCTTTGGTGAGTCAATAAATAAAAATAAAATAAAATCCATAAATTAGATAAAATTGTATCATTAATATCTCGTCAACAGACAACGTCTGCTTCCGTGAACTTACATGATAATGTGTCTTTCCCAGACTCAACTCCCTGAATTCACCACTTACTATGATCTATGACAAGAATAATAGAATAAATAATATTGAAAGCACAACAACATTGTGCATATTAGGGGAAAAGATTAAATATTAAATGAGTCAATGATGAAATCTAATTGATTCCAAGTGGGAGACAGTAAGTGTGAAACAGTCTTTCATGGCCAAGGTCCATGTCACCAAAATGTGTAAAGGAAATATCTTATATCTGTATGGATGTGGCACCTGTCAATAATAAATTTAATAGCCTATGATATAGGCAGGAAACAGGAGGTGGGACATCCAGGAGGCAGAAAGGATTTTGAAAGTGCGAGGTAGGAGATTCACCCAGGAAGATCTGATGAGACACACATGATACCTGTGTACAGGTAACCAGCTATGTTGCAGAACGTAGATTAATATAAATTAGTTATACTAATTTATGATCTAGACAGAGCAGACCCTGTGTGTGTGTGTGTGTGTGTGTGTGTGTGTGTGTGTGTGTGTGTGTTTGTGTGCAAGATATTTAAAAATATATTTTGAATCTGAGTCTTATTTTAGGGAGCATGGGGCTGAAAAGAAAGCAGACATAATTTCTACAAAACTCCTCTTAAATTCTTGACTCATATGATCTGATCTTTCTAGGAATCAGCAAATGATGTTTTAAAGACACTTAGCTTTCTAAAATGTTTGAATTTTTTTAAAAAAATATGAGGCTTCTAAAGTAATACCCCATTTTATATTGTGATGTTAACAATGAGTTCTTGGGGGAATAAACAGAAAAGTAAAGGTCATAGATTTGATACTGGTATATTTATATGTAAAGCTGACAAGGATTCAGGTGGCCAATTTTTTTCTCAACTGAACACAAACCAGAGTCATCTGGAGAAAGAGAACCTCAATTGAGAATATCCCACCATTAGATTAACCAGTAAGCAATTGCATAAACCACTTTTAAGCTAATTATTGATGTGAGAGTTGAATGAGCATGGTGTTAATCTTGGGCAGGTATTCTGTAATGTTCAAGAAGCAGGTTGAGCAAGCCATAGGGACCAAGCCAATAAGAGGCATTCTTTCACGCCTTCTGTGTTAGCTCCTACCTCCAGATGCTTGCCTTGACTTCCTGTCTTGATTTTACTGTATGATGATCTAAGATTGGTTTGTGGAAATCAAATAAATCCTTTCATCCTTAACTTTCTTTTGGGCATGGTGTTTATCACAGCTATTAAAGATGAAGAAGGACACAGAAATCTATTTCTCATTTTTTGTTTTCTTTTGTTTTTGTTTACTCTAATTAGAATACATTTATTTACTGTGTTTAGTTCATTACTCTCCTGGACTGTGGGTTGAATGCTATATAGTTCATTGCTTAGTTATTTGTTTTTAATCTCCTTATTATATGTTTTATGTGATATGTATGCATATTTGCAGGTGTGTCTGTACTTTTATGGAAGCATACAGTTGATGTTAAGAGTCTTCCTGGGTTGCCCTTCACATCATTCATTGAGGCCATGTCTCTCAATAAAATCCAGGGTTCAATGATATGTCTACTTTTGCTATTCATCTTTTTTTTTTTCAAAAACACTAATCTTTATTGGCCTCGGCTACTTGAGGGGGATGAACCGGGAAGAGTGGGTGGCACCAATACCGGGCCGGCCGTGCTTCACAGGCTTGTAGGTGATGGAGAACTCACCCAGGTAGTGTCCAATCATCTCTGGTTTGATCTCCACCTGGCTGAAGGTCTTGCCGTTGTACACGCCCACCATGCTGCCAACCATCTCAGGCAGAATGATCATGTCCCTCAGGTGGGTCTTCACCACCTCAGGCTTCTCCATGGGCGGTGCCTCCTTCTTGGCCTTTCTCAAGCGCTTGAGCAGGGAGTGCTGCTTCCACTGCAGGCCGTGGTTTAGGCGCCTTCTCTGGCGGGCACTGTACAACTGCATCAGCTGCTCATAGGACATGTCCAGCAGCTGGTCGAGGTCCATGCCACGTTAGGTGAACTTGCGGAAAGTACGCTTCTTCTTCTGCTCCACTTCAGCCATCTTGGCGGGTGCTCGGAAAAGGAAGTGTCAGCTTTTGCTAGTCATCTTACTCTAAGGAGCACCATCTTTGGAAACTGGAATTAATAGTGGGCTAGCATGCTCACTTAATATGTACTGGGTTCTGAGTTACAAAATTTGACCTTGACATGAGTATAAGCACTTTTACCAATGTGCCATCTCCTTAGTCCATTTCTTTTGTTATTGTTATTATCATTGTTGTTTTTGTATTTTGTGTATTTTTTGAGGAGATCAGCACATTTCTACTTTCTATGACTTCATCCTTGCTATGAAGGCCATGTAGAGAAATTTTAATCCAGCAACATGGCTGTTCTTGCAAGACATCACATTTAAAGACCTTCTAGGTCTATATGGTCTGACCAGAATGCAGACACTCCCTGGATTATACTAGAATATGACTAGAATACAGCCACAACCTTGGTACACACCTTTAACCCCTAACAATGCGGGTAAGGTTAGTTTGTAAAAGGAAACAGTCATATTTGAAAGTGACATCTAGTTGAGGGGTCACCAAAGTGACAAATCAGAGAAAGATTTGACAGAATGAGTCAGTGATAGAACCCACCCAACTCAAATGCAAATAGCGCAGCCAAAGGAGGCCACATAAGAGCAGTAAGAGGAAAAAATAAGAAGGGTAGTGGTGTTGATGGTGTGTAGGGTAGTTTTACACTGACAGGTTGGAAAGAGAACAAGCTCAACACAGGTGAAGACAGAACAAGTCAGAGAATGAGAAGGAGCCAGATTATAAGATACTACCAGGGTTAATATGAAGACAAGCAGAATAATTTAGGCAGAAGTGGAGAGAAGACAGATTGAATTAGCTTGAAAGATACTGTGGTCTGACACACACACACACACACACACACACACACATGCTATTCTCTCTCTCTCTCTCTCTCTCTCTCTCTCTCTCTCTCTCTGTGTGTGTGTGTGTGTGTGTGTGTGTATGATTACATTGATTACTCAGGATTCAGAAGAAGAAATTCACAGATATGCTGACCTAGAAATTATAGATCTCGTCACGCTTTGCTTTGGGTTTGGTATTTGGATATCACTCTTAGAACAAGTGGGAAATATGCTTAATTTTTAGTTTTCTGAAAGAGAATATAGAATATTTACATAGTTTTTTTTAATATTTTTTAATACTTGTCAGGGAATACATCTTAGCCTGATGCTTTTGCTTTCGAGAATGTTATTAATTATTGATTTAATTCTTGAAATAGTTAAGAGGCCCAGTCAGCTCCTCTGTTTCTTCTCAAGTAAAGATTGTTCAGATTGTAGTGTTGGAGAAGTTGATCCACTCCATCTTGATTTAGATCAGGGCATTTAGGTCTCTCTAACATTGCTTTGTTATCCTTCCATCCTGTTATCTGTTGTCAGTAACTTACATAGGCTCTCTCTTTTCCTTACATTGTTAGGCTAGTGGCTTATCATTACACCAATCTTTCCAAAGATCCAGACTTTTGTTTTGATTTTCCTAATGGCTTATTTTTATTTTTAATTTCAATGGATCTTATCCAAAGTTTTAGTATTCGTTTTCTTTTTCTAACTTTGAACTTAATTTTCTCATTTTTTTCTGGCTTCTGGAGGTGGAAGCTTAAATTATTGATTTTGAATTGCTCTTCATTGCTAATGTATTTATTCAATGTTATAAATTCCCCTCTAAGTGCTGCTTTTGCTGTGTCTAACACATTTTAGTAAGTTGTCTTTTTATTTTCACCAGATCTGTCCTGAGATTTCTTCCATAACCATGTCTTATGTGGGAGTGAGTTTTGAGTATTGGGAAATTTCCTAGTTTTCTCTCTGCATTGACCACAGTTTCTACTGTATAAATTGAAATTCCTTTCAATGCCAGTAATCTTACAATATAACACTCTTTTAACTTTTTTTTTCAGTCCTGAGGATTCATCTAGAGCCTTGTACACATACTACCAATGATCAGCACCCATAGCTCTCATTTAAAATGTGTTAGTATGGGCTGAAGAAGTGGCTCAGCACTTAAGATTTGCTGCTTTTCTTGAGGAGCCTTGCTCAATTCCCATCACCTACTAATTCCCTCCAGTGCTCCCTAGTACCTCCTATTCCATTTCTTTCAAAACTTTCTCACCTCCAGTTGCTATTGTTGTTATTGTTGATAAATCCCTGAGTCCAATTAGTGCCAATAAATGCACATGGATATCGGATCACTGATTAGAAGATGGATCACAAGAAGCCATCCCCCTAAAAGAGAACATCTCTCCCTTTCTTAGCAGCCGTCCACTTCCAATAGGTCTTCCACCAAGAGTGGGGCTCTTCCTAATTCAGGTTGAGACTTTGATCTACTTGATCTTGAGTATTTCTCACACAAGTAACCATAGCTGCTGTGTAGTGATATGTGCAACAGCCACATAGTTTCCAGAAGCCAACAATTCATAGCTTGCGTGGGCATGGGTCCTGTTGGGCTGAGTTGTGGTTCCTGCATGTCTGCCATGGCTCAGGGAGGCAGAAGCACAGGAATTTGACTGAGTTCGTTCCCCGTGGCACCAGGTGGACACTGGGCTGTGAGAAGCTGCAGGGCTCTACCTGGGCGTGGGGAGATCTCAGTCTGAAGTCCCACAGGGGCAGAGCTCCTGAATGGGGGTCTCCAGGCCAAAGTGGCTGACCAGAAGACTTGTGGTCTCTGTTCTTGGGCTCCCAGACCCTGCTCGGAGCCTCGGAAGAACTGGGGCATACGGGCTGGACCGGCCTGCAGCTGAGAGGGATGAGAGGGAGAGCTCTGGTGGTACCCCACAGGATAAGACTTGGTTATCAGCACTCGCTTGCCTGGGTCGGCTAGCTTGCTTGAGTTGCCAGCCTTCATGGTAGGAATGTAGAGAAGTCTTCTAGTGGGAGATTAAACAGAGGCTTTGTAGTCAAAGGCCTTCTCCATGGTTCCCCACAGTGGGGGGTCAGGGGGGTGGGGGGTGGGGGCGGGCAAAGAAATGAGGAAGTCCATGGTTTTAAAAGGTTTATTGTCATGGTGGAAAGTAGATGTGGTTGTACACCTGCACCCCCAGGGCGGCCCTTTGATTAAATTCCATTTGTAAGGAGGAGGGTCTGCGAAAGAATGCTTAAGGCCCTTTGGCCTTTAGATATCTCATTAAGATGGAGATCTCTTGAGGCTCTGTGGCTGTAGTCATGCCCACTACCTGTGGAGGGGCTGTAGGGGCATTGCTCTACGGGACTAAAAGGTGCTGATCAATGGAGGTCTTCAGCCGAGTGTCAGGAGCCTGGAGTCTGGGAGTGTGGCGAAATGTATGCTGTTCCTTGTAGGAATACCTGTTGGGTCTCCAGCCATCTCTAGCCAGTGCTCCACCAGAAACCAAGCTATCCTTTCACAGTCCCACAATAGCTCTCCTTCCCATCCATCTGAGCTCTTATATTCTTCCTCTTCCTCTTCTATGATGTTTGCTGAGATTGGTGTGGTGGGCAGTTGATACAGATAATGCATCTGTAAGTGAACACTCAGTTATTTATTTACTCTCTGTACTTTGACCAGTTACAAGTCTCTGCATTAGGCCACCCACTGCATAAAGAAGCATCTCTGATCAAAGTTGCTATAGAGATAAATCTGTAGGTAGTAATGTAGGTATTTAGAAGAATCTCTTCAAATACCCCTTATGCCTGCTCTCCCATTATTGCCTTACCTATAAATTTAACCCAAGTATTCCTCTCTTCTATGGTAATACGCAAGTATTCCTATTCCGTTGTGTCACCTGTATACTAATGTCTTCTCTGACTGTATTTTTTCCTTCAGTTTCAAGATCATAGGTTGCTGTGGAGCACTGCTGCCGTGCCTTAAAGATGGTGTCGGCTAGCCCTTGCTGATTTGGAGTAAACAAGCCTTGTTTGGTCCTGGGGCGGTACTTCCTGGTGGCCTGATCTTGTGTCATGTGTCCTTGACCAATCACAGTGCGAGACGTGGTATGGGCTCATGGGCAATCCTACACAGGGTATAAAGCTTCGCTCCTGGGCTGGTTTGGGGGGACACCTTCAAGCTTCATGTAACTAGCAATTCCTGAGTAAACTGCTGCTGGAAGGAACTGGTGTGCGAGTCTTTCTTCCCTGGGGTGGTAGGCGCCGCACAGGTTGCCATATTGCTTTTTTTAACAAGCCTTTCATTTTTGTTAAGCCTTTTACCATCATTCACTCCCACGTTTGAATCTTTCTGTCCTGGTATTATTCTTTTCCCTCTTTCATTTTGCTTGTATTTACTGTCTTCTCTCCATTTGTGCATCCACCCATAGCTCCAGTCTCGAAAGACCTGATTTCCACATGCACTCCAGTCAAACGTACAAAATTTAAATTCCAGGATTCATATGAGAGAAATGGTGTGAGCCTGTCTTTCTGTGTCTGGGTAACTTCCCTCCAGCTCCATCCATTTACTGACAAATTTCATGATTTCAATTTAATTTTTATTACCAAGCAATGGTCCGTGGTGTATATAACATAACAACATTGTCTAAGGGTGACCCTTTCCCAACATCAAAACCTTCTGTGGTGTTTTTTATATTCCTGATGGTGACAAGCTCACTGGTGGAATGGAATCTTAAAGTGGTTTTAATCTGCAGTTTCCTGGATACCAAAGAATACGTGACACAGTTTAAAGTCTTCACTGGCCATTTGTATTTCTTGTTTTGAAAACTACATTCTTAGCAGGCTGTCAGAGTTCTGGTCAGTCCCTCTCCCTGTTTGCTTTTGGTTGTGGGCTAAAACTGGACACTTCACTGAGGTTTGAATTTGTGCTTCCTAGATAAAGAAACTTCTGGACATCTTCTCATGCACACTTTTAAAAATCTATTTGGGCATCCATGATAAAATGCCCATAATGACAGTCAATATTGACTAATTTGCTTTTTGGTATTGAATTATAATATATATATATATAATATTTCCCTGAATAATATCTTTAGAATAACAAAAGAATTTAATTCTAATAATTCAATATATCATTTTAAATTGTTAGGTGCATGCTGCCAATTTGCTTCCTATCTAAACACCTGACCTATCAACTAACCTATCAATATATGCTAATAACACATTGTTTTAGCACTACTAACTCTGCAGCCAACTTTGGAATCAAAGTAAAAATATTCTAGGTCTATGGACTTTATCCTATGTGCAGAAAACCTAGATGGTTTAAGAATCCTGTACTGGCTGTTTTGTATGTCAACTCAACACAATCTAGAGCCTCAGCTGAGAAAGTGTCTCCATGAGATGCATCTGTAGGCATTTTCCCAATTAGTGATCAATGGGGGAGGCACAGCCCACTGTGGGTGGTGCCATCCCTGGGCTGGTAGTCCCAGGCTCTATAAGAAAGCCAGCTGAGCAAGCCTGGGGAGCAAGCCAGTAACAGCACTCCTCCACAGGCTCTGCATCAGCTCCTGCCTCAAGGTTCCTGACATCTGTGAGTTCCAGTCCTGACTTCCTTTGGTGATAAACAGCAATGTGGAAGAGTAAGCTGAATAAACCCTTTCCTCACCAACTTACTTCTTGGTCATAATGTTTTGTGCAGCAATAGAAACCTCAACAAAAACAACAACTCGGTCTCCAATAGAAACAGAAGCATTCCTTCCTTCAAACAGTAGTTGATGTGTTAGCTCCCTGCTCTTTAAACTTCTAGTATATAATTTAGAATTCTTTCTAGCATATACTTCTAGTAATTCAAATCCCTAAATGTTACATTTAAGAAAAAAATTCTAGAAAGCTTTAGTGATACAATAAAAGTTGGAATCTTAGGATAGCTGGATTAATCTGGATCATTCAGCTGGGTCTAAAATTGAATCACGAGTGGTATTTGTGGGGAAGACCCAGAGAAAAGGTTTTTGAACACACACACACACACACACACAGAGAGAGAGAGAGAGAGAGAGAGAGAGAGAGAGAGAGAGAGAGAGGAAGCTACACCACAAGGAAGAAAAAACAAGGAAGTGTGGAAGGAAAATAGGAAGAAAAGAAAGAAAGAATAAGAAGAAAAGAAGAAAATAACAATGTAAGTGTCCCTGAAGACAGTAGGGTAATGGATTCACAAGCCAAAGAATACCAGCTTCCGGGACAAGCTAGATAATGCAAGAAATAATAAGTTCTTTCCTGGAGCCTCTGAGGGCATAAGCCTTGATTCTTTCTCTTAACTGGAATGGCACTGATTTTACATTGAACTCTCCTGAAATGTAAGAGTTCATGAATTTATTAGTTTATTGATTTACTGCGAGCCATTTTCTATGTGGCAATGCTTATCCGTAAGGTGACTTGCACCCCAAGAAGAGGTTGAGGAGTCTTAGCTTCATTTGTCAGGTGATTTCCTGTGTTCACTAAAAGTAATTGTTCATCTGTTCAAGTGAGAATTCTTGGTATCATAATGACATTAGCCTCAGAGAAGTTCTCCTGTAGTTTTTGGAAACATCAGTGATGTGTTGGTATTTAGTTCCTGATGAAGTTTTATTCAGTTGATTTGCTCACTATACACATCTCCCAAGGTTTCCTTGTCCTTGCCATCTCTCCCTCTGTCAGGGAACAATAGGATAACTCTGCTGCATGTCCTCACACCCGATGGAGACACAGCATAAAGCCTTGGTTCTTAGATCTATCTTCTAACCTGAGAGTATTTTCTTTGGCAATTCAAATGGTAAATTCCATCAGCTTTGTTGTTTATTGTTTTAGTTTTGAACATTGTCTCCCCTCTGGCCTCAAATTCTCTACATAGTCAAGGATAACCTAGAACTCCTGATCCTTTTCCTTCCCTCCCCAAAGCACTGGAATTGCAGCTGTGCACAACCATTCCTGGTTATACATGCTGAAGATTGTACCCAAGTCTTGGTGTGCTAGGCAAGCACTGTTTTAACTGGGCTATATTCCCCAGTCATTGCTCTTTTAAATCTATTGTTGATCTTCTGGATATTTCTTCATACTTTCCACATATACTTTCTGCTTCTTCATTGATATTACTAGCTTTGTAGTGAATTGTTGACCTAACTAATATTCTTCAGTTTGAAGAAAGCTGCTTTAACAGAATGTTTCTGATGTACTACAGATATCTGACTTTCACTTTGTATAGTGCTTTCAACATCTGGCTCGAGAACAATATATTATATCAACTTTTGTTTTTCCTTGTACATCAGGGAATTCTTTCTGTGTCTAAATTTTTAAACAATATTTAATGTAATTTTGGGAGGAGAAGCTTTCTATTGGCAGTGGTTACAGTGTCCAGAATAATTTCTAACATGATTGTTGTTCAAGTGCATTGTTAGAGGTAGCCAGCTGTCCTGGGACTGACTAGAGAGTCATTGAAATAGCTGGAGTTTGTACATGTCCTGCTTTTCCAGAAGGCTGTGTTTATTAGGGAATCTGGTTGCCAGTCTGACACATGGAATGTCTATCCCAGTTTCCGTTTCTCACAAGAAAATCAGAGGAGAGTGGTCTTCATCATGAAGACTTTTCCCGTGTGCACAGAGCTGTTTTAGAGCTTGGTTAAAACCCTCTGGAGTTTTCAGATCTTCATTTTGATGTCATATTCTCTTTGGCTGGTACTACAGAATTAACTTTTCAAATAAATGGAAGTATAAACATTGTGTGCATGAGTGTGAGTGTGTGAGTATTGTATGTATATGTGTATATGTGTATGTGAGTGTGTATATATGTGTGAGTGGGTGTTTATTTGCATGAGTGTGTATGCATGTGTGTGAGTGTATGTATGTTAGTGTGTATGTGTATGAGTGAGTATGAATGTGTGTGAGTGTGTGTGTGTGTGTGAAAGTCTGTGAATGTGAACATGTGAATGTATGTGTGTATGACTTCCTTCTTAGAATTAGCAAAATGTCCTTAGGGTTCATCCAAATTATGATCCCTGTCAGGACTTCAAGTTCACTGTTGCCAAAACTGACCTTTGCATAGACTTATCTCACTTTACAGATGTTTGGTATCATTGTTTATGATGGGTAACACTGTTAAAAATATACAGGTCTTTGTACAGGTTTTGGTTTTTTTTTTTTTTGGAAAGATATGTTTTTGTTTCTATGAGTGAACTGGCCCAGCCCTAAGTTAATCTTGTATTTTAATCTTTTGCATAAATTCAAGCTATCTGAAGCATGCTGGAGAATCTCACCAATAATGCTTAATACTTCAGCATCTTGACCTGAACTTGCTAGGGTCCACTCTTTTACGTGATTTTATCCATCTTGTAAGTATGATGTGCAACCTCTCTGTGGTTTTAGTTTGCTTTTATGTAAGGATCAGCAATATCATGTTGACTTTGTGCATCTATTGTCTTTTTGTATGGCTTCTTTGGAAAACTTTTGGGTTAAATATTCCATCCAGTTAGAGTGGATCATCTTCTTTAACCCCTCGGCTGTATAAGTTCTCGTATACTCCATCCTTACGTGTTTACAAATATGTTTTCCACACTATTGCTTATCTTTCTCTCTGAAAGAGACACAGGAACAAATGGCAATTGATTTCCATAATTAAAACTGTTTTTCAGTCAAGGACCTGATTTTGGTGTCATTCTTCCTGAAGCTCTGTGATCCAAAGCCACTAGAGCTGTACAGTTACAATTTCTTCTCAGGAATGTCAGCCTTACATCTTATATCAAGAATGACAATCTATTTGGAGTAATTTCTATATATATAGTATAAGTTATACATCTAAATTCTGGGTAATTTTTATTTATTTAATGTCTTGTTTAAGATTCCGAATTATTTTCTTGGTCTTTAATGCATATGTCACACAAATGTTACATCCCAAGGAATTAAATAACAGAATAACAGAAAAAATGAATAACAGAAATGAATTGACTTTTATGCAGCTGTTTAAAATTCAGAGAATTGGCCTGAACTAGATATAATTTGGCCAAATTATAAAAGGTACTCTTTGTTGTAAATATTTAATTGAATTTTTGCTAGTTACATTTTAAAGAAATTATTTGGTGATTCAGTAGCTGTTCTTTTATTTTCCCAAAATGTCCCCATTTCCTTATTTGAAAGAGTTTAACATCTGTCTTCATATATGAAAAAAAAATGAATCCAATAAAATGATGCCAAGTGATCTCATAATGGCCAAAGTTTTTGAAACATGAATTTCTGTCAGCTCCATTGACTCAGTTACACCATAGGGCTGGGGTGTAGTTCAGTGGTACAGTGCTTGCCTAGCATGGGCAGGGTCCTGAGTTCTATTACAGAACAAGACAAGGAAAATAAATAAACTTACAAACAAATATCAAAGAGACTTATTGCTGCAGTGTTGTTGTTTTTAGCCACATGACTATGTTGTGCTCTTATGTCCTTTTGGAAAAGATTATATGGGTTAGCTTCATTTTCATACTGTTTAATTGTGTTTGTACATTATTCAAAACCTAGTTGACCTGACCATTGGCCATAATCAAGCATTTATTTGTGAACTCTAAGATCTACCACATGTATAAGTATATTAGGTCTAGGGTGAGCTCTTCCTTTCAGTCATCTGGCTAACAAACTCAGTAATGCCATATACAACCTAGCCTCTTGTGCAACGCTTCCACAGAAGCTTGCTCACTCATATAAGTTCTATCAATTAGGACACAGATTTTTTTTTCCGGAGGTTGTTATTCTGCCAGCTGGCTTTATATGATATAATTTGCTAAATGGTTTTCGTATCCTAAGCTTTGCATTCTTATAAGAAATTCTACTTGGCTTTGGTAAATAATTTTTAATTAAACATTTTACTAAAAATGTAAAAATAATGTAAAAATATATACGTGGCATATCCCAAGTCTGCCTCAATGGTAATTTCTTATAAATGTATTCTACAGTATTAATAGGAGAATATTGATACTGGCACACCAACATTCTAGAGAGCTTCATCATGAGAAAAGTCTTATTTTTCTTAAGTTTTATAAAGGTTTTTATTATGCATGTGGATGAATGTGCACATGAGTGCCAGTGCCCACGGAAGCCAGAAGACAGCATAGGATCCCCCTTGGAGTTGGACTTAGAAGCAGTTGTGAGCCATCTGACGTAAGTGCTGAGAACTGAGCCAGATCCTCTGCAAGAGCAGTATGTGCCCTTAACCACTAAGACACCTTCCCACCTACCTGATAGGGTATTTAAATCTAGTCCTTTTGAGCGCACACTTGTCAAATGACTTTCAAACCCAACTCTACCTCATAGATATAGCAACCACTAATATGTGTTGGACATATATGGACTATTTTCCAAGGGTGCTAGATAAATGAAATCATGTTGTATATAGTTTCTAGGCTGTGACTTCTCAACCAGAATGATCCTTGGGAGATTCATTAAGTTTGTGGTACACATTTGTCGTAGAGTGTTGATCATTTTCTTATGTAGTATTAATGTACAACAGAGAGGTCTTCGTATTTGTTTTATCCATTTTCTTTTGGGGTGATGGTGTTTTTTATTATAGGAAATAGTGTCAGTGTCAATAAACCATCATGTATGGAGTCTTATATGGACATCATATATTTTATTTTTCAGGGATGGACCTACAAGAATGAAATTGATGAAGTGAAAGATTGTTTAAGAAGCCAGTCCCTTTACTTTTTTAAGTTCTGAATTGTTTTCTTGGATGTTTTTGCCCTGTTAAATGCACATAAGCACTATACAAAGCATCCAGTTCCTCACCCAGTTACTAACATTTGATGGACATGATTAATTTGTTGGTTTGTATTTTAGCAATATGGCAGCTATGAGGTGAAGCTTCCTTGGCGTAGTGAGTTAGATTTCCCTGATGACTAAGGAGAACTTTTGTGATTTCTCTCTCTGTTGCGTTTTTCCTCTAAGAAAGTTGTTTGTGTGTCTTCCCTAAGAAAGTATCTCTTATTGTCTGATACTCTTTTTCTAAAGGAATGTCTGCAATTTTTACACTAAATTTTACAAGTTCTCCATGTATTTCAGATTAAAGTCCTCTGCTAGCTATTCAATATACAGATGTGGTCTCCCAATATCTAGCTTAGCTTTTCATCCCTTTCTAAGAATAGTTTCTATATAAAGAAAATTTTATGAGAATTATTAAGCCTAAGTAATCATTTTCCTTTATTTTTCATCTATAATTTTTTGTACCATTGGTAGATCCAAACTGCTAATTTTTTTTTTGAGATCTGTAATGGATATGCATAGACAATCACCTGGTTCAGATATAAAGGTAATCATGGCTTCAAAAACTCAGATGAGGTGTCTTTACAATTTTAATTTTTTTTGTTCATTCTCTATATACATATGTGTGTGCACACATATGATAAAATAGATTCATCTCTGACTCTCCATTCAGGTCCACTCCCTGTTACCATATCTGTAACCCAAATTTATATTGTAATCACTCTCTTCTCCTTCCCTCCCTCCCTCCCTCCCTCCCTCCCTCCCTCCCTCCCTCCCTTCCTCGTCCTTGTCCTTCTCCTCCTTCTTTGTCTTGATAACTCAAAGTTCAGTTAGTGCTAGCCACATGGGCACAGTAAAGGGATCACCCACTGAAGCATAGTAAACCTAAAAGTGGCCCCATCCTCAAAACGAAAGATTTTCTGACCCAGAGCACCTGTTTGCTGCCACTGGCTCCTATTAGCAAGAGTGTGGAGAAAGACTCACACTCACCTCTCATGAATAGACCTCATTTTTTTCCTTGGGGGATATTTTAAGTTACTAATATATTCTTCTTGTGTAATCCATCAGCTTGTTGCCCTCTTGCCCTGGCATATTCTGTCTCTGTGCTAGTGTTAAGGCTCAGAATACTGATTCTCTAAATAACTATTGCTGATTTAAAGAAAATAGTCCTGGAGATGGGGGTTGTCTTCTAGAACAATGGAACAGGGCACAGTTCTGAGGTTCAAGCACTGACAATATCCCCAGTGGCCTTCTTTTAGTGACTTCAATTGTATAATTATGCTCACAACCTTCTGCCTTCTGCAGCTAACCTCTTTATGAGACTCACCTACAAATTTATCATGGCACTTGCCAAAGGAGACTAGCAGGGGCCAAATTCAAAGCCCCAAACTTTCTTATTTTAAATCAAATTTGGAATATTTTAAATATGAACTATTTACCCTGCTATATACCTGTTGTTAGTATCCTTAGAAGGGACACTTTGATTTTGTCAACTTTTGGCAATATTTTCAGTACTTTTGTCCAGGTGTGAATTACAGAGACTCATATTACATTCTTCCCAATTTCCCCTCACTGTATAGACTGCTATTGTTCTCTGGTTGATCAATTACAAAAAGGAGAGAAGACTGAATCTTAAATATCCTCAAGTAACTTTGAAAACTCAGTCATGTTGTATATTAGAATCACTGTATTTCCTTGGTTTTGCTTAAAATAGTATGAATTTCAAAGCTCCTTCTGGGTGTAGGTATCACACTGTCCTATGAGGGCAAATTTAAAGTGTTAATAAGGTAAGTTAAATCTAGGTCTAGAGGTGGCTCACAATGTAAAAGTGTTTGTGTCCAAGCCGGGAAACATGAGTTTCATTTTTCATCTCTAGAATGCACACAGTGAAGATACCTGACTCCCACAAGTTGTTATCTGACTTCCACTTACACACATACACACACACACACACACACACACACACACACAGAAACCCTCACATATATACACAGATACATACACGTACACTTTATCTCACACACATACATACATATATACGTACACTCTCACACACATGCACAAACATACACACATAACACACTCACACACATATACACAAGCATACACATACACTCACACACCTACATGCACACTCTCTCTCTCTCTCACTCTCTCACACACATATACTCACACTCAGACACATTACTGTAAAAGCTTTTTTTAAACGCCATGTTTATCAACATGCTGGCTTTTTTATTTTGATTGGTTGAAATGTCTGAACACATTTTTCTCATTATAAATTGTTCCAGAGCCTCTTCCAGTCAAGGGAACTGAGGACAATGTGACCAGTGTCCGTATAGCATCATCGCACTTAGCAAATTAAACAACGCCAGTCGTTTTGTGTCTGTGACTTAATAATCTTAAAATTTAGCTCCCATTACAATCATATTTTCCTTAAGTTTCCTAGAAATCAATAGATATTTTAGTAGTTATTAAATAAATTATACAGAAAAAGAGTTTTGGTGACGGATGTTTTCCTTTAAATTGATGTACTAGCTTTTAATCGTGGCACTGTACCCTCTCTGTAACCTGAGACAGAGCAACATGTCTGACGGTGGTCTCTCAGCAAAGCTGTTATATCAGCTAGAAGCTACTCTCATTTCCCCATTTCCACATGCTGAAAGTATCATTTCGGCGAGTTTTGGATTTATGAGGGCAGCACGAGACTTCAAATGAATAGCAAGAGTAAAATTCCTGGTCCAAGTCTGTTTCTGTTTTTAATATTGTGGAATTCATTTGAATATAAGGTTCTATTTTTTTTCTTTCCGTAATCCCCCAAACGAACATTTGTATAAAAGTCACCTGATCATACAAGCATGGGACCACGAAGGATAAAAACGACTTCATATTTCCATCCTTTCTCCAAGGGATTGTGAGAATTGCTGATTCAAGGGGTGTTTTTAACCAGAAACACAAGTTCTCATTCCTAACAAATGAAAACCAAAACTGGAACTGTGATTTTTACCCTGGTGTTTTTTCATAGACCATCTATAAAAAAGATGTATAATTTGAACAGAAAGAATTTCTGCTAGTCACTTTTGCATCCTGGGTATCATTGTCGATAATGAGAATGGCATGCTGACTTCTCTACTGTCTTTCACTAGAGTTCACCCCTTGCTTAAGAGGGAACCCAGGCTTGCTGAACACCTAATATGTCTATAGACAACTCAGTAGTGATCATACTAGATCTTGTTATTTGATGCTGTTCATTCAAACAATGGCAAGGGCTTATTCAGTGTTTTCTTCTGAGTAGTCAATAAAAAGAGAATGAACTTATAAAAAAATCTTGTTCCCTAGTATCACAGAGATGGCTCATTTAATAATAGGTGATGCTCTTCCAGAAAATCAAGGTTTAATTCTCAGCGTGTACATGGCAGCTTACAACTGTCTGCAACACCGGTTTCAGGGAATCCAATGCCCTCTTCTGGCCACCATAGGCATTGGGCACTCATATGGTGCACAGACAAACATGTAGACAAATCACCGAAACACATGAAAAATAAAGAAAAACTTCCATGTACTTGTGAATCTCCCTTCACACAACAAACTCAGTCTGCTTGTGAATTCAGACGGCTGGATTAGAGCTGGGTCCTGCAGGAAATGAGAAGAAATGGTTGTTAACCTTGAAGGTAGGAAAAGAAGAGAAATCAGACCTAAGAACAGATGTGTCTTGACACAAATAGAATCTCCAATGAGCAGGTGTGTGTCTATGCTGGAAAGGCACATGGAGCTTCCTGTGTTTATAGAAGGAATATAAATTTCTGAGGCATAATTCAGGACACTTTCCTACAGAAGTCTTCATGTCTGATATACTTCTGAGTAGCTTGTTTTCATATCCTCTACTTTGGCCATAAGAAAGTGTATATTCGATATTCAATTAGACACTGACTCTTGGATAGATGAGCACAGATCTTTTCAACTCAACAAATGTTTTCTTCACTCTGAGTTCGATTCTAATTTTTTCATTAATATGCAATAAGTGTGCATGTTAGTACAGACAGCATGAAATTTAACACAACGCTCTTGACTCTAGAGTCTCAGCTTCTCCCTCTTCAATCCCACTCTTCATCACCTTAGCAAGTGGCTGTCTATACAAGCAGTGAGAGCAGTGGTTCTTGTTATCGAGCTGGGATCATTCATGCAGGGATGGTTTCTCTTATATCTCACCTCTGTTTATTAGCAAATGTGCTTGTCCTGATTGCTCAAACATATTCCCCCTTATCTACTGGCATTGCTCCTATATAAGTCCAAATATTTCATCTCAAACATACGTCCCACTGCATTCTACTGTGTTCTTTGATGATATAGTTTCAAAATTAATTCTAATTCTTAAATCTATTTTAGCTGATGCAAACACACCATGAAAATTGTTCCTGTAGATATACTATGTGGTGTTTTGATACATGCTTAGTGTTTAATGGTAAGTATTTAATCTCATAAAACATATCTGTCTTATTGTGGTGGTTTGAAAAAAAACCATAGGCTCATAGGGAGTAGCACAATTAGGAGGTGTGGTTTTGCTGGAATTCGTGTGGCTTTTGTTGGAGGAAATCCATCACTAGGTGATGGATTTTGAGGTCTCAGAAGCTGAAGACTGAATTCTCAGCTTCTTCTCCAGCACCACGTCTAGCTACAAGCTGCCATGCTTCCCAACATGGAAGTAATGGACTAAATCTCTGAAACTGTAATCCATGATCAATCAAATGTTTTCCTTTTGAAGAGTTGCTATGGTCATCAATAAAACTCTAAGATACTTATCAAACATTTGTTATTTATTTATGATAAAAAATTTCAAAATTCCTGTCAGGAGCCATCTAGGAAAGGCTAAGGCTAGCATGTAACTTCCTGGAGATGGCCAACCATTTTGCATGGCCAAAGGTGGCTGATCTCTGAGATGCAAGGTCCCAAGAGTCTTCATCCCAGGATGGCTTGTTGCTGCTGACTTGCCTTTCCTGTTATTGTTAGAAAGCCTCAGAATTCCTGGGCATTACCCAAGTCTATTGGGCAAATTTCCTACAGATTAACATAAATAATTAATACTGTTCAGATGAATTAATGATTTTATAGAATTCATGATTTGATTCAAATAATTTATGGAAGAAAGTTTTAAGAAATGGCTTTAGTTATTTTGCTCAACAGAGGTAATAAAATTAGAATCAAGAATAAAATATGCCCACTCCTCATAATAGTAAGTAAAGGCTGCATATTGAGAAATATAATGAGTTTTCCTATCACATTAAAAGGACACATAGGAGAAATAGACTTGGGAGAAATTTGTGTTCAAGGAAAAACATTTAGATACAAGGATAAAGCCACAGGTGTGTACTGTAATAAGGCAAGGCCATGTAAAAGCTGTTGTTTTAAACTTATGAGCTTACAGAATGAAACACTGTTATTGATATCCTTCTGCTATTCTCCTTTTACATAACATTTTATCTATGACATAATTTCTTAATGAACTTTTGTCTAAGAAGGTATAAAAAGGCTAGAGAAAAGAAATAAAGTTGGTGACTTTGTGGAAGGGGCTCTGCCCATCTATCCAATATGTCTGTCTAGCTATAATTTTATACACTTAAGAGTTAAAAGAGTTCAGAGTTTCTTGCTGGGCATTCTTGACAGCCCTAGATAATTAAGTTTTGTTCTGTCAGTAGTATTGACTCCAGAAATCACCCGGTCATTGTTACTGGGCCACATCTGCTATCAGGATGACCCCAATTACCAATTCTGCTCCCCTATTTGCTATCTTCCAGACCTGGAAACTCTATGGATGCTTGGAAGGTCACTTGCAAATTCCTTTCATCTACATCCTCAGTTAACCTGTTTTGCAACACCAAGTAAGTTTTTGCTGATACCCAAGTCTAACTTAGTACTAGTAGTCAATCTTCCCCACTCACCCTACCCCACACTAACTACATTTAACTTCTGGAACATCTGCTAAATCAGATACCAAATATAAGTGATCCAGAATGATATTCTTGAGGTATGAGTCACAGCAGGTTATTCTTAAGCATATATTTTCTCTTTTACTCAAACTAAGTTCTTGGGTATTACACATGATCTGAAACACCATGCAGAAGCTTGCTGCATCTTGAAATATGGAGCCTTAACACCCATACTTTCCCTACCTTTCTCTTCCTTACATGTATTGAGACAGTTCAGAGTCTTCAAAGGTATTGTATCTATTGACCAGAATCTTCTTCCAGACATCAGAGGCTTCCTCCTCTACTTCCAATCTACTTCCAGTCAGATATCACCAAAAGCTCTTATGATGCCTATTCTAGAATCTTCTCATCTCCTTCTCCTTCTCCTCCTCCTCCTCCTCCTCCTCCTCCTCCTCCTCCTCCTCCTTCTTCTCCTTCTCCTTCTCCTTCTTCTTATTGTTCTTCTTCTTTTGAATATGTTTTCCCTTTAGATCATAGGTTTTTAACCTGTGAATCATGCCCCATTTGGGGATCTCATATCAGATAGTCTATATATCAAATGTTTACATTACTATTCATGAAAGAAACAAAATTACAGTTATAAAGTAGAAAGAAGTAATTATATGGTTGGGGTCAAAACATGAGGAATTATATTAAAAGATCATAGCATTAGAAAAATTAAAAACCACTGCTTTAGAGCAACTTAATTGAATAAAGTGTGTAAGGATTATAAAATAGTTATTTAATATGTCTGGAAGAAAAAAAATACATTGCTAATTCAACCATGAACTGATTCATTCTTTGCCTAGAATGAATTTTTTTCATGAATTTTTTTTATTTTACTCTAATAAAAATTCTTTTAGATTTATTGGATCATATATATTCAACATCTTTCACACTTGAAAGATTCAAAATTCACAAGTGAATGACCACTGAAACTTCTTTTCATTACAAAACACGAATTATTTTAATCTCTGCTTTCTGTGGCTTCACCAACTACACATCCAAGAGTGTCCATCATTCCTATTTCTTAAAATAACACCTTGTTATATTACCTTTTGCATTACTTCCAAGGCACTGATAGTTCTTGTACAAGTTGTGATGTATATATTTAGTGGGTCTATGAAAAATAGCTGTCCTATCACTTTTCCCCTTAGACTGGCATTCTGATACCATAGAATTATAGACAATTCAGGAATAGCTTAGTGAAACCCAGATGCAAACAAGTTTGAGTAGAAAATATGATCAAAGTAAGTAGAGGAGGAAAAGCTAAGATAGGAAGATAGCCTTGGCTTGTAAGGTGGGAGCAGAAGGGGACACAGGGATTGTCTTTCTAACACCACTAATGTTAACCCAAATTTCAGTCTTTCATAAATCATGTGACTACTTTCTGCCTCCTTACTGAACACATATACGTGCCAAGAGGTCATAGTAACCCATCCTGAAGCTCCTTCATAATGCAGTCATGACTGACCCGAAACTTCACTTCTCTTCCACCTCAGCTCCAGGCACAGCACCTCCAAGGGGGTTGGCTATAAACAGAAACAGAGATAAGTCCGACTGGGTTAGTGTGTCCATCAGCCCTTCTCAGAAACAATGATAAATTGGGGTAAGCATCCTAAAGAGGAAAGTATTCTAGAGGGTTAGTTCCACAAGATGCTTCAAGTGTACAATGAACACTCCCCTGAATTCACAGAAAACCAGTGGATCACCACATGCCCAGGACCATTTCTGGAATTCCTCCACACCCTCAACTTTCCTTCAGAGCCAACAAAGAGGAGAACTGGGTGATCAAAGACGGTAAGACTAAAATGGAACACCGGAAGAAGGCACAGGCAGCTTCTGATCAAGGCTAGCTTTGGAGGAAGTTCAGGGCGATACGTTTTTGTTAACAGAACATCTTCAGACTAAGCTAACCTAAAGGACGTTTTTTTAATTGTTGTTGTTGGTTTGTTTGTTTGTTTTTGTTTTTTCAATTGGGAAACATTTTCTAATTGAAACAATAGCGAAAGCAGAGCCCAAATTATGTCTGTTGGCTGCCGAGCAGTGCAAACCAGACTTGAAAATAGCAACCCTTGATTCCTTCACCAGATTAATAGTAAAAGGTAAGGGGTTAGGTTATTCACACGCTGAGCACCTCTGTTCCCAAGTGAGAGCCATAGAAAAGTCAAAGTTCTCTCTTAATTTTTCTCCCATCCACAGTTCCAGAATGGCTCAGGGAGACACTGTTGCCAATCACTACTTTATTTAAAAATTTGATATTTGGTTCATCATGACATTTTTTTGCATTTGTTTTATATTTTATTACTACATTAAAATAACATTTATCTTGAGGGCTGAGGGTTTCTCTTTATAACTCCCTAAATTCTGTGCCCAAGGCAAATGCCTCACCAATCTCAACTCTGTTAGTTACTGTTTATTTTAGTAAAAATATTTGTGCTTCTGACATGGTCAGAATTGAACTGATCTGTCTTCTTTCTAGATATTAAAATGTTATTCAAGTTTTTAAAACATTTCATTTTCACTGAAAGAACTTAATTTGATCAGAGTGCTTTATTTTCTCCTTTTGCATTATGTACATATTTCTTCTTGTTCCCAAATATTTTTTGCTACAGAGCTTAGCTTTTATGTCTGCCTTTTAAGATGGAACAACAAAGTCCTTCTACCCATATTTTAAAAGATGAAGCACATACACCATGAACCCAGGGTCATGCCAATCCCATCACACATGCTTCAACACATAAAAACAAAACGGAATGGGATATGAATTTATGTGCTGGGTCTCATCTTGAGGGACACAGGCAGGAAGTACTTAACCTTTGGCAACCCACGAGGGATTAAGAGGAGAAGTCCACAAGACTTATGTGGATTCTGTGTAAATTTGAGTTGAAAGAAAAATGAAGAGGGAGAGAAAAGAAGGAATCTGTTTGTAGACCTACAGATACCATAATTTTGTTTGTTTGTTTTCTGCTGTGGCATCTGTCTTAGTGTTCTTAATTTGTTTGTTTGTTTGTCTGTTTATTTGATTGATTGATTGATTGATTGTTTGATTGATTTCTGAGTAGGTAGCTCAGGGCTCTTTCATGATATCCAATGACAAGGAAAGATGCTTAACACCAAGAATGTTAAAGAAAGGAAAAGAGAGTAACATAGGAAACTTAAAACATTGTAGCTTTTCTTTTTAACATCTGCTACAAATGTATCATTTTTCCTCTAGTTGGTCTCTAAGCACCTATGACTCAAGTGAAAAAGTACCCAACACAGCAGGCGATGTGTAGACTGAACAATGACAGAACTTCGGAGTGACTAGCAGGTGTCTCTTCTCATTTATCATAAATCATCTTGCTTCTGTGATGAGCAGGCAGGGTGGTAGACTCTGGTCTCTGTCCCTTATATTTCATGTAACATCTTAGACGACAGGACTTTTCATTCAAGGTGCTCTGCATCAAATATACATTTCTCCCCAGCACTAGAACAAAGCCATAAATATCTTTTTGATGGTTATAAAATCCTGTTAATTCAAAGCACCATGTTTATGCTTATTGCAGGAAAGACACAATCATTTTTGGAGGAACATTAAACTTAAACATTAAACATTAGTACCAGTTCCATCTACCATCCTAACACAATCTCACTTCCTGGCAAATGATGCTCTATTCCACATTTGCTTTTCAGATTTCATTCACCTGTGGTCATCTGTGGTCTGAAAAGCAAATGAAGAACTCCAGTCATAAATAATTTCTGTTGTAAATTGGCTACCATCTGAACAGTGGGATTGTGCATGCTCTCTGATCCTACTGTGTCTAACCTGCCTATAGCACATGTGCTGGCCTCTCAAGTGGCAGTAGCAACTGTCGGTGCACTAGATTCACTGCTGCAGAAGCCACAGTTCACATGACCTTCCTTTACCAAAGGGCAAGAGTGGAGACACTGGTGATTCGGCTATGTCTCAGACAGGCCACAAAGGGCTTACTTTATGGGAAACAGTAGAATTTCTCCACTAAATAGAAAGAAAATATCATGTACTGAGGCTTCTAAGATCTGGAGAAGGACAGAACTTTCAACCATGAAATGATGAGGCAAAAGAGGAAAGCTACTTTGATGTCATCCCTCAGCTTATAAAGCAGAGGACCAAAGTGCACAGTAAGTGATTAGTTAGGATGGGAAAGCATCACAGTCAATAGTGAAACATCCTCTGACTGATGGCAGCAAACGCTGAACCAACAAGATCACTGCCAATGCAGGATTCCCCCAACCAGTGACACGGAGCCGTTTACTACTAGAAAGCAAATGCTTCACAAATTCAGGAAAAAAATTGGATGAAAAAACTATAAAACATTAATAGAGAGGCTGAGTCTGCCAATGAAAGCTGCCGTCTCGTTCCTAATGAGTTGAAGAACTTGATTAAAGAGAAACTGCTAACATCCAAAGCACTTCTTCAATTATTAACTAATCATTATCAGTTAATTACTATTAACTAACTAATAATTAACTGATCACTATAATTATTACTCATTATAACTAATTGTTATTGGTTATTGTGGTTAATCTCTTGCTGTGCCTAACTTCTAGCTTAAATACTATCAGACATTTGTGTGCACAAAAGGAAGACTAGCGTATACCAAAGCTGGGACTGGCCATGGTCTCCAGCATCCTTTTAGTGTGCATGGTGAAAGTGTGGATGGGCAGGGGGTTGTCCTAGAATTTCCCTAGTAGTAAGGGAAAACTGCTATAAGCATGACGCTCCTGAAGACTAAACAAAGCACAGACAACATTTAAATCTGTTTAAAGAAAAAAAACCCAACAACATTGTTTTGAAAATAAATAATTATAGGCTGTCTCTTGTAAGTAGAGAAACATAAATTTGGATTGTGGTAATGTAAACTTGGTTTTGTTATAAAATCTCATTATCATTTTTTGTTTTTTATACATTTTGTGTGTAAAATTGAGTCTTTGGATTTGACAGTTGAAATAAAAATTGAGAGAATCTCAGGATTTGTAGGAAGAGGGTGTGAACATGGAAGCAGTAGAGCTGTCCCCCTGCCTCGCTTCCCAGCCACTCTGCAGTCTGTGAGCATGATACTGCCTGCTCCTTATAGTGGGGCTGGACTGAGAGAGCCATGCATAGGGGAAAGATGTAAAGCAGAGGATGCAGGCTTTATAAAGTGTAAACATATGTGTGAATGTATGGATTTTATATCATTCATGACATCATGTGTTAATTCGCTGGCATTCAATATTAAAGGCATTATACTAAATAAAACATTATATTCATTTTCTTACAGTTTTGGGAGTTTTGAAAGAAAGAAAACAACATTATGACTCTTGTAATCAAATGCCCCTAACAAGACAGGAAGCTTAAATAAGCTGAATTGTACCCAGTGTTTAAACTTACCACTCTGACAACTTATAAGAAAAGTTTGAGCCAAAATCTTGTGGACTTTTAGAGTCTTTGAGTTTCTTTCTACGACAAGTTCCTGGAGATGGAAGAGACTATGTGCCCTATTGCTACCACAAGGTACTGTGTGATTGGAGGAGATGCTTCCTAATTTTAAAAAGCCAGTGTCCATGTCTGCACGTGTGTGTTTATGTGTTTAGATGTAGTTAGTGGACTGTAAAAATGCTTGAATGTACTATAAGCATATTTATACTTCTACACACAAAAGTTTTCATATAAGCCTAAGTTCCATAATGACTTTCAATATATGTATACAAGATAATATGTAAATAAATACAACCTAAGGCACAAATGACTTACTAAAAATTCTATATGTAGTATAATATGTTATTAGCTTACCTGACCAACTTAGTCATGAGTTCTGGCTAGAGATTGGAGAAACAAAGACATAAACATATAATATACATGTCGTGGACCTGCAGAGTCTTCCCCAGTACTTGAGGAAGGACCTCATGGTGTTACTACACATTTCTAAGTCCCAGGATAGGTAACATGCTCTAAGAGTGATAAGCTTAAGTGGCCACATTGCATCCCATGCTTCTCAAGATTGGTGCTCAGTGAGATGACAAACTGGACAAACATGCAGTGCAGGAGACCGATGTAGAAGAACAGCCTCTTAGTAAGAAAGAAAATGCTACTAGATCATGTGTTTCTTCATGTCTATGACTTTTGTTAGTTAACTAGTGCTCTTACAAATCTTGGTCCTTATCAAGCTATCTAATCGGGCTTTATCCCCCCCCCCTCTCTCTCTCTGTCAAACTATCTCTCTCTCTGTATATGTAGGTGTGTGTATGTACAAGTGTGCATGTGTGTGTGTACAGGTGTGTGCATTTGTGTATACAGATGTGTATATGTGTGTACAGGTATGTGTATGTGTGTATACAGGTGTGTAGGGGTGTACATGTGTACAGGTGTATATATTTGTGTGTATGGGTGTTTGTATGTATGTGTACAGGTATGTGTATGTGTTTGCATCTATTAAATACCTTTGAGCAGATATTGTGATTTCTCTATCATTGTATTATAATTATGTCATTCCATTCTTTATATGTTGTCATTTACTTTTAAAGGATCTGATTGTTTTCCATCCATTTAAAAATACCACTCGATCTTTCGAAATAGCCTTGCTAGCTCAGTAGCTATTTTGTTACTTTAAATTGTTTTATGGTTTTGTTAAATAGCTAAAAACTCTAATAGTATTTTTATTTAAACAAGATATGAAAATTACATATAAATCAGCAACTGAAAATGATGAACTCCTCTTCATAGCCATTAGAATATACACTATACCAAAGCAGAAATTTGCTAACTTTGGTCATTATGTGGAAAAGTTGGAGCCTTTATGCACTGCTGGAGGGAAAAATGCAATGGAGGAAAAAAAAGATAGTTCGTCCAAGACAGGAGAGAGGTTGCCACACAACACAGATTCTGTTTCTAGGTGTGCATTAGCCAAAGTATTGAAGAAGGGCTTTCAAATACTTGTACAAATAATGCTTCTAGTGGTATCCTACACAATTACCATTAGGCAAAAATCACTCTACTATACTATAATAAAAGAGTTAGCAAGTTGGGAGAATATATATATATATATATATATATATATATGTGTGTTTATATGTGTGTGTGTGTGTGTGTGTGTGTGTGTGTGTGTGTATGTGTGTGTGTGTGTGTGTGTGGTGTGTGTACATATATACATACATATATCATGTAATATAAATATATAATAGAGTGCTATTTACACTTAGAAATGATATGTACTAAACATGAATGAACTTGAGAGCACTGTACTCAGTAAAACAAACCAAATACAAAGGACAGTCTCCTTAGAGTAATTGTTCTCAACCTGTGGGTCACAACCCCATTTGGGGGTTGCTATCAGATATCCTGCATATCAGATTCATAAAAGCAGCAAAATTACAGTTATGGAGTAGCAATAAAATCATTTTATGGTTGGAGGTTACCACAACATGAGGAACTGTATTCAAGGGTCAAAGCATTAGGAAAGTTAAGAACTGCTATCTTAGATGAACAGCAAAGTCACAGACAAAAGTTCCTGTGGTCTAGATGAAAAGAGAAATGCCCCCAAAGGCTCATCTCACAGGCCCCAGCTGCTGGTGCCATTTAGGGAGGTTCTGGATCCTTTAGGATATGGAGCCTTGCTGGAGGAAGTGCATCACTTTGGGGCTTCATAGCCTTGGTTCACAAGCTGTTCACTCCCTGTTCTTCCTGCACGGCTCAACTGTGGTCTCTCAGCTGCTTGCCCTTGCTATCACACCTTTCCCGCTCCCACAAACACCTGTTCTTCTGAAACCATAATTGCAATAAATTATTTCCCCTAATGGAATTTGATCAGAGTAACAGTAAGCTCACTAATACAGGAAACACAGTGGTCACTGACAGAGTTTGACTGAGGTGGAAATAGGAAGCTATTGTTCACAGACAAAATGTTCCGAACTGTGATGAGAGGAAGGCTTGGGGAGCAGCAGTGGTGATGGCTACACAATCCTATGAATGGTCTCAGTCGTCTCCAATATTGCACTAAAAAGATGCAACAATCGTAAGTTCTATGTTCTGTGTATTGCCATACATTAATATAATTTCTATCATGTAAAACAAGGAAAGTCTATAAAATTGTCGTAGTTAAGATACACACATGGGTTTCTGACAGCTAAACGTGATAAGAGAACTGGAGAAGATTCTGCAGTGAGAAATGACTTTAAGCTACATGCTAAAGCAATTTGAATTAAGTATAGGGTTTTTTTGTAAATTAAAATGTCTAAACATTGCTTCATTAATTATTAAAATGCACCACGCTAATATATGATATTAATTACTTTAGAATGCAGTGTTGGAGGTGACTACTATTTTGCCACTTCTCTGCAAATCTAAAATTATTCCACAATAAGCTTTCCTTTTGAGTAAAGCTTAAGTAAAAGGACAGAATAATTGCAGAACAAACTAAGTCAACATTTGAGGCTGTAAGAAAATGACTACTGCTCTTAGGGAAAGTTTTTAAAAGATATACAGATGCCTCTGTAATAAGAACTCAAACACAAGGAAACTTAAAAAAAACTATAAATAGTAAACCATGAAAGTAAGTCAATAATAATTTTCATGCCATAAGTAAAATGGGTATTCAAACTATAGAAAATATTCCAAAGAAAATTATAGTACAGATGAGATAAGAAGGTTTCTATAATACAAAATGGGAACAAAGTTTAACTTTCTAAAATGTAGTAGGCACATAGAACATATAAAATATTGATAAGAGTGTATATTGTTTAAGAAACAATTTAGCAAAATTCTACCATTTCTAAATTTAATTTTATTAGTTAAATTTCTATTAATGTTATAAATAACATTAAAAAGCAAATTACGAAAGAATGTATTTATTTTGCTTTATGGTTCCATGGGACTTGTGCAGTATGTTTATTGTGACAGCATGATACAGTAGCATAGTCATGGCATGTGCTTGTTCATAAGACATCCTGACTACAGGTTATCTGTCCAAAGCAAAAGTAATGGGTATCAAATAATTCAGAATCCATAGACTTATGGGTGAAATTCTTTCTAGAGAATATCACATCATCTTTAGAGGAGGCTAATGCATGTCTTGTGTATAGCATATGCTCCCATTTTACCATGTGTCTAGTTAAAGTTACCTTTTGATCAGTGTGATCCTGCTAACATAAAATAGTATGTTGCATGATCAGAGGTATTTTTGTTTCCTATTTATCTCTTCTCTCACTGACTGTCTCTGTCTCTGTCTCTCTGTCTCTCTTTTCTCTCTGTCTCTCTTTCTGTCTCTCTGTCTCTCTCTGTCTCTCTGTCTCTATTTCTGTCTCTCTCTGTCTCTCTGTCTCTCTGTCTCTCTGTCTCTCTCTCTCTCTCATTTCTCATTTCTTAATTCTCTACCTTCTTGAGCAGACAAATGGGTCCTCCTCTGCTTCTCTTTTTCACCCTGTTTCATGTTTAACAAAGATTTGAATGTAACTTTACATGTATCTTCTTAACTATGTCAAAATCTTCATTTCTTAATGGCTGTTCTTAGGATTATAATACCTCTTTCTTGCTCCAAAACTGAAATTTATGTTAATATTGACAAATCCTTCTTTTAATTAAGTCTATTGCAATACAGCCTTGCTTTCCTTTCTGTCATTCTGTGCCATGGTTATATAATAGATACAGATTGTATGGATATTTGTTTAAAAAACCAAGCACTAGAATGTGATAATTACTCTCTTAGGCACTTACCCTAAAATCAAAATGGTATGTGGCTACAATATTCCTCCAAATCTCAAATTTTTGCTTTCTGTAGCCATCTGTATGAGAAAATATTAAATGAAGAATTCTATAAATAAGGAAGTTGTAGCCATACATTTACATACCTCAAAGTAAAGAATTATCAGACCTCACACCCTTCCAATGCCCACCATCCTCCCATACCCCCAGGATTGGTCTTTCCCTCTCTTCTTTCCTACAAGTTTCTTCCTCAGGTTCTTTTGTTGTTGTTGTTGTTCTGTGTCCCATTGAGCGTTATGAGTATTGCCTGTGTAACTGTGGGTTTGAACTATCTCTTGTTGCTCAATGGGGTCTGCAACCTAACTGAAGAAAAGGACCATCTCTTCCCTCTATCGATCAATAGCCAACAGCCCTGCTGTTCCCTGTTCTCTCTCTGTGTGTTTGTTTATTCCAGGACCATACAACATTGATTACTGTAGCCTTTGATATATTTTGACTTTAGGAACTTGTTAATCATCTTGCTTTGAACTTATTTGTAGTATCTGTAGCCTGTTGATATTCCCCTGAACCTTTGGAGATTGGCCTTCCTTCTTCTTAACTTTAATTTAGCTGTTCATTAACTTTTTAATTGATGTATAAAGCAATGCGTTTTGTTACATCATTTTCATGAATACATATGAATGAATGAATGAATGAATGAATGAATGAATGAATCATTATGAATTGCTTAGAGCTATTCCCTACCCAACTAATTTCCACATTCTGTTTGTTCACCTCCACTGTTCCCTCCTTCCTCCCAATTTGTCCCATTTCTGATTTAATATTGCATGTATGTATATATTATTAAATCCTGATGGTGGCTGTTCAAATTCATATTTTATTATCATTTGGTGTATGTGTGAGTCAGTTTGCAAGTGTGCCTGTCAGTGGACAACTTACAGGAGTCAGTTCTCTACTTCTGTCTTGGTGGCTTGGGGGTTAAATTTAAATCATCAGGCTTGCCAATAGTCACCTTTACTCACCAATCCATCTTCCTGGTCCTGAGAATGCATTTTCTACTTGAGTAAACACACAGTTATGCTTCTGATACTGATCGAATTGAATCTGCAAATGTTTGGGTAATTGACATCTAAAATACAGTATATGTATATATCTATGGGGTAGCTTTTCATTCATTTTCAACTTCGTTATCGTATTTAAGTATGGTAGGTTTTTGTTTTATTTTGTTTTTAGTTTTGGTTAAAAGTCTTTTGCTTGGTAAATTTAATAACCAATTATTTTCTCATTTTATGATATGCACATGATCCTGTCAATCTGGAGGCTGTACAGCAAGCAACTGATTCTTTCTGGTGTGGATTCTTCTGTCCCCACTTACTTGAGTTCATTTTGTAGTTGTAATCATGTTGTTTACAATCACGTGACTTGCTCTACATAATATTATAGCTTCTGTGGGAAAAGACATTTAACTTTCCTTTCTAAATGTAAAAGTCTTTTGTTTATTTATTTCTATTGCCTAATTGCCCAGGCCAGAACTTCCAGAGTTATGTAAAACGCAAGTGAACTTTCAAGTAGTCTTTTCTGTCCCTCCTGGCTGCACTGAGAGCATTCTGTTTTTTCACCATCTTCTGTACACATTCTTATTTACTCTTTACCATGTTTGAAATCTGATTCTCTTTCTTGAATTTTTTTTTACAAAGAGCATCATCCAGTTTTGTCAAAACCTATCCCATTATCCACTAGTCTCTTGGTCTATCACAATAATAGGGTATATTTTATTACTCGATTTTCATATTTTGAGCTATCCTTGCATTCTTGGGATACACAATGGTATATTACTATTTTAATATGTTAACATATTCTATTTTCTGGTATGCTAGTGACATTTCTCCTCAGTATTCATAAAGGTATTGATAAGGGTATTGATATGCAGTTGTATTTACAGGCATATTGATCTGCAGCTGCATCTTTCCTATTTTACTTTCATTGTGAGGCAATGCTAACTCCATAAATGAGCTGAGAAATATCACTTCCTGTTTCCTTTTGAAGGAGTTTGTGTGACATTGGTTCTGATTGACTTTCAACATTCTATAAATTCTAACACTAAACCTGTATGGAGCTAGGAAATTCATTGACAAATTATGATTATGATTATGATTATTATGATTATTATTATTATTTCATCAATAGTGTATCAATAGGTTTCTTAACAGTGAGACTTGGAGGAAACTTCTAAGAAGGCTGACAGGCGAAGTATTGCTTAGCAAGTTAAATACAAAAAAAGAAAGAGAGAAAGAAAGAAAGAAAGAAAGAAACAAACAAACAAACAAAACAATAAAAACCAAGCAACAATGTGTCTACAGTCGCAGATTGACTGGGAATAGACTAACTAGCTGTGATGGCCTAAGAGGTTGGCATGGCTAAAGGAAAAAACTTGCTTTCTAAAAGATGATTTGACCAAAAAGCTTCACCCATAAAGAAGCTTGTAAAAATTTAAGCTTACCAGAATGAGAACCCCACCTCAAACTAATTAAGAATATTGCTGAGGGGTTCTCTGACCCCAAATGTCCATCTAGGAAAGCATTTCCTGTTCAGTTGCAAGGGTACACAAACACTTATGTGGCTTTGGTAAAATAAGGCCACTAAACCTCACAATGAGAGTATAAATTGTCATCCCTGTAAACAACGTGCTATTTTGTGGGCACGTTAGCTGCAAGGGAGAGAAAATCATGAAGGCTTATTCTCATTGGTTAGAATAGGAAGGAGGGGCAGGTAGACTCAGAGTGGGCGTGGCCTGGACTCAGATTGGGCGTGGCTAGTCCCAGAAAGCTGAGGCCAGTCAGTTTCCCACAAGGTGGCCCTGAAGAAGGCATCACACGGGCTATGATGGTGGAGTCTACGTTGTATTGACGAAAACAGGAAAATGAACATGCACCACATATGACGTATTTCTACAATAAAACTGCAAAGCTTGAGTGGAGCCTGCTCAAGAAGGAGGTCATATATTCCATAGTAACAGTGCTAAACACTTGGTGCTAGCACGTCTGTTGGAGCCAGATGATGCCATCAAGTGTTCCAAATGTTAGATATGGACATTTAGAATGTGTCAATTTCCTTACTGGATGTCAGTTCTAATTTTGACCAATCTTTCTGTCTTTCTGTAATATGCTCCCATTTACTCTTTTGAGAATCTGATATATATTGAGAGATAGATAGATAGATAGATAGATAGATAGATAGATAGATAGATAGATAGATAGATGATAGATAGATAGGTGACAGATAGGTAAATTGGTAGATGATAGATGATAGAAAGATAGAAGGAAAGAAAGATGATAGAGAGATAGATTATAGCTAGATGATAGATTACAGATAGATGATTGATAGATAAAAAGATGATAGATTGATTTAGATAAGTAGATACATAGATACACAGATAACTTTTCTTTAGTGTTCTAGTCTGTGAAAACACATTTTATACAGCTATACATTATTTATTATACTGCTATAGATATCTATATGTAAGTTTTTGCTTTACTATTTATGTATTCAAAATAAGAAGTAATGTAGTATTATATCCAAAAAAAAGATTCTGGAGTCAAACTGTCCATTTCTAAATCTTAATATCTTTGACCAGCCTGGGAGATAATAGGATAGAAAGCAATAGGTAGTATTTCTGTTATTACATAGAGATTCTTAACCCATGCAAAATCTTGGCAGTATAAATAATAGTGAAAATAATATTAAATTGCTCCAAAAATGTATGTGTTATTTCACCTCAGTACTCTGAATACTCTTTTTTGTTTGTTTGTTTGTTTTTCAAGACAAGGTTTCTCTGTGTAACCCTGGCTGTCCTGGAACTCACTCTGTTGACCAGGCTGGCCTCGATCTTAGAACTCCGCCTGCCTCTGCCTCCCAAGTGCTGGGATTAAAGGCGTGCGCCACCACCGCCCGGCTTGAATACTCTTAATAAGTATTCCCAATATGTGTCAATGTCTTTCATTTTCCCTGTCTGGTAGTCTTCTATCATATTTGAATCAATACTACCTATAACTTTAATTGGCATATTCATATATCCATATTATAATATTGTACCAACTTATTTTCTCCAGGTTTATTACATACTTTTAATCTTTTAGAATTTGTTTAATGCTGTTCTTATCCTTAAGCAACTTTGGTTCTCCACCTATATATATATATATATATGAATTGTTAACAAAAGAAAGTATTTCCATTGGAACTGTATGCATGTGTGTGTATGTATGTTTGTATAAGTGTGTATGTGTGTGTATGAGAGTGTGTATGTGTGTGTCTGTAAGTGTCTGTGTGACTGTATGTTATTGTGTATGAGTGTGTACGTGAGTGTATGTGAGTGTGTATATGAGTGTGTGTGCATGTGTGTGAGTGTGTATGAGTTTATAATTGTGTGATTATGTGTGAGTGTGTGTGTTTGTGTGTGAGTGTGCATGACTGTGTATGAGTGGATGTGCTTGTGTGTGTGAATGTGTGTGTGTGTACACATTTGCCACAGAGCTATCTTCCATATTGACCTCAAGAATTGTCTACCTTATTTCTTGTGACAAAGCCTGTAACTAATAAGGAGCTTGTCAAGAGGACAGTGAGCCCCAGGAACCCACCTTTCCACCTTTCTCTCTCTCTCTCTCTCTCTCTCTCTCTCTCTCTCTCTCTCCCTCTCCCTCTCCCTCTCTCTCTCTCTCTCTCTCTCTCTCGCTAAGTGTGTGCTACCGTACCCAGAATTTTACATTAATTCTTGTCTTGAATTCAGCTCCTCAAGCATACTCCATGGACTGAGCTGTCTTCCTAGCCCCATTTTGAAATTTGGACATTTATTAAGATTTTATGAAATTTAAAAAATTATCTTCAGAAATCAAACTTTCACAATACATCTTTCGTTCTTTAGAGCGAGCATGTACCTTTGTAAATTTATTTATGAAATGTGGAGATTATACTGCATCATTTGAGAGTTTCTTGTTAAGGATATATTTGCAGTCTTGTAGTTTCTTGTGTTTCTGTAAGTTAGATCTTACACGCATTTTCTGCTTAGTTATTCCTGAAGCAATTAAACTTTTAATGTTGTGTTCCACAGAGGCTTCATGCTGGGTCTCTATTGTTTCCATATAGTTTTGCTCTGTGCTTTTAGAGGTTCTAGTTGGCTTTAGTATGGCCCCAAACAGAATATCTTGTCCATTGAGATTTTTCATAATGGGATTTATCTTTTCATACTACAATGCGTTATCCGAGACATCCTCTACAGCATTAAACAATATTGGAGATACATTCACTTATTCATTTTAAAATAGTTTCATCTGCAAATATGAAATTGATGCAGATATTTAATGACTTCTTATTCATATCCCAAATATTTTCCTCTAGTTTTAGCAAGCAAAGTGTCATCAAATAATGTGTAAAAGTCTACTGATATTAAAATTTCTTTTTGCCTGTTATATAAAATACTCACTGGCTAATTCATTTTGCATTTCCTATTATATATTTTTATTAAAATTATATACTTAATTTGTTTAATCACATAATTTATATTTAGCATCAACCTTGATTATAGGACACGTTAGCCATGTATGAGAAAAATAACCCAACCACAATGGCCAAAATATCTAATTCATCGTTTTCAGCTGATTACTTCCTGTATCTTTATTTCTGTTTCTTATTCTATTTCTATAAAAAATAACAAATAAGGTCATTTTTCTGAGTATCACAACATGATCTGGTAGATATGTATTTGGATACTTTTTCTGCTTCTCCAGTGTTGAGTGGAATAAAATTAATTGATATTTTGCTTTTTTAAAGAGAAGCAGAGTGATATATTTTCTTCATTCTTTTCTTCTTCCCTTTTCCCCTTCTTGCATTTCTTTCTCACCATCTCTCACTCTCTCTTGCTCCTTACCTTCCGTTCTTTTTTTCCTTTATTCTCAAGGGAATAAGACATTTGCACTACAGTAGTCTAACCTAGTTCCTAACTTCTGACCTTCAGTTCCTGTTGCGATGGTACCATGAAGGATCGTGGGTCTGTAGTCTGTGTCCAACTCATATATAGAGATCAAGGGAACAGGATCAGTTTACAAGCACCTGAAATAACCACAGCAGAAGGGCAATCTTGCTTCAAAAACAATAAATGGCTTTACTAAACAAAGTTTAATGACAAGCGTCTATGTGCCTTAGCTGCTCATGACTGCAGGTCATAGGAAAATGAAAGAAAAGAGAATTCAGTTCAGGTATTCAAAGCCAGGGTAGATTTCCAAGGAAGTCACACATGTAATCAGAGTTTATTGATAAGATGAAGAGTAATACATACAATTGGAAAAAGGTTGGTTGACAATACTAGCGGTGGCTATGGAAATTAGCAAAGGCTGCACAGGGTGCTGGACATTTACGCTGTGAGTATAATTCTTGTTACTACGTCCCAGTGTAAGGAGTTATTTTGGTTTCCAATTTTAAGCTTAATAACTAAAAGCATTCTTTTGTTGCTTGGCTTGGACACTTATATTCACAGATAATCACTTCTTTACTATTTGTTTGTTCATATGTGTGCTCATTCATTTGTGAATGTATGCCTTTCAATTCACCAAAATGTAGTGATCACCTACTATGGGCCTCTATTTGGTTTAACAAGAAGTAAATCAAACTGGGTCATTGACCTAATAACATTTATTCTGTCCTGGGAGACACTACTATGAACCAAAATCTCTGAGTCAAAATGTACAATCAACAGGCACGGGACAACTTAAGTACAACCTAAACTTATAATTGACTGCCTAGGTGTTTGGTACACATTGAATGAAGGGTCTGTGAAACTGTTGTTGAGTTGAAGCTTAAGGAATAAGTGAATCAAGAAGAGGAGCAAAGGTTATAGCAGACAGGTCAGCGTGGATAAAGATCCCCTGGCAGAAGCACAGTGCAAGAGGGTGGGAAAGAGGGGAGGGTTAAGAGACACTGTTAATGCTGAAGGATGAAGAAGAGCTTGTTCTTCCTGAGTCTTAATGGCCTTGCCTGAATTTCCCTTTCAACACAGTAGGGAGCTCAGAAGTCACTGAACAGAAGAGGAGACACTGATTGTAAGGTAGCTGCAGTTTCCCAAAAGCATTTAGTGATTCCAGGCTCTCACTGCCCTACAGTCAACACCCCGTGTTGAGGTTACACTATCTGCCTTTGGCAATGGCTACAGACCCCCCTGAGACGCTCAGCAAGGCAGAGCCTGTAGTTTCTATCTGTCCTCATTTCCTCAAGTGCTTTACAGGTATAATTTAATATTTTCACCGTTCTTCTAGGTTAATATCTACTAAGATCTTCATGGATTGCAGGAACAGAATACCTTACCTAACTTGTCTGATGTCACAGAGAAATAACATCTACCATTCATTTAAGTTCCTCACACCCCTGGCACTTTTTTCACACTAATTTGATCTTTTAAATAATTTCTACAACATACCATCTCAGATGTATAGAACCAAACATTTTCATCTTAAACCAGGCTGATATTTAAAACTTTCTACATGACATATGATTTTTCAGTTCCTGAATTTTTCTAGTTTGTTTTACATAAAAATATAGAGAGGCAATCATGTGGTGAATACAATCTCATATGCATCTTTATTTTAATGAAATAATTGAATATTTTAGAGACATCTGGGCTTATAATAAATCATCTCCTGCCAAAGTATTCATCTCTCAGAAACATCTTGGTAAGTTTTGAGTCATAAAATGTTGAGATGTCCATGTAGTTATAACTTTTTAATTTACATGTACTTCAAATGTCAATAGGTAAGATAGGGTTCTGTTACACTCGCTGTTCTCAAAATAACATTCTATTTTAAATGTATTGAAAATGCACAGTATCACTATCCTCACATGGTATCTGTAACAGTTATATATTTGTGAATGTAATTTAGACCACAACTTTTGATCTATACTATTTTAATACAATTTATTCCCATTCACCTTATAGAAAGAATGCTTTTCCAAAATGGAAAACAATGTGGTATTCAAAATATAGAGCTACTAGTTAAACGCAGATTAATTTTTTAGCAAGAATTCCTATGCAGTAGGCAGATAGTTCCCACATCCCATTGTGATTGACAAGCCTGACATATGGAATAGTTCACAAATTCCCAGGTGACTGACAGATGGAGAATAGAAAGGCGGATAAAGTTGCCTAGAGAGCTGAGGATGATTTCATATTCAGCGGTTTTGATCAAAAGGATTCCAGATCTCACACTAAATTTAGCACCGCTGGCAATTAGTGCGTGATTTATTCAGCCCTTTCATTTGCTGGTTGACAAATGGAAAACAAGCACAAAATTAAAAATAAGTTTTATTTCCAGCATTTCGGATATTTAAAATGTGTGTGTCTTTGTTTGCACATAAATTAACATGAGATGAATTTATAGTGAGACTGAGTCCTGAAATGGAGGAACAGGCAATAAATAAGAGCGATTTTTGTGTGCCGTGCGGGCAGAACAGGTGTTTGAATTAAGAAATACTAATATGTTTAGCAGCATGGCTCCGCCTTTAGCTTTGAGAGTTGATGTTTTCCTAAATTTAGAATAGTTGTCCCACAATCTAGAGGGGTTTTTTCATAAGCTTCCCACATAGGTGACCATCTGTATGACAATATTAACGTTTTTCAGCCTAATAACAATAAAACCTTAAAACACCCCATCCTGTTGTTTTTGTCTATCATGGTGTGACTCTGTGTGCTCTTTGCTTTTTGGGGTGCCCATCGTAAAGAGACCCCTAACTCTTTCACATTTCCCTTCTCACACACTTCGAACAGCATTTTCGACCTTTCCTTGTGATATTTTTCAAGCTAGTCTGTGCAAAATCCCACTTCCTCCTCTATCTCCTGGAACAACAAGATGAGTGCAACACGTAGATAGAAACCTTCTGTTGTGTTACTGAAGTTAGAATACAACCCTATCACATCTACAAGTGAGGACAGCAGGACTACAAATAGCCCCTCCCAGGAAGCCAGAGAGGCAGGGAGGGCATTTGGAAGCACAATGGCAAAGGAGCAAGAGGATGAATTGAGCAAGCTGCTACTCACTCTCTCATGGGGAAGAGTAACAATCATCCTGTCAGGAAGACCTTGTGATTTCCTAGTCAGTGTTTCTGTCTATCTCCTTTCAGAAATCCTCCCTGGCACTAATAGAGATCCTTAGAGAGATGAATGAATTCTCAAAAAACACATGGAAACCAGAAAGGTGTCTCAGAGCAAGGAACCTCAGCGTTCTTAATTGCATAGCCATAGATCTTCGAGGTGGCCTGACATCAAAAGCAAATCTGGGCAACCGTCTGAAAGTGCTGAGCCAGGAGGAAGGTTCTTGAGACTTGGGACCAAGAGGGCAGATGTTTGGGATGCTTATGGGTTTTCTTATTTGATTTGTATTCCAGGTCTGACATTCAACTTTATTTGTATTCGTTATTCACAGTGGGAACCAGAATGGTTTCTAAAATAGCATAAAATCCACTTAAATTATAATGGAAAGAATCGTGCGCAATGTGATGCTTTAATTACTGTTAAGCTAACCTTGGGATATGGGAAATGTCAATTTCCATTGGCCACATGAAGGCTGAGCCCAGGATTTAGCCTGCAGATATGCACAACCAGTAGGGGTGCAGCTCATGGGCACAGCCTGCCTGAAGAGCCCCCACAGTGCTTCAAATCTGCCTTTGCCTCCTCCACACACACCCTGGGGCACTATCACCTTTTTATTAGTATTTTCTTCCTCCTCTGAAATGATCTCCCTAACTCAGCAGCAGCTGAAAGACATTTCCCTGGCGAATGGCTTCAGGTATGCTATGCAGGGGTGTTGTTGTTGTTGTTGTTGTTGTTCTGTTTGTTGTTTGTTATGTTCCGGGTGGTACACCTACCCAGAGAATGACAAGAGAGTTCATAGGCAAAGGTCTCTTTTTGCTACTTTTCCTGTTTCCTCCTTGAAGCCATTAGCCTAAGTGCTGGCTGACTCCCTGTCTTCTCTTCCACATGCATCTGAACAATCGCCAACCAGAAATTATGGATCACTAAGGCAGCAACTTTCCAAAGCACCAAGCGACTGGGAAAAATCACCCTAATAAATCAACAGCCTATTTCAAGAACAGGGTGGAGTATGGTACCTCCTGTGAACATACGTGAACCCTAAGTCCGTCATGATTAAAAGACAACTGTGCAGGTGAAGCTGTTTGGGCACGAGGCTATACTGTGTGACATGCTGTGACACACCACAGCTTCCACAGAGAGATGTTTTCTTATTTGTTTAGATTTTTGTTGTTGGTTTTTTGCTTTTTGGTTTTTCGGGTTTTTTTTTTGTTTGTTTGTTTTATTTTGGGAGCAGAATCCAAGGGCAGAGGACACATATGGAGGGACAGGGACATGAGTGGAATTGGGGTGAATGATGTGGAATTCTCAATGAATCAATGGAAAGTTAAAGAAAAACATAATAAAAGCCCAGTCTGAGTTTTGATTTATCCCAACTGTGCACATCTAATCTACGAATTAACTGTGAGAAACACACATGCATGTATTCACAATTTTCTGTTAATACACTCAGATACATATCCTTGTATAGTCATTATTTATTACATGGTTTCCTCCCAATGAGTCTAAAAATCACTGCAATTAAACTTATTTTCTATTTGGGCAAATTTACCAAAAGACATCTTGAGCATATTATTACATTGCTGTCATCAAAGAACTATTCCCTGCCCTCCAAACCCATTAAAAACATTTATTACCTCATTTCTAGAGCACTGCACAATGAGATAAAGGGGGGAATGTGTTTCCAATGAAGATCAGGCTTAAAATGAAAATAGGATGTAGCTGGATGGAAGGGTAGAAGGATGGATAGACTCCCGCAGTAGAAAGACATACAAGATAACCAGAGAGCATGAATATAGTGCGGGGTGGCATATTTACCTAGCATTTATGAGGCCCTGGTTAATTCACAACAACCTTTCAACACTAGTGTGCCTACAGAGCAAAGTCTTTTTTTAAAATAAAAAGAAATTAGAAGTTTAAAATATGCTTATGATACTGCTAGAATTTATTTGCATAAAAGGTTTCACTCTCTTCTCAAAAACAGATATAATCAAGGAACAGCTGAATTTTCTGAGTTTTCTGGATTCTGGAAAAATATTTTACAGAACAGAGGAGAAGAGCTAGCTATCTCTTGCTAAGTGAGAGGGTCTGACAAGGATTCAGGTGCATCACACTGGCCAGTCTCTCAGCCCAGACTCACTTCCATTTGTGGTCAGCACCTCTTAAAACATGCTCTTCTGCAGAATTCGTTCATGTCACGGGGCTGCACGGGGCTACTCCCAGATAAATGGAAGACAGAGAAGAAGAGATATCAGACAAAGACTTATCTCATGCTTCCCTTTCATGACATTACTCAAAGAAAGAAGGTCAAAAAATCAAGTTTGATTTAAAAATTATACATTCAGTAGATAGACTACATAAAGGAAGACATAGTATAGAACCAAACATGAGATACATAAAGAGGTAAATTTATGTCACAGTGTGTGCCTATGTGTGTGTGTGTGCACATGTGCTTGTGCATGTGGGTGTGCGTGCACACGTGTATGTCTGTGCGTGTGAATGTATGTGTACATGCATGCGTGTGCCCACATGTATGTGTGAGTGTGCATGTGTGTGTTGCTGAAAATCAAATACACAACTAGTGTATAGGCAATCGTTCTACTACTGAGCTAAAATGACTGCTATGTCTTCAAGTTTTATGAATGTTTTCATCACAAAGAAAGGACAACTATTGGAGGAGACAGATAAGGCTTACCCTGATTTCAATACTGTGAAATATATATACACATTAAAATATCGCATAGTACCCTACAAATATATATCATTCAGTGTGTCAGGTAAATATGGAATCACTACAGAACTCTCCAGTAGACCAAATAGATCCTTTAAAACTATTGGCTTTGCAAAAGACTTGAATAAATATCTTTTCCTCAATTAAGTGAAACCATGAATCTTGAGGAGATAAATGAAGAGTTTATAGACACTAGAAAAGAAAAAGAGAGATAGCTAATGACTCGGATACCAGAGTATATTATTTAATTTTGTATTATTGTGGTAAAAATTCCTAATAGAAATCACAGAAATTAGCATAGGTTTCTTCTTTCCATTGATGCTTTAGAGAAACTTAACTCACCATGGATAGAAGGCATGGTGGTATAATTTCTTCCCTTCAAGGGAGCAGATCCATGAGGCAATTGGTTTTCACTAAGAGGCGAAGGAGGGATGAATGAGACCAGAGATGAATATTCTGTTCAAAAGCCTGTAATAGACAACCTTCCTCTGTCATTCTGGATGCATTCTCAAATGGCTCAAAGTCGTCAAACTGTTCTCCAAATAGTGAAATATGAGTCCATGGATGATGAGGGAAGTTTCACCAGAAGTACAGCATAGAGTGATTAGATCCACTGGATTTTGTTCTGATATTTAAAATTGCAGAAAAACTGAGGGCAAAAAAACATAAATAGAAAGAAAACACAGAAAAAATTTAAATATTCAAAAAACCCACAAGCCAACTGAAACAGAAAAATAGTCCCCACACACCAAAGTTAAATATCCTTAATAAAATAGCTTCAAAATTGTTACTCTCAATAGCATCAAGAAGTAATTTCATAACTGGAAAGATACAGGTGAGAAAGTCAGAAGTTCAAATGCAGCCTGGACTGTAAGAGTCCCAGGCTTTCATTTTTCAAGTTGTTTGCTTTTGTGTGTGTATGTGTGTGTATATATATATATATATATATATATATATATATATATATATATATCTCACAGACATATATAAATATACACAAACACATATATATGTATATATAAACTGCTAAGACTTTTATATACATATATATGGCTTATATGGCTTAGCAGTTTAGTAGATATGCATATCTACATATACATATCTACATATCTATGTATACATATCTACATATACATATCTATATATCTATGTATAAATATCTACATATGTATATACATATGTGCATATATACATACATATATGCATATCTACATATATGTACATATACACACATACACACATACACACATACACACACACACACACACACACACACACACACACACACATATATATATATATATATATATATATATATATATATATATATGGCATAGCAGTTAGGAGTATTTGATACTCTTGCCAATGGCTCAGATTTAGTTCCCAGCACCCATACTAGGTGGTTAGGTGGTTCAAATCATCTATACCTCCAGATTCAGGTGATCCAACATCTTCTAGCCTCCAAGGGTACCACATAATACTGTTTACACAATACACATAAATAAATAATAAAACATTTTTAAAGGATTAACAAAATAACTTACTAATTTATCAAACATTAATTGCTCTGCTTTTCTACATACAAGGATAGAACTGTCATGTCTCTCTCTCCATATATGCATATATTAATGGGGTGCTCAGGATTTTACATGATAGGTAATTATGGGTTAACTGAATCCCACTGGTTGGTGTGAAAGAGAAGGCTGAGTAAGAAACTCTATGAGACTTCTCAGATATCACCTCCATGACAGAAGATACTATAGGGAGAAGGATTTAGACTTCCTTCCTCACTCTACTTTGTTGGGCCCCATTTTGGCCCTGGTTTGTGCCTTCTGGACAAACCCAAGCCTGGCTTAGGTTTCTGCAGCCTTGTGGGAGTACCCAAGCCTGGCTCAAGTTTTGAGACCTATCTCAATTACTTCCTTACCAGGGTGACTCAGCAAGACCTGTTTGGCCCTGCCTCTGCCCCACTCTTGCTAATGTAGAGCTTTGCCATTGGCCCGTCAGTCACCCCATACTCTCTGTTATCCTTCCTGCCCCCTATGTCATCTCACCCCACCAAAAATCCCCCTCCCTATGCTCTGAGTTTATATAAGCGAGAGGCTGATACATTAAAGTTGAGTTCCTGCTTCCACAAGACTCCCAACTTGGTGTGTTTCTTTTAGGCCATGGACACTCACCATCCTGCTTAGCCCCAGAGAGGCCCAGCAGGACCGGGACCACTCTCATCTCACCTGGACCTTCCAGCAAGGAGCTGACACTACTTGGCTGTTGTTAAGAGGCACAGTGCTAGTTAAATTGTCTTCCGACTCAGTAAAATAATAGAGAGCTGAGCTTCTAGCCAACCCTACCCCATGTGCAATCAGTGGGCATCAAATGAAGAGCCTGAACTCAGTACTTCCAATAACAGTAATAAAAAGTGCTCCACCACAATTCAACAAAATGTGCACAGACCACCTGGCCTTCCTCTTGACATCCCACCTCTATCAAGAGAAGTAATGCCTTCCTACAATAAAAAGAAGTCGCAAAAGGACAAGTGTGTCACTCAATGCAAATATTTATCTTTTAATGTAGAACTCAAAACGTCCATTTTTTTTAATTAAAAAGTCAAGACAAGCATCAAAATTCAGAAAGATGATTGAAATAGAGGTGCTCTATATGTAGACGAACATATGGTGGATTTCTCTCACAGGATGGTAAGAAATAATGATGATCTAGTACACGATTCTAAACATACATGGAACAGAAAAAGGTGAAAGTCATAGTAGTGTAATTAACAACAACAACAACAACAAAAACCTAACAGGAACAAATGGGAGGGAAGGGACAAAATGGAAATGTTAGACCTCAAGACACAACTGACAACAATTCTGCTTCTAGAGATTTAGGGCAAACATGTTGGCCATGAAACGGCCTCAGCCATCTGTTACAATTACAACTAACTTAAATAGAGTAACCATAGTGAGAGCAAGTGAAGGAAACTGAAAGAATCTGTCATGTTGAAAGAGGAATGGCTAAAGAGGCACCATAGGCATAGAAAGCCCATCATGAGGATATGGACAAGAACTCTGGTCTGTACCAGACGACAAATCAGGAAAGAAGTAGGAAGTATGCTTGACTGGTTGTCTTTCTTGGCATTCTGTATAGTTGTTCATTATCTCAGATCTGGTTCAGAATCGTAGCTCAAAGGCTCATACACTGCCATAATCTAAAGTGATCAATATGTTTCCCATGAAATGACTGCAGTTGCCCGAGGTGCATCCTGACTACTAGACATGCTTCCCTCCCCTCAGAGCTACTCTGTTTGGTAAGATTTTGCTGGTTCTGGAGAATAAGTGTCTGCAAGGTATAGAACAACTGGAGACCTTCAGTGTACTTGGATGTCTACAAGACACATGGGGCACATGGACCATAAGGTGTCTTCTTTACTCTTATCTCTGTACCACCAACCTTGATGGGGGAATGACACAGGTTAGATTTAGCCAGTTTTTGGATAGATACATCTTTAGATAAAACCCTAAGTGAGAATATGATCTAAGATTAAAAAAAATTAATACAAAACCAGGGCTTTTATCCTGTGTTTTGTTGCCTTGTGGGCCAAGTTAATATCCATGCTTTTAATAAGAGTAGTTTTTGAGTGTCTGTTGCAACAATACTTAGGGTTAAGGAGGTAGCTCAGCAATTAAGAGCATTGGATGCACTTTCAGAGGACCTAGATCAATTCTCTATACTGGATTGTTGGTCACAACTCCTGTAACTGCAGAACAAAAGAACTTGATGACCTCTGCAGGCATCAGGCATACATGTGGTGCACAGACACACACATAGGCAAACATTCACACACCTAAAATAAAATCTTTACAAATAATTATTTAAAAACGAATTATTCTATGTGGATAGACCCAATAGTAAAATTTAGAAGTCAGAGTTCTCGGGATATTTAACATTCCCGCCATTGGAGTTCAGGAATGGAGAGGTTAACAGGTAATACTGAAATGCTTATGAATAACCTCTAATGTTTTCTAAAATGGGAACAAGTAAAGCTTTCAGATTTAATATAATGAGCAACCCCCCCCAAAGAAGTTTAGTTCCCCCAAATCATATACTTAAGTCTTGAACATCAAATGTAGGAGATACAAAGTAACTGTTTGTACACGGTCAACGGCATACATCGTAGTAGCAAGAGACATGATACATGCACATGAGAATAATCCACATATTAAAAGTTATCTGTTATTTTTAACAAACTCATGCCTTATCTCTAACTAACTAAAATCAAAGTGTACATTTAAATGCATGGCACAGAAGATAAAATATTCATGAAAAATAAAGTCAAATCATATGCTTTAGTAAAGAGTTCTTAGACCTGTCACCTGAATCACAAAATATTAAGTAATTTGGGCTTCATAAAACCTTGAAATTGTTCAAGAAAAACTCTGATGGAAGAACTAAATGAAAAATTGCGATCTTGGGGGAAACCTTTAAAAGCATAGTTTTGAGGATGAACTCTTAGCTAGGATAGGCAAAGAATGTTCAGAACCTAATGAGGAAGAAATAAATGGTCCTTTAAGAAAATTAGAAAAAAAAAATCATGAGCTGTTTCACTAAGGGAAATATCTGACTGCCAGCTAAGTCCATGGAAAAGACAAGCATATCACTAGCAGTTAGAAAATGTAAATCAGAACACCCTTGTCATTGGTGAGAGGCAGTCACAGCATGGCTGCCTCAGTTCATTAAGTCATCCACCACTTAAGAAACACTTTTGTTTGCTCTCTCTCTCTCTCCTCTCTCTCTCTCTCTCTCTCTCTCTCTCTCTCTCTCTCTCTTGATAGTATGAACAAAGCAGCTAAAAACAAACACATATACAGTATTGCATATATTTTCATTATCTCAACACCAAAGGATGCAAATTTTGTCTCATGTAGTAACTGTGTTTATCTTTATAAAAGCTTTCGAATTATATTCTTTGTTGGTCACAGAGTCTCCTATTGATAACTAAGGAGAGGACCAGAGTCCAGCTGCCTGTCAGCAAATGCTGACACTATTTCATTTCTGACAATACACGTGGTGACATCTCAGTGTGTTCTTATTTCCAATTTTCTAATCACTTTGCAGAACACTGAGGATGCTTTTACACTGAGTGACAAAAACAACCATCCTTTTATATGTGCCAGGGAAGTTGACTATGAGATCAAGGTCCCTCAACAAGACTTGCACAGTGGCAGCACCAATTAATGTACCAACATAGACGAAGGAAATGTAATGGCCTACCCCTAGATAAAGAGCTACACATGCTGATGGGAGAGGGAAGCTCAGTTTTCTCCAGGATTGGGTCCCCTAATGGGTTATCCAATCCCAATAATAAGTTATCAAGTCTCAAGTAGTCAGCCATAAACACATAAAAATACAAGAAACAGTAAATAATCTCCATGGTTACATGCTCTGTCTCTCTCTCTGTCTCTCTCTGTCTGTCTCTCTCTCTCTCTGTCTCTCTGTCTGTCTCTGTCTCTGTCTGTCTGTCTGTCTCTCTCTCTCTCTCTCTCTCTCTGTGCGTGTGTATGTGTGTGAATGTGTGTGTGCGTGTGTGTGTGTGTGTGTGTGTGTACATGCGTGAATCATAATAACTTTTTTAAAAGGGCATGAGTATGAGAGAAAGTGGAAAAGACACAGAAGGATTGTAACAGGTAGAACGGGTGGTAATTGTGTTAATATAGTTCTTGCATGTGAGATTCTCAAAAACTTTTATATTAAAATATTCACTTCCAGGGCTGGAGAAACGGCTCAGCAGTTAAGAGCATTGACTACTCTTCCAGACGTCCTGAGTTCAATTCCTAGCAACCATAAGCCATACAGATGGCTTAAAACCATTTGTAATGGGATATAATGCACTCTTCCGGTGTATATGAAAACAGCTATAGTGCACTCCAATACATAAAATAAATATTTAAAAAAAAATCCACTTTCAACCGGGCAGTGGTGGTGTACACCTTTAATCCCAGCACTTGGGAGGCAGAGGTAGGTGGATTTCTGAGTTCGAGGCCAGCCTGGTCTACAGAGTGAGTTCCAGGACAGCCAGGGATACACAGAGAAACCCTGTCTCATAAAACAAACAAAAAATCCACTTTCTTTGCATTTGTTGTATATCTATGTAAAATTCCCAAAATGACTCATAATAAAAAAGTACATAGTAGGTCCACAAATTGATGCCTGGCTATCATTGGATGATATGCAGTGTTAAGGAGAGAAGTGTTAAGTATAATTATAAGAAAGACATTTGGACAGATGAGATAATTTCTGTCTAGACTGAGGCAGAGTCTGCTACAAAATGACAGAATTGTACAAGCACTGTACACTAATGTCCCTTTCTAGGTCTTCACAACTGTACTACCCTTAAGAAAATTATACCTATCAAGCCATATTTTGTGAGTCACATCCTGTTCCCCCTGTATGACTTTATAACTTCCTGGAAATCTGTATTTATTTAAAAGAAAAGTCCTAATTGTAAGAACAATCATTCTCAAAGCGTGAATACTATTCTAAGAAAGGCACTTTTTCATGTAGAGCAGATTTGAAAGGGATATTCTAAGCCAGTGTTTATAATGATGACCTTAGAATCAACAATGGCCCAATATCAACACCACCCAGACACTTAAAAAAAATGAACATCTCAGGGGCTGAGGCAACAATTCAATTGTTAAGCTTTCTGTCAACCAAGCATGTAGTTCTGAGTTTGGGTCCACAGCTTCCATGTAAGAAGCTAGGCTTAGAGGTGAAATTCAAGTGCTGGGAAAGCAGAGACAGAAAGATCCATGGGACATTTTGGTCAGGCAGCCTCACTAAAGTGGTGAGTTTCAGACTCAGTGAGACACATACGGTGTAGAGAGATTGACAAAGGCACCCAACATGGATGCAAATGGATGGATGCACACATACACTTGTGGTCAGGGAAAGAGAGAAAAGGAGGGGGAAGGGAAGGGTAGAGAGGCAGAGTAGATGGAGAGGGAGAGGAAGAGGTTGAGGAATAAATCCATAAATCCATACTTTCGCTATTCTTCAGACTTGATGGGCCTGAAGCCCAAAGAACAGGTCTAATCGTTTGAGCTTATCAACTTCCCAGGGAAATACTGACTCATGCTAAAGTCTGAGAACTGCAGGTTAGGGTCAGTATACTCAAGTCTTGAGAGAAATCATGACTACAGCTTGAGTACAGGTTGTAAGTCCATCACACATTAGAGCACATTCTCTCTCTTATAGGTAAATGGAGCAAATGTTATATAGACAGACCGTGTACTAAACATGCTGTGTTGGTTTGGATGATAATGGACACCAAAGACTCATGTATTTTAATGCTTGGTTACAGGTTGATAGGACTAATTGGGAAGCACTGGGAATTGTGGTCTTGTTGGGGGATATATGCTACTGGGGTAGGCTTTGAGATTTACACAGGAGCTTCAAAAGACTCATGTCCTGCCCAGGGTTTTCTTTGTGTCTTGCTTGAAGATCTGGGTCAAGCTCCCAGTTCTTTTCACTGTACTCATGAACTCTATGCGCTGAAATGATAAGCTTAAGAATATATTTTCTTTCAGAAGTGACCTTGGCCATGTTGTTTTGTCACAGCAATAAAAAAGTAACTAAGACAGATGCCCTGATGGTTTCATTTCTCTGAATAACTAAACATTGGTGCTGTGTATTTGTAACATTAAAGCGCTAAAAGTCACTAAAACCAGTCCAAATTTACTTAAAGCTCAACAAAACTACAGACACATCAAAAATTCGAAGGGTCTTCCAATGATGCAAAATCAAAATTCAAATTCTTTCCTGTTCAATGCATTGAATTTCTGTTCAATCATATAGCTGGAGTTTTTCAATGACCACATATTTCTACCAGGACAATCTTACTTATTTCTGCAATAAATCAATATTGATTCAATAGCCTTGATATTGGACATACCACTTGTTAGCCAGTTTCACAGGGAAGGTGGCAGATATATGTGTTGCAGTACAGTCTCCACCTTTGGGTGTGTGGGTTTTGAGAGGTGGGAGATGTTGCCTGGGGATTCCTGTGAGCTGCCAGACTCAAGCATTAGTCAGACTTTCATATTCCAAACATAGTGCCTGCCTCAGTCACAAGGACTTAGACAAAAACAAGCTAGGCAAACTCACAAGACTAAGTAGCCAACTGGGCTTTTATAGTTCTAATATAAGTAATCTAACCACTTCTTGATCAGATGGCAATGAATACAAAGCAAGAAGAGCAGTGATTGTGTGTGTGTGTGCATGTGTGTATTCATGTATGTGTTTGTGTGTGTGTATCTGTTTGTGTGTGTTCATGTGTTTTTATATGTGTTTGTGTGTAGATATGTGTGTTTATGTATGTGTGTGCATGTTTGTTTTATACATGTGTTTGTATGTGTGCTTGTGTGTGTGTGTGTGTGTGTGTGTGTGTGTAATCAGACACATATAACTACATTGCTACCTTGCATTGGAATGATGATTTGCATCAAGAGTTGAAGTAACACCAATAAATGCTCACAACTCACTTTACATGGAAGACTCCTTAACAAAGGCCAGATTTTATGTCCCCTTTGTTAAGAGGATAAGGAATTACACTTTAGCCAGAGTTAGTAAGAAGAAGCAATTTCAGGTGGGAAGGGGAAAAAATGAGGGGGAAATGCTGTAAAAAAAATGGCTGGGCTAATTTTACTTTGTAAAAATGTCTCGCGAAAATCCAATGTCTTTTTTTAAAGTAAAGTCATGAAGAGGTTGCACGTATTTTTAATTACTATCAGATTCTCATGTCAAATGATTTTACATTAATTTCATGATGTATAAATGTTCCAAGAGGCAAAATAATGCGGCTGGAGTCATTGTGAAAGTGCAACAGCGGCAGAGGAAGAAATCAGCAGGGAAGCAGGTTCTCTAGGAAAGCAGTGCTGGATTGCTGCTACTGCACAGGGACCAAATCGAAAGCATGTCCTATTACAAGGGGTGACAAACCTTCTCAGTTCATCTCCTCTCTAGGCAGGTGAAACTAAACTTGCTTAAATGGCATAACCCAAATTTCCGTCTGTGGAAAAATCACCGGGGGAAAAAAAAAAGAGGGCACTCCATGCCAAGTTCAGCTCTCCACTGAGAACGCCCTGTAGATTGTCAGTCAGACCAGATAAACGATCCTGGTGTGGATCCAAATGCCGAATAATGAGAAATGCTACATTTCAGGAGGGGACATTCTTTGCAAAATTGTGATAAGAGTTGGGGGTGGCCCAGTGGGATATAATAATGGGTTCCTACAAAGGCCAGAGAGGGGAAATGGAAAATATTCAGAGACAAATTAATGTATACCCGAAGGTTAAGAATGTCACATCCCAATAATGACACTCAGAGTGGGTGAAGGTTAACACGCATAAATATGAAGGTGCAGAAAGTAATCAGGGCATGAGAGAAGAATGTGTGAAATACAAAACGCTACATATACAGTAACAGGGGAGATTAGAGAAGGAATTCAAGTGTAAAAATACATATACCAAAAGCAAAGATGAAAACGGAAGGGAAATGGAAGAAAAATTTAGGTAAATATCAAAACACTTTTTAAAAAAGAACTAAGGGGCAAGAGGTCAGCCAGGGAGCAACAGGATGCTGACAGATAGAGATGAGCAAGTTATTGACCAAATGGGGCAATCTTAAGAATTAAATGTATACTTTATTTAAAAAAAAAACGGGGGGGGGTGATTCTCTGGACCCAGAAGAATTCAGCCATTCTTTAATAAAGTCCTCACAGACTGGTGATTGAAGAAAGGAATATGAAAGCGAGAAGTTTGCCAGTTGTGATTTCTCTACTGAAATGATATTAGTGGAGCTTCAGAGATGAATCAGTGCTTGACAGTGCTTGCTATTCTTACAGAAGACCCAGGGTCCACGCCCAGCACCACGTTCACAAACACCTGTAATTCCAGCTTCAGCGGATCTGAATCTCTCTCGTGGCCTTTACAAGTATCAAGCATGCATGTGGTACATACCTATATACATGCAGGCAAACACAAACACACACACACACACACACACACACATATACGTATCAACAAATCAACTAATTAATCAATCGATCAGTAGGTATTAGTGAGAACATAGAAATATGTTTTGAGAAACTCTTACTTCATATTATATTTTAATTAGTTTTTTAAATTAAATCTATATATAGCTAGACTGGCCTTGAACCAATGATATTCCTGCCTGAACTTCCCCAGAACTATGACCGTTTATGCACAATCCAATTCTGTGTATTATTTTTAGCTTATGTTTCTTATATTTGAATTGAGGTGCCTTGTTTGGAAAGAAAAATATATATGTGCATGTGTGTATGTTTGTATTTGCATATATATTAGACATACGTATCATTCCATATAAGACATATACACACTTGTTTGTATATACACAAACATGTGTGCATATTCTTCATAAAAGATATGCATATATATATATATATATATATATATATATATATATATATATATACACATATATATACACTTACATCCACAGAGAGAGGAAAACCATCTGTATGTGGAATTTAAAGTACATGAAATCAACTAGCTTGGACTCTCCTCTTCACCTCAAAATACTCTGAAATTTGACTGCTCAGTAAATTTTTGGGATATCTCCATAAAATCCCTGACCTCAGTGCTCAGGAAACTGTAGAAGAGGAGGCAGAAAGAGTGTAAGAGCCAGATGGGATGGAAGCAACCAGAAGAACATGACTTTCTGAATCAACTGAGCAAGGCTCATATGAATTCACAGAGACTAAAGCAGCAAGCAGAGGACCTACATGGGTCTACACCTGGTCCTCCGTGTATACATTATAGCTTTCAGCTTAGTATTTTAAGGGACTCCTAAGTGTGTGAAGAAATGGGTCTTTGACTCTTGTGTCTACTCTTGGGTCTCTTTTCTTCTGTTGAGTTGCCTTCTCCAGCCCCAGTGTGATGGCTTTTGTTTTGTCTTATTATATTTTATTTTGTCCTGTTTGGTTGTGGTCTCCTAGAAGCCTGCTCTTTTTCTAGTGAGAGACAGAATAGTCACAGACCTGGATAAGAGGTGAGGTGAGGAGGTAATCAGGATGTGTTGTATGAGAAAATAGTCCATTTCCTATAAAAAAAAGAAAGGAGAAAAAAATCAAAAGAAAGAGAAATTCTATTCTCTCACTGAAATTCTCTGGATACCTTATTTTGTTAATATATATTTGTCAAAAAAGATAATGACTTACAGACATTGAGTTCTCTGGCTTATATGTAAGTTATTTCCATTTATATGAGTTTGATAATACCCAACCTATCTGGCCATTGTACACTTTAGTGTGAACTTCAATGGTGAGCTACTCAAATAAGTAATGTGGCCTGTGGCACAAGCTTTTCTCTGTCCCATGGCACCTACTGTTCTTCTTCCATCTCTCCTGACCCTCGTGGTGCATCTGGGGTGCCATAGTTGTTATCAAGCCCTGCCTGAAGGATGACATAAATGTCCATCCATCATAATTCCCTTTAACTAGTGAATGGCCATCACTAGCCCTCAAAACCATATCATACATTTAAAGCATATCGTGCTCTGTTCAGTTAGCCTAAAAGGTATTAAGGGAAAGACTGTGTGTGTCCATCATAATTCCAAAGTTATCACTTATAACTATATTGAGACCAAAGACAGTGGAGAAATGGTACTTCAGTGTATAGACACAACTTTAAAGTTAATTAAATTGAATTGTAGGGTTTTGTTGTATTATTCTCAAATGTTTACCTTTAGATAAGGTTCGTACACTGTCATCCTCAAACTCCTGTGCACAATCCCTAATTAGTGCCAAGCTTAAGGCTGTTGTTGAGATTAAAGATCAAAGAAGTTTTTGGCTTCATAGATGAGAAATAGCTCTTGGTTCTGCTTAATAAAATTATTAGAGTCTTGTAAGTTTGTGGGGCCTAGCCTGATTATAGTACTTTAATATTTATAGTGTCATAATGTCATCATAGAGACTTGGAAAGGTCCTTAACCTCAAAGAACCCAAAGCCCTAAGGTAAGTCCCTTCAACTCAGATTGTTTGAAGACTGAGTACAATTTTTTAGATTGCAAGAGCCTTAGTTATTTTCAGTAGAGTTTCTTAAAATTCTTTCATAGTCCCACAGGATACATTCAGTTAGATTTTTACATTTAGACAAATAGCTTCAGAAGAAACAACACAAGACAAAAAAAAAACATTTAAAATTAATTAGCAAGTGACCAAACAGAGGGAGAGAATTTTTTTACAATCATCAATATTATAAAAGTTTGTTATTAAATGTTTATCCCTACCTTGTCATCCACATAAGTGTGAATAAACAGGAGCGTAACTCTTAAATGCTTCATAGGTGACTCTAGAACTATAAAACAGAGGAAACCCCTATCATCAAAGGCAAGTGAGTTCTATGGCAAATCCTGACTTCTCTCTGTAGCCTGGGAAAGTACACAAGCCTCTGGAGTAAAAGAGGGATCAGAGTATCCAGGAATTCATTGGAGTATCTAGAAACCTGCAAGCAAACCACCATGGGACAAATAGATGAGAAAGTAAGATGGACAATTCTGATTAAGAGTGAACATGCACAGAACATCAGGAAATTGTGGCAGAAAATACGGGAGGATTTATAGACACCATTGTTCTTGAATTAAGAAAGATTTGTTGACACAGTGTGCAGAAGCAGGACTTCTCCAGAGCACCAACGATTGAATTATGAAGCATGGTCCAGCAAAATAAAAGGTATTTTTTTCCTGAAAGAAAATAAGAAGAATGAGACTTTCCCCAGTGTGTTTTACTCACGATGGGTCAATGAAGTAGCATAGAGAAGGTTGGTCTAGGTGTTTGGGAAAAGGATGGATGACTTGTTTCCGTTAAACAACAACTTAGTATTCAAAAGAAAATGGTAAAAAAGTGGCTCCTTTCATTTAGTCTCCTTATATTTTCAAGATAATTTCTTTGACCATTGCTGGGCCACCAGGAAATAGAAATGATTCCCACATGTTGGCTTAATACATCACATTGAGTGTCTCACTACTTACAGTTCTATTCTCAAGTAAATCCTCCCAATGTCTCTCATACACCAAATTAGTACAGGCATCAGTTTGTAGTTCGTATAGACAGAGCCTTATAGTCCAATTCTGCTGCCCTTTGCCCTGATTCACATAAGCTTCAATAAGGGAGAAGGAGCCCAATCTAGTAGATGTTCTGACTTATGACCTGAGAAGACAGGGAGAAGTGGGTCAGTGCACACAGGCCAAATATTGACCATGAAGAGTTAAGAGTTAACAGAGGTGTTTGCCTTCTCTCATCCCCTTCAAGCAAGACCTCGAACAAAACTTATAAAACTGAGATCGATGATAAATTATTCTTAATTGTGTTCTGAATCACATTTCAAACCATGAATTTGGAGACTGGTGGCCACCACCTGTAGCCAGGCATATAGGCTTGAGGTCATATTGAGCTTGGAGTAAGCCAAGAATTCCTGAGTTCTGGCCTAGCAGGTAAGCACTTAGAAGTTGTCCCTGTTGCCCTCACAAGAACAAATGCCTAATAGAGTGATATCAAGCGTCTTAGGTCAGCAGAAAATTGAGGTTGCAGGAGAAATCAGCATTATGGAGGCAGAGGACACTGGGGGAGGCAGTTTACAGCTCACTGGCAGCAGAAACCAAACCTGGAGACAGAGGTCCATGGGAATGCTTGCAGGAAACCCACTAGCAGATACCAAGCACAGACTGTCCTGGTACAGTCCTGGCCCTATACATATTCCTGCAGAAATCTTTTCTTTCTCATGGTGAAGTTTGAGGGGAAAATCTACAAAAGTGGGGGAGAAAAAAGCCACCTGACATCATCCAGAGCTTTCACTTTTGAACATGGACCTCCCCTTTAGGAAGAGCAAAGCAAAGCAAAACAAACAACAAAAAACAAACAAACAAAACACTTTGCCAAAGCAAAACAATACAAATTTCCCAACGTTGGTACTAGATATCCTCTGCCCATCTTCCTTTGATCTGAGAGGGTTCTGCAGTATGCTTTTGCTCTCACTGTGTGGGAGTTCTAGAGGCAGAGGGCACTAGACAAATGATTACCGGGTCAAAGAACATTTCAAAACCCCTGTACCATAATCTAATCATGTGGCTTCTGTAGAGACAACAAGAAGTGAATCTGGAAGGACTTCCAGGATAGAACTCATTTGAAGAATCATTAAGGAACATGGAGACGACAGCGAGAATGAAAATAAACAGATCAGAGGGAGCCTCACCCTCTAAGGTTACATCTGCAGTAAGACACCAGGAGCCTAAATCCCAGCCAGAAAAGCATGAAACCTACAACAACAGCCTACTTATTCTATTTCCTTATATGACAAACTATAAGGCTTTTAGTAACAATGTTATAAAGATGATAAAAGGCAAATGCCGCAGTTGAAGAAACAAGTCGCAAGGCGCTAATGGAACAGGACGGTATGTACGAAGGAGTGGGCGAGAGAGCATAGAAAAGGGAACTAGAGAAAGTGTCAGTCACCTTCCAGTAGTATTTTCCTGAGACTTCCTAGGAGGTGAAGAATATACACCCTGCCAAGTCATCCCCACTGAACAGAGAGTGGTTGCCTTTGCCGATGGGTTAGAGTCACGGGCCTGTGCAGGCATGGTGTCTCTAGTGGAAACAGTCACCCTGAACCAAGACATTCCCTCATCAGGAATCAGGACACAAGCAAGAGGGGGGACTCAGCCCTTCTTTCCCATTTGCAGATCCAGTGGGAGGTATGGTGAGCTTGTTAGCACATCCTGTCCCTGTCTGGGCAGAGGAAGTGAGCTGTTACACTGAAAGGCATGCATTCCACAGAGCTGTCTCATCATCCCTGCATCTCCAGAGCTGAGCCCTCATAATGGCGGTGAAGCCTCAGCCATCTCCAATATAGTCTTGTCAGGAGCTATAGGGACAAGAAGAAGCAGGGGAGGATGTGAGACAGGTAAGAGTTGTATCTCTCATATAGCCTCTGAAGCAGCAAAATTTCTCCCATGAAATTGACATGCTTCTTGGAGATCTGTACAGAGGACATTCATAGTCTCTATGGGAGTGTCAACAAGAGGCCATTAACCAAAGAAGGAACAACATCAAGTCCATAGATTGATGCACAATTGCCTTTCCCTCATCCCCACCCTCCCCATTTCTAGGAGAACAGCAGTCCTTGAAGAGATAACAACCCTCCAAATGATGGATCCAAAAGTTAATTGTAAATGCTGCAAGATTTAGTCATTCTTACTTCATAAGAGGTGTAATCCTGTCTTAACACTAATCAGATAATTGAAAATGTGTGGGTTCAGTGCCATACCCAAGAACTCACAGCTGATACAGCTAGAGTTAAACTGCCAGGACCTGGGCACTGTCCCATATTCTTTGTGACTTAGCTTACTGCAATTCATATAGAGGAGACACTTATAATATTAATTGATGTCAGAATAGTTGAAATTCAGTATTCTTTATGTAGAACCTTACGCAGAGTTTTATAGTCAATGTTTCCTCTTGAGTTTAAAGTTTATATCACAGATAAAATAGTTTCTAAGGCAATTTTTTTTTCAAGGAGAAATTCAGTTCCTACTATATAGTCTTTCTACTTAGACTTTCATTGATAGTAGGATAGTATTGTCAGTGACAATCTAATGTCCAGTATTTAAGCATAGATTTTATTCAGGAAAACCTTAAAATTTGGAGACACGATATGAGCTGCTGAAGTAGTTTTTTTCTTTGTTTTGTTTGTTTGTTTGTTTGTTTGTTTTAACTTTTCCACCAAAGGGCAATATAAAGACTAAAGGTGAGTCTTGTGGGTCATACTATCATGGGTGTCATGTTCATATCCTTTCAAAACACCATAACTGCAGATGGGTTGAGCATATTTAATATGTAAATTCTGACCTAACTAATTCTCTAAAATTCAAAAACTGTTGTACGTCATCATGAGATCGCAACTAGAAACTCTCCAGCTAACTTTACATCATAAGCCCCAATCAGATGCAGGCCCGTGAACAGGTGAAGTATTACCTCAGGTCACAGTTGAATACAAAACAACAACTTCTTCATGCTTAGGCTTGGGTACTAATTTCCCGTTATTAAATCGTGGACATCTGAATAAAATTCCGGAATCTGAAAGGCTCCTAGGTGCAGATGACGTGAGAGAGCCTTAGGCTCCTACACTCTGCTGACTTTGTTTTGTTGCTTCTGCTTTGATATATTCAGTCTCCACTGATGCTACAGTTTTCAAACTTGTTTCTCAGGTGTCTGCAAACATTCTCTTCCCTAACATGAGGAAGCTGAGCTGCTAATACCTCTGTCATGCTACACTCACACAGGTCCTATTTCCTGGGGTTGTCTGGCTCTCCGAAGACAGGGCAAACTGGTCCTTGAATGTTACCTACTGAATAGCAAGTGAATGGGGATTTTGTCTTTGAGAAACCTGGATAGTCTCTGAAGATCAAAGGAACAGAGCTGACTTTGTTTTTCTTGTCTTGTTTTGTTTTATTTTTTGTTTGTTTGTTTTCTTTTTTGGTTTTGGTTGTTGTTGTTGTTCAATCTTAAAAATAAAAGCTTGAGGTATAATACAATTACATTTATGCCTTCCCTCTCCTTTCTCCAAACACTCCCAGATAGCTTTCCTTGTTCTCTTTCAAATTCACAGCCTCTTTTTCCATTAATTGTACACACAGGCACACATACACACACACACACACACACACACACATGGTAGCTAATTTTATATCAACATGACACAGGTTAGAGTCATTGGAGAAGAGGGCATGTCATTTGAGAATAGGCCTCCGTAAGATTCACCTGTAGTGCATTTTCTTAATTAGTGGGAAAGTTGACCTGGATTCTATAAGAAAGCAAGCTGAGCAAGCCATGGGGAGCAAGACAATAAGCAGCATCCCTCCACGGCCTCTGCATCAGCTCCTGACTCCAGGTTCCTGCCCCGTTAGAATTCTCCCTCTGACTGCCTTCAATGATGGACTGATAGACAAGTATAAGCAGAATTAACCCTTTCCTCCAAACTTTCCTTTTGTCATGTGGTTTCATCATAGCAGTAGTTAGTAATCCTAACTAAGACAGTATATGCATATATATCCCTAAATATGCTATGCTTGGTCTGTGTAATGTTACCTATATGTATGTTTTCAGATTTAACCATTTGGTAACAGGCAACCAGTTGGTGTGCTCTTCCTGGGGGAAAATATTTCTTCTCCTTTCAGCATTTCTTACTTGCCTGCAGTCCTTTTTATTGTGTTCAGACATCCACTATGGAGTGTGTATTGGTGTTGTCCTTGTTTAGGTCAAGTTTAGGCAGCTATATTGGTGAGACTTTACAGGTATAGCCTCTGCCATTACTTAGTATGGCTTTTCCTATTGGCTAAAGCTCATTTACCCACAAAGAGTCCAGGGAAGTTTGTGAATTGCTCATCTACTCTTTGAGGAACTTAAGAGCACACACCATAAAAATTATAATGTTAACCTTCACATAAATCCACCCTTGGTTTCTGAAGCAGAAAAGGCTTGAAAATCTCTACTATCCCCTTCTGTTTCTCTGTCAGAACAGAAATGACTGCACCAGTGTAGGATGATGCACTAAAGTGTTTTCAGGGCATTGAAGGGGAGACAAGGTATGTTAGATAAAAGCATTAGATTGAGAGAGAGGGAATACGTGAATCTGACTGAGAATAGATACATTTGTCAGAATCTCAAGCAAACCTATAGTTCATCAAGGTCAAAGTTGGAATTTAAAAGACAAGAGCAGAAGACAGGTATGACTATGCAAGCCTCTAACATCATTTGCAAGGTAGAGGCAAAAGAATTGTAAGTTGGAAGACATTGTGCCCAATTTGGTGACACTGTCTCCCCAAACTCCCCCAAATGAGGTCTCTTTTATTCTGCTGTTATGGATATAGAGGTTCAGCTTCTGTACTCTTAACATTTAATACACACACACACACACATACACACACACTCACTCACACACACACACTTACTCACACACACATGTGCATTAAAATTCAAACTTTTACATTTTCCCATCTACTAGCATTTAAATTATCCACAAGTAAAAAAATATCTGAATATTTTAAGGGATATCCTTGAGTACATGTGTTCAAGTGTGTATGTGTTCACATATGTATGTTTGCATTTGTATGAATATGTGTGTGTATGTATGAAGGACAGTGGCTGATATTAGCTTTATTACTCCATTGTTCTCAACCTTTCTTTACTACAGTAGGGTTTTTTTTAATCCAAAGATCAAGGGTTCCCTTAATCAAACTGGTTAGCTTGTCCTATACACTCCCTGCCTCTAGCTCCTGAACCCTGCGAGTGTGTGTGGGCCACTGTTGTGCAGCAGATTCCACTGGGACTAAAACTTTCCATCTTGGAGTGAAACTTGTTAATACAAAATGGTCTAAGGCAGTGTGCTTCTTAACCTGTCAGTCAACGGTCCCTTTGTGAGTCAAAGGACCCTTTCACATGGGTCTCCAAGACCATCTGAAAACAGATACTTGAATTACTATTCATAACAGTAGAAAACACAGATACATTACTACTCATAACAGTAGCAAAATTATAGTATATGAAGGAACAACAAAATAATTTTATGGTTGGGGTCACCACAACATGAGGAACTGTATTAAAGGTTGAAGCATTAGGAAGGCTGAGAACCACTATTCTAAGGGAGCTGAATTACTGCAGGGAAACTCCTTAAAACTGGCAGTAAAAGGACTCAAAAGAGCTTTAGGAAGTCCCTGTGACCAACCAGATTCACTAGAATCCCCCACACCCAAGAGTATATAAACAGTAAAGAGGGCTGAGAGTCATTTTCAGACTAACCAAGCTGCAAAGAAGACTCTCAGACATGCCCAGAAGCCTGGAAGAAGCAGAGAGGAGCTAGGCTGCCAAGAAGAAACAAAAACCACTTAAGCTGCCTGGAAGAAGCTCAGACTGAATGAGCCTCTGGGAAGACACCCACCAACCTGTTGAGCTTCCTGCAGGCTGTGCAGGGAGCTCCAGGTTCCCAATCTCTGTAAGCTATCATCCAGGCTGTAGTGGACTCTGGTAATGCATGCAGCATAATGAGTCCTTTTTATTTCTTTAAGTGACCCCTCAACCACATTTCTATAAAGTAAACCCAGTGAAATGTATTGTCTCACCAAGTTGGCTATGCTGGTACCTATACTTCAATCTGATATCTGTTCCCTATCTTGAGTGAGTAGACATGTGTGCATTGCCTCTCCCCAGAAAAAAAAAATCTGTCACACAATAGTCACCATGACCTACTGGCTTTTATGTGGGTGCTGAGGATCTAAAATCTTGTCTTCATGCTTATGTGGCAAGCATTTTATCCACTCAGCCATCTGCTAGCTCCTGATATTGTGAATTTTAAAGAGAACAGTACATCATTAGTATAGTGTTGAATATATTTTCTGCTTTCTTTCTTTCTTTCTTTCTTTCTTTCTTTCTTTCTTTCTTTCTTTCTCTCTCTCTTTCTTTCTTTCTTGGCACATCACACTATTTGTCAATGAAAAAATTTAGGACTGACACAACATTGGTCAATGCCTCAAAAACAATGCAGGGTATAATAAGAATAGAGCAGAGATCTGCTTTATTTTTAAAGCAGAACCAGCCCCAACCCACCCCCGCCATCAACTGAACGAAAGTGATCAGCATATGCTGGGGAAGAAATGCATATGGTTTTCAATTCCCACCGATGTCACTTCTGAAGCACTTGGCACAAGACTTGTGAGACCAGGAGGCTGTTATTTGGTTCTACCCATTCTGGAAATTACAGGGAGAAAATCACAGGCTGGTATCAGGTGTCCAAGTCTTCAACTCAAAGGGCGAATCATAAAACTATTATAAAAAAAAAAATGCATCCTGCTGCAGTGACAGCTGTCATCCCAAATCTACCCAGTGCAAAGCTGTGGTGACAGTCATTAATGTCTTAAATGTGAGATTAGGTTGTGGTGTTTAATGGCACGGATGGGAAACTTTTTTTTAAAAAGTTATTAGAAGTAAAATTACCCTGTTGATAATGGGGAAAAAACAGCCTAGGGGTATGAGGTCATTTAAATAATTATACAACATTTTGCATATTGATAGTATTGCATGGCTCTTGTGTGTCTTGACAAGTTATGAGAAGGCGGTGTTTAAACTGGGAGGACACTCACTTTGATTTTGTTCCCTTGAAATTGGAGATTCGTCCTTATTTGCTGTTTTATAAAATGTGCAAAGAAGCATTATGACAAATAAGACACTTAGAAATGCAATCATAAAAACATAATTCAGATGAATGCAAAGCTGAAACTCACAGTGAAAATAAATTTTGAATTTTTATTTCCAGAGCCAATTGGTTGAAGAGGGGCTAGAACTTACACATTTAATCTTTGTTTGGTAATGACTCAAATAGTGTTTGGGTAACTGCATGGTCTTAATTTCTTTTTGCCCAAGAATTTTCCTACTATGATTTCTGATAATCTGAGACTTTACCTGCAAACACTTGGTAACCTTGAATTAAAGATGGAAACTAAATTTTGAAGGTATGCATCCTCTTTTTAGAAACACAGAGGTCAGAAACTGCAAAACTAAATCTTCCAGTAGAATCTCATAAAAATTACACATGCACACACACACACATAGTGGATAGTGATGGAGGAGATGATAACGGAATCAGCATTCACACCTACAACCAAAGAAGTACACATGGAGGGACCCATGGCTCCAGCCAAATATGTAGCAGAGGATGGCCTGGCCAGGCATCAATGGGAGGAGAGGCCCTTTGTCCTGTGAAGGCTGGCTCCTCCAGGGTAGGGGAATTTAAGGGCAGGGAGATGGGAGTGAGTGAGTGAGTGAGTGAGTGAGTGAGTGAGTGGGAGAACACTCTCATTGAAGCAGGGGGAGTGAGGATAGGACAGGGGATTTCGAGGAGGGAACTGGGAAAGGGGATAACATTTGAAATGTACTTAAAGAAAATGTCCAATAAAATAAAAAAGAAAAGGAAAGAAGAGGAGAGGAGAGGAGAGGAGAGGAGAGGAGAGGAGAGGAGAGGAGAGGAGAGGAGAAAAGAGAAGAGGAAAGGAAAGGAAAGGAAAAGAACAGAGGAAAGGAATTGAGAAGAGTCCTTAGGTCCTTTCTGGGGAGTTTCCCCAGAGACTAACTAAAACATGGAGCATAATCTACCAGATCCTAAATCTGACCGCACCCCACCTCAGTATTACAACTCAACTTCAGATTCAGCATTCAAATGATAACACACCCACCCATCAGGTAAGGGCTCAGTTAAACATTGGCCATGTACAAACCCAACTGTGAATCCTCACTAAACCAGTCAAATTTACCCTGCTCCTGAAATTTCTAGTTATAGGAATTGGGAGAAACAATTCATTTGGGTTATAAACTAACAGATCATGGTATTCGGTTGTAACAACTGGAATGAAATGAGCTATGACTGTTTTGTGATAGTTACCTTCCCCAACAAATATAAAGAAGCTGTATTGAAAGCACTGGGATGTGTAGGGCCAGATACTGACACTTACCTCTTTGGTAGTGCTGTTAATCTAGCAGGTTCTACTGAAGTGGAAACTTAAGGGGTCTTTTGAAAGTCAGCTGTGTTGGATGGTGTTTTGCTAAGCAGACACATGAAGGAACATTTCGATGATGTGAACACAGGTGAAAGGCTAAGGCAGACTATTGAAGAAACGTTTCACTGAAGCAGACACAGGTAAAAAGGATGTTCTGTTAAAGCAAAACGTGAAAGGACGTGTGATGAGGGATTCTTTGCAAAGCTAACAACAGGAATGTATTGGTCCACTTTACATTGCATAGTTGAGCTCCATTTGTCTGGACTTCCTAGAGAGAAACACATCATAAAACTTCTGGTGCTGTACTGTGGCTTCTTGCCACTTCTGCAGACTCCAGCCGATTGACAGAGTGATGTCAGCTGAGAAAGATGCATGTGGAATTTTGCTACTCATGTTCTGAGGCAAGACATGTGGTGAGACAAGACCTATGGAGGAAAGGTGGTATTTGCAGGGAGTGTGAAAAGGACTGGACAGACAGGAACAAAGCCTGAGCTAGACTTTCCTATAGAGCTACTATGCAACACTTAGCTTATTGGTCTTTTGTTTTCGTTAATCTTTACTTCTCTCAGAGAGGCACAGCTGAGAACTTCTGGTATCCCTCTGGGTCCTTCCTGCTTACTCATGCCAAGACTGAGGCCTGACTGTCTCTGCTAGGCCGTGCTACTACTGCTGATTCTATCCCAACTCTACCAAACTAGACTGCTGGAATATCAGTGAAATGTTTGCCAGTAGATCTAGCTGCTGCCTCTGACCTATGAACTCACCTGCTCATTTTCTGACAATGCAGATGGGATTTTCTCAAAAGTACCTTTCTAAACTGGTTCACTTCCCCTTGTATCCTTTCTTTTCCACTACCTGTGGTAGGTGGTAGGCTAGAAAGGAGGTTAAAGCATTTAAGGATCATCATTAAAAGTGGGCTTTGAAAAAATTAAAATGGCATTCTAGAAAATAAGAGAACTGTGTAAAGTCACTAGGTTGACTCAGAAGAAGGGAGAAGAGAAACTTTGAAGAACTGTATAGGCAAAATCCCTGACATGAGCAGACCTCTATCATTTATAATTTCTTCCCTTAAACAACCTACTGTGCATTCCACTTCTGACTGGCTCTTCTGAGTTGACGAGATGACAACACTCTTGAGATAGGATGTCTGTAGGAAAAGAAAGTAAGAAACTTCTGTACTTCTGTTATCTCTGCTGTGATCTCTGAATTAGGCCATTTGAATAAGGCACGTGTGGGATCTGATTGCATGGGCTTGGTAAAAGTAACTCTCTAGCAAATCTGCCTGTTCTCTGTGAGTCTGAAGAATAATTGGCTAATGAGAGAATGATTACTTTGTTCAGACATGATTACTGAAAAAAATGTTTCATCCATATGTTGCTAAATAATAGGAAATTCTCCAGTGAAGGGGCGGAGGACAATGATTAGAAGAAATAAGATAGGTCAAGAAAATGCTTCCCAATGTGGTAGAAAAAAAATTTTGAGCAGGTTAGCTTTGACCAAGTATAATATTTTATTGTACTAGAGGAAGCCTGTATATACCCTGTGAGTTCAGAGTTTAAGTTGCAAAAGAGAAAAAAACACTACATAGGAATATTTTTCTTTTGAATCCAAGAATTGTGCCTTCTCTCGCTATATTTTGCAGCCATAATAACCAGCAACTCTCCTGTTATTTTTTGTTGTTGTTGTTGTATTTGTGTGTGTGTGTGTGTGTGTGTGTATGTGAAGTTTAAATGTCATTCTGGTTGTGGTGTAAAAAGAACTAAGTTGTATGTTGATATTTCTCAAAATAGTCTCCAGCACACTTAATTAAAATTCATTTGCTGGAACTGACCACATCAACCCAGGATCCTAGCAGAGGTTACTGGATCCCAGAAAGTTGGCAGATTTACTTTAAGTTTGAATGGTCTACAGATGCAAAGTGACTATTCTATGCCTTTCTCAAAAATCATTTAAAGCCAAAGGGAAAAATATTTGTTTGCAACATTGAAGTTGTTTTGGCCACCATGGTTGACAAACACAAAGCACATTATTCTATTTGTGAAGAATACTCCTCTTTCTGAAGGCTTCCTTGCCTCAGAACCTTCCAAACAGAACCACAGAACTCTGTTTTCAGTTGCCTTTGGATAAGGCAGTGTCAAACTTGACTCCTCAAAGTTTTATGTAGTCGTCCTTACAAATGAATGCCACACTGTTTGGTGTAGTTCTTTAAATATGCACCATAATCAATATCTGAACATGAGCCAAGGGTCTATGACAGGAACTGAAGGTTGTCATCAAACAAAATTATCACTAGCACATACAAAGAATAAAGCATTGTGGGTACTCATTCAGCACAGCCAGTCTGCAGGCCTGTGGTGGTTCACAAAGTAGAAACTATGTCACCCAGGCTTTGACAAATGACAGGAGTCCGTTCAGGGGAGCAAAGGCACTACTGGTGTGCAGCAAAGCTTGCGTGTAGATGGAGCCTTTCAAGTATGCAGCATTGCCAAGAGACAGCATCAACATGACCAGAGTGCAACCACATGGAATGTTCCTACACCATACATTGGACAGGAAAACTGGTCTTGGAGCTGGAGGAAATGAGTGTACATTAAAATATAACCCACATGTCATTGGTGTTTAACTAGTAATGGATGCCATTTGGCTGAACTAAAGAAAGAGAAGAGAGATGGGTACACTCAGAGATAACCTTAATGTCTAAGTTCCAAACATAAAATGATGAATTTGGCAAAAGAGGAAATAAACCGAAGACTGGAAGCATGTAGAGCAAGAGCAGTATCCAGCATGTCAGAGGATTTGAGGATATGACGGCAAATGATGGATGAAGGTAACGACAAAGAGGAGTAAGTAACACAGAAGAAACACAGAGAAGAGCCCCTTAGTCACAGACTTCTCAAAGTCGAATATTATTACTCTCAAAAAAATTTTAAGGCCTGGATCTTAGTATCTCTGGTATGCTTCCTATCAAATATAGCAACGTTTGAACTCTTGTTAGCCTTAGGAAACCAAGAATTCCTACCAACCATTTGCTACTGCCTTGGAGACATCACGTTCTCAGCCCAAGATATCTGTGCATTTCTAAGTGGTGATCTTTTGGACAGAAGGAGTTGATTTAAGAAAGTCTTGTAGCACTTTCTCTGGCCATGCCAGGGGATGCTGCATGGATCAAGAATGAGACAGCTCTGTTTACCTTTGCCCACATAACAAATACATCAGTCAAAAGAGTAATTGGTAGTGTTTTATGACAATATTTGTAAAAGATAGCAAAATTGTGTGTGAATATATTTAAGTAGGTTGGAATATATAAAAAGAGTGGATGTTGAGGTTTGTGAAGATGCAGGCATCATGACCTAAGAGAAAAACTTAGGAGTAAAGACTGGGTAGGAGTTGGGAATATGATTATTGTTCAGACAGTGAACAAGAAAAAGGTGAGTTTGGAACTGGATGGTAGCCAAAATGGTGTCTGTCAGCTCCCCATTGCTCTGACAGAACACTAACTTGGGAAGAAGAAGAATTTATCTGGGCCCACAGTTCCTGAGATTTCAGTCCTGTGGTCCCTTGTTCTGCTGCTTTGGTTCTGGTGGTAGAAACACATGCTGGAAAAAACTTAACCATTTCAAGTTGTCAGCAGCTATGAAGGTAAATACATAAGAAGGGGGTGAGATTCTAGCATCTCTTTCAGAGGTACATCACAAGGGCCAAATATTGTTCCTGTTGGCATCAGGTGCTCAAGGTCCCATTTCCTCCAAGTAACAATACAGTGTGGATACAAAGCCTCCAACCCATTGGCCTCTGTAAGACACTTAAGATCTAAATATAGTGAAGTGGAACCCTCAGAGGACTTGGAATAAGAAGGCAAGAGTAAGGCCTTGTTGGATGTTTAAAGAAGAAACATGAGTAGGAAGGGGCTATTGTAAATGTTCCTTGTTCCTAATTTTATAATTATCTTTAAATGATGCTAGATTATATTTTTCTTTAGAATATAGTGCATAGAACATATGCTATATTTTTATTTATCTTTCTTTCATTTTTCCCAAGCATAGTCTCCAGCTGAGAGAGGAGGAGGGATGGAAGCACCGCAGTAGCAGAACATAGAATAGTAGAGTAGGGTACAGGAGGAACCTGCAGGTTAATGTGAATTTATGAAAATAATTTTCAGAAAACATGTGTTATCCAATGAGAAAGCTATATAACATAAAGTATTCCTTCCATTACTACACAAATGAGGCTTGGGGAGGTTATTATGAGGGAGAATTCATATCAATTTATTCAGGCCAAAGGAGTGGGAGTTGGGTAAAATTAAATATATCTAGATAGCACAGTACAGGCCTCAGCTCAGATCTGCTCAAACCTGGCTTTTATGTGGCCTGCAAGATAATAATGTTTTCATATTTTAAATTATTGAAGAAAATAAGAAAAATAAGATCAATGATTCATGTTAGGCAGAGAGTATATGAAATCCATATTGTAATGTCAGTAGGTGAGATTCTAATGAAACACAGATGTACCTGGAGTGTACAATTCTGTGTACAGTCATCCAGTGACAATCAAGGCAAACGTCTTCGTCAGAGACTGTATAGCCTGCAAAGCCTAAAATATTTACTATTTTCTGGCCCTTTATGGAAAATTTTGGCAGCCACTGACCTAGAAGTCTCTTTACTTTTCCTTTCTTCTAGCTTTGAAAGTTGTTTATTCTCTTACATATATGTTCCCTTGGATATAAACTGGATTAGCATTAACATGTGTTAAACATTGAGACAAATTTTTGTCAGGAAAAGAAATAGTAATTTTTTGATGGTTATTGATTTTCTCTGTTTCTAAAAACACTTGGAAAAGAACCAGACTTTTCATTTGTGTCTACCACTGGGCTTGGATCTCCTCAACAGTTGCACAGACTGTAAGCATATGCTCTTGGTAAAAACATTGTTAACCCGTTTCACAAGTATTTGCTGAGCAATGTCCGAGACATTAGGATAGTCTCAAGAGAAAAGGAGTGCTCTCTATCACCACAGAGATTACATACGTGTAGTGAGGTGCAACCTTGAATGCAGGAAATTGGGAAGCCAAATAAATTGAAAGCATGAAAAGTTCTGTGTGTAAAATGAAGGTAGCTGGAGGGTAATTCAGTTGGGAGAGAGGACTCACACAGGAAGGGTAAGACTGAAGAAATGATCCTTAACCTGAAAGCTGAGGGACAAAGGGAACCAGTCATGCACAGAACCCAAGAAACAGGATCTGATAAAATCAAAAGAAATACAAGACCTGTGTTCCAAGGCTAACATGTGGTCCCTGTGAAAGAGCAAATGGGTAGGTGAGTTGCAGAGAGAGGAAGGAAGGATGGGAAGAAGTAAAAAGACAGAAGAAAGAAAAGTACACAAGAGCCAGGAGCCAGTATCTTTATGTCATCATCAGAAGTCTGAATTTTATTCTGAGCACAATAGGTTTACTTGGGGGCAGTGGTGGGTGAGAACATTTTCAAAAGAGCCATCTGGGTGCCACGCCTCTGCACCAATACCATAGTTGCGAGTGTGTAATCACAGACTACCAGGGGTACAGAAGAAGTAGGCGGGAAATGGCAGATGCTGGGTCCTAGCAGATGGTAAGAAGCAGGAAAGTATGAGTTGTGTTTGGGAGATGAAACTGGAAGTCTATAATATAAGTTAGGAAAAAAAAAAGAAGAAGAATTCTGTTAGGAAAAAAATGGTATTTGAAAACGATCTCAAGCCTACTCAAAATCCATATATTTAGATGAAAGCGAACATAGGGAAGAGAGAAGTTTAGCCATGGTGGCGTCTAAGCATCTCACACTCAAGTATGTGAAATGTACATAGTGTCCCAATTTAAGGTGGCGCCCATCAGCTCCATGTCCTATGTTCTGTTTTACAGAGGACAGGCAACAAAGTACTGACATCCTGATGTGCATTTGTAATCAGTGCACATCTGCCAATGTTCAGTCTGCGTTATGTGGAAATTTAGACATGTAATTCCACACGATCACCAAACACAATATTTTTGGATATTTTATTTATTTACATTTTAGATGTTATCCCCTTTCCCAGTTCCCTGCCTCGAAACCCTGTATCCCATCCTTCTTCTCCTGCTTCTATAAACGTGTGCCCCCACCCACCCACCCACTTCCACTTCCCCATCCGTCCTTGAATTCCCCCACGCTGGGGCATCCAGTCTTCTGGTGACCAAGGATCTCCTCTCCCACCTATATCCAACAAGGCCATCCTCCCCTACATATACAGCTGGAGCCATGGGTCCCTCCCTATGTGCTCCCAGGCTGGTGGGACCAAACACAATTTTAAACACAATCACCAAAAAGAAATTTTAATTACTCAGTGAGAGAGCATAAAGACAAGCAGACAATATGGCTCAGGGAAAATCCCATTTCAAATGTTCAAAGCCTCAGGGTAGTCTCAACTTTAAAACAATACCTAAGAACCACATCCAAGAATGTGTATGCAGGGACATCTACTGCATGTAAGGTGTGCACTGCATCCTGAAGCTTGAGAGGAGTTGAGATTTGAAACTGAATCAATTTTCTATGTTTCCATGCAAATAGGATGGATAAATAGTTGATAGATAGATAGATAGATAGATAGATAGATAGATAGATAGATAGATAGATAGA
>NW_021620443.1:1532769-1604319 GCF_004785775.1 Grammomys surdaster | reverse complement strand
AGATAGATAGATAGATAGATAGATAGATAGATAGATAGATAGATAGAAGTTAGAGAGAGATTGATTGATAGATGATAGATGATAAATAGATGATAGACAGGCAGATAGACAGACAGACAGACAGACAGATATTAGATAGATGATAGATTGATAGATGAAGATTATATAATAGATTTTATAAAGACCAGAAAGAAGAGAGTTTGATTTAAAAAAACAAACAAACAAGGAAATAAAGCTTTTTCTTGGGGAAAGGAATCTGAAACTTAAATGTACAGAGCTCAAATATAATGTACCTCTCTGGACAGACAAGAGATTTGTCTCAAATAATAAGTATAATTTGTGGCACATATATAGTATCCAGCCCCCTTTTTGTGATGAAGGGTCATATTAATTGCTTATTTAACAACCAACAAAGTTGTTCACCTCCAAGCAAAGTGAAGGGATACGGTGTGCTCACCACAAGAAGTACTCGACTCAGCTAAGACACTCACACTTACTCAGTGGTATTTTTCATTCTATTCATCCACTGGGCAAGAAAATAATGAGCAAGACACACAGTATTTCAATCATGTCTTTTGTTGTTGTTTGTTTTCTAGATTTCTGAGATTTCTCTCTAGACCCTCACAACCATGAGGGGAAAAAAATCAAACCCACTTTCTCCCTGATTAGATGTTTCTTACCCTTCACTTTTGTAAGTGAGAAGCTGCAAAATGAGGTAAATGTCTTTGAGCCTGTGAAGCTGACAAGCTCTACAGTTCTGAGTGGGGACCTCTTGTGCCTCCTTGTTTATTAACATCTGTGATGTCTGCCCCTCTACTCCATCATTACTTGTTTAACAGGCATAACCCTGGCAATAGCCTTTGTCGTAAAACAATAAACTTACTATCTTGTGTGTAGCCAAAAAAAATTTAAAGAAATAAAAAATATTTCAAATGCAACTTTCCTTTCTCTCAGTTTGAAACCATTAGTCTTCTCTCATGAAGCACTTAACTGTAGGCAGTTAAAATCCAGAATGATGCTGCATTGGCTGAACATGAAAAAAGACTCCATTGTTGATTCTTCTCCTTCTCCTTCTCCTTCTCCTTCTCCTTCTCCTTCTCCTTCTCCTTCTCCTTCTCCTTCTCCTTCTCCTTCTCCTTCTCCTTCTCCTTCTCCTCCTCCTCCTCCTCCTCCTCCTCCTCCTCCTCCTCCTCCTCCTCCTCCTCTTCCTCCTCCTCTTCCTTCTCCTCCTCCTCCTTCTTCTTCCTCGTCGTCTTCATCCTCCTCCTCTTCCTCCTCCTCCTCCTTTTCTTCTTCTTCATTTTCCTTTTTTTTCTTGCAACCAAAGTTGTATTTACCAGTTAAATCCCCAGCTTTCAAACAGTCAGATGTAAAATTAGCAAATGAAGCACCCATTTCTCACTCTTGTATAATCACATTAATTGGCAGATGTCTTTAGGTAACAGAGAAAAAGCATATTAGGCATTACTTGTGTTTCCATGGGGTTATGCTTCTGACCACTAGATATCACAGACCCTAAAAGACCATCCCAGTAGGAGATGAAGTTACAATCGACACAGGGGAGAGTAGCTGGCTTTTTTTCTGTGAAGAGCCTCCTGACAAAAGGGCCAACTGCCCACTGCCAAGTGCAAATAAGATGCCCTGTTAGATGTCGTTGAGTAGAACCTTACCCTCCCTACTTCCAGGTTTGGTTTTTCAATTATCGTGTAGTTTGCACAAAAGCACTGTGCCAATTCAATTACTGGCTGATTAATGGAGTGTTGCAGCTTTATTTCAGGGGTCTAGCTAGCTATTAATTAGCATATTGGGGCCTATACTCTACTGTTTTGTCCTGATATGCTTTGAAAAGTCCCCAGTGCAATTAAAAAACTCTAATATGCTTTAAATAGTTATTTGAGAAAACACATCCAGACTTTTTAAACTCCTCAGGGATTTTTAAACACATCCAGATTTATTATAAGGCATCTAAAGTTCTAAAAATGAGTTGAAAATCTCAGTTTTCTTCTACTAGATTCCGAAGTGCATCTGTATTGGTTAGTAGACACTGGCCAGGAGTTGGGAAGGCAGTGTCCTCAAAGATTAAGCCAGGATCTTTCGCTGATGGTTTTCTTCTTCAGTATCGTCTACAATCTGCTTTGAGTTGTACTATTGTCAATGTCTTAGTTTACCCTGTGTTACCCAGTAGACTGAGTTGTGAAACATATTGAGTTGAATTCCAGTCACTGTTTGTTGTTATTCTTACAGTCATCGACTGTAGTGTCATCGACTTCTCTTACTTGGAAACATAAAGAGCCATTTCTTGGCCACTTTATTCCATTTTTATGTGTGACTAAAGATGGAGTAGGAACATTAGACTTTCATTAGTCTTAGAAAATGCCATTTGTTTTTAAGATGCAGGACACAACAAACTCTTCAGCTAGCAATAGGAAACTCCTGTGAAGGAAGGATGAAGTTGAGACGTAGACAGGAGCTGATGATCATATATGAAGATTCAGATTGCAAGGTGAATTGAATATTTTCCAAACTCTGGTGATTTCATAATGTTTTATGACATTTTATGTAACAAATTTAGTAACTTATAAAACATTATTAACACATTAAGAGTCAAGGTCTATTGCAATATCCACAATAACTGGGAGCTAGGGAGAGGAAGAAAATCGATGAGTGGCCCTTATGCAGTGATTCAACAGAGAGAAGGAAGGGGATGGGATATCTAATACATCAAGATAAGAATCAGTGGCTGTGTCTTGGCACCCACTAACCTGGACATCTCTACCTACAAGATACTGATGGTGGTCTGTAGACCTGAAGACTTTATAAAAGTAATAGAATATTTGCCAAAGTGTTTCCGTTATGAGGAGAATGTTCTCTTATTCTCACTAAGTAATAGAACAGAGGTTTTATAGTAATGATCTTACCTTATAATACTACTACACATGATGTATTTCCAATTATGTTTGTGAAAAATAAGAACTCACATCAATGTTTTCTCTGGATTTAACTGTACTCAATATCCAGCTAAGATAATTGTTGTTACAGTTTTCTGTGTACTGGTAATCCATACCATGACCATGCCAGACTATCTCCAGAGAAACAATCAATAGGGGATAAATCAAACATTAATAGATTATTGACTGAATTAAAAAATAGATTGTTGACTGACAGAGAGAGATACATAGATAAATGGGTAATAAGTGAGATAGATAGATAGATAGATAGATAGATAGATAGATAGAGACAGACAAACAGAGACAGACAGACAGACAGACAGACAGACAGACAGACAGATTATTGAGATAGAGGTAGAGAGATAGTCTAGTAGTAGGTTGGCCTAGTCTAATGCTAAATGCTGACCTCCAAGATTTGGAGTCAGCATGTAGATTTGGGAACCTGGCCCCAGTTAATTATGACTGGTCAATAAAGATGCCACCAGCTAATAGCTGGGGAAATGAGACAGAGGCAGGATTTTATATTTCTCAGGCTTGGGACTGAGGAAGAAGAAAGGGGAAAGAGACTCCCTGCCTTAGGAATATGTGGCTGCCATGGGATAAAGAAGTAAGGATAGCAACCTGGGCTCTGGGCCAAGAAAATGTGGCCCAAAGCACTGAATAATTGGAGTTAAGAATAGCCAAAGTGAGGCATAAAAATTAGTAAGTAGTAACCTGGAGTTATTGGTGGGAGAGTGAGTCTAACAGCATGGAGGGTAGGCAGTTGCCCAGCTATTGTGTTGCTTAAGGCATATTAAAATATAAAGGCTGTGTTTATGTCTTTCATTCAGGAACACAAACCATTGAGGCAGGTAGTAACTCCATGCTGGGATTTATTAATATATTTATACTACAAGATAGATAGACAAATTGTTGATTGATAGAGATCATTGATTGATGAGATAGATAGATAGATAGATAGATAGATAGATAGATAGATAGATAGATAGATAGATGATAGGCATAGAAATACATGTGTTAAGGGAAATTTGCTATGTGATTATGAAATCTGAGAAATATGTTATGTGCCGTCTGCAAAATGGACAACCAAAAAAGGTAGTAACAAAATTTGATCTTCATGAAGAGACTGGAAAGGCAAGGTGACTGCTATTACCATCCAGAGAGTCCAAATATCCAAGAATAGAAACTGCAGTGTCTGAGGACCAGTGTCCTACCTAAAGAAGAAAGAGAAAATTGTCCATTCTTTGCCCATTTCATGATTGCCTATCAATCAATAGATTGGCTTACGATCACTAACCTGAAAAAGAGGTGACTTTTCTTTATTAGGCTGACTTAAATAAACCTTCTCTAGAAACACCATCACAGATGAGCCCAGAAATAGGGCCTTTGCAGATATATAAGCCCACCTATTTTCCCAAGAAATTGGTACAGAAATAGCTAGCATTCTGGCCTCCTTAGTGAGCCACAAATATGAATCCCAAAGCTAGTGGTGACAGGCAGAAAACTTTCACACGTTCAGGTTTTCAGCCCTCCAGAATCACTTAACAAATACTTAACAAAAATTTCTAGGGTTTGGTTCTTGCCCATGGGATGGACCTCAATTTGGGCCAGTCTTGGTTGGCCATTCCCTAAATCTCTGCTCCATCTTTGTCTATGCATGTCTTGTAGGCAGGACACATTTTGTCTCAATGGTTTTGTGGGTGGATTGCTACCTTTATTCCTCCAATGGGAGTTCTGGCTGGCTACAGGAGGTGTCCACTTCAGGTTCCATATCCCTCACTGCAAGGAGTCTCAGCTAGAGTCACACCCATAGACTCCCTGGGGCCTCAAATCTTCCCATATCCTTGGCACATCCTATAGATTCCCTGCTTTCCCTACAACTTATCCCCCTGTCCCATTCCCTCTCCCACCCTGTTCCCTCCATCCATCCACCTGTGATTTAGTTCCCCTTCTGAGAAAGATTCAGCCATCCTCCCTTGGGCTCTCCTTGATATTTGGCATCTTTGGGTCTATAGACTGTAGTGTGGTTATTCTGTATTTTATAGCTAATATCCCCTTATAAGTGAGTTGACACCATTCATGTCCTTTGGTTCTGGGTTACTTCACTCAGGCCTCTATTTTCTAGCTCCATTTATTTGCCTACAAATTCATGATGTCCTTGTTTTTAATAGCTGAGCAATATTCTGCTGTGTAAATGAACCACATTTTCTTTATCCATGCTTGAGCTGAGGGACATCTGGCCCACACTGAGACCCATCCCATGGGCAAGAACTAATCCCTGAAACTATTAATGATCCTTTGTTATGCTTGCAGATAGGATCCTAGCATAACTGTCCTCTGGGAGGCTCTACCCAGCAGCCATTGGAAGCATGAAGAGACTCACAGCCAAACATTAGTTGGAGCTGGGGGAGTTTTGTGGAAGTTTTAAGGAGTTGAAAGAAGGATTGAGGAACCTGAAGAAGATAGAGACTCCACAGGAAGACCAACAGAGTCAAAAAAACCCTATACTCTTGGGAGCTCCCAGAGACTGAACCACCAACCAAAGAGCATTCATGGGCTGGACCTAGGCCCCATGCACATATGTAGCAGATGTGCAGCTTGTCCTGTGGGTTCCTTAAAAACTGGAGTGAGAACTGTCCCTGAATCTGTTTTCTGCCTGTGGATCTTGTTCCCTTTACTGGGTGTCCTTGTCTGGGCTCAGTGGGAGAGAATGTGCCTAGTCCTACAATGACTTGATAGGCCAGAAGGGTCCATCCTCTTCTCAGAGAAGAAGGAAAGGGGACAATGGCGTATAGGAGCTGTGTGAGGTACTGGGAGGAGGAGTGGGATATCAGGATATAAAGAGAATAAATAAATAAATAAATAAATAAATAAATAAATAAATTGATGAAAAAATTGTTTCCAGATTAGCAAACTAGAAGAAAGATCAGAATGAAATACTTATTTGATTCTTCTGCATTAAGCAGTGGGTAATCCTCACAAACATTATTCTCTGGTCAACCAAAAGATATGAGCATAAAGCATTATTTCCTGATCTAGCAATTAGCTTTAAGAACTCTATTTCATAAGGTATAAAAGTTCAAGTATAAGAAGAAAAATAAAAGTCTGGATTTTTCCGTAGTTCAGTGTATATTGTTGTTGTTAAAGAAATCCTTATATGTAAAAAGTATTTACTTTTATATACAGAGAGCATAAATACTTTAAAAATATTTTTCTTACAGATACCTTCTATGTATGAAGTCTAATCTTGAAGTTGTTTGTATTCCTAAAGTACTACCTTGATATAAGAAAAAAAGAAATGTACATGTCACAAGGAAATGGTAGAATAGATAGATAGATAGATAGATAGATAGATAGATAGTTAGATAGATAGATAGATAGATAGAGATATATGTAGAATATATATATATATATATTCTTTGTAGAATAAAAGATAAGATTTGCTCTGCAATTAAGAGAAATACAGACTTTCAGCTTTGTGCTGCAGTGTTGTTTGTCCTGGAACACACGATCTTTATCCTTCTCTCCCAAAACTTAAGAGACTTGTTCTGATCCAGCCCTTGTGGAATGATGACAGGAAGCATTGGTCCTGGACAGTAAAGAGTCACAGATTCTAATGTTTGGCACAATGGGTAGAGAAAGTCAGGGCTCACGTGGTGAAAGATGGGGCTCGATTCATTCACACACATTCAGGCTTCCAGCCTTGTAGCCAAGGTAACTTTCCAGCTCTCAAGGGTCTTCAATAATAGAAGTTAGAAGATGAAAAAAAATGACTTTTAGGATGAGTGCATGGCTAGTCAATGTTGGATGGATAACCCAAACGCTCCTCCTTCCAGCACTAGAGAATGTGTTGTTTGTTATAGCCTCCAGGTTCTGACAAAATGGCATATGTATTCATATACTTATATATTACAATAACTGAACATCATGACTAATTTTGTAAACTCATGGTGGGTGCAAGCCTTCATAGTATTTCAGTCACACACTTATGAGTCTGAATGTCTAAGGTGGTGCCCTGTAAGAGTTACATACTCCACACACTTCATGGTTAAGAATCAACACACCTCCTGCATTCCACAAAATCTGCATTCTCTCACTTGTAAAATTAGAAAGAAAAAAAAAAGGAAGGAAAGAAATATTATTTGACATTTGACATTGATTGCAAAGTGACTGAAAATGCATATGAATTACTAAATAATTATTGTATAGTTAAAATATGAGTCTAACATTTAATCCATTTTTGTTATGTTAGGATTTATGTTTTAAAAATGTTTTTCTAATAAATGAAAGACGATTCCAACCAAACAATTCAGTTAAACAATCTGCATCCAAAGAACCAAATGACAATGAACATTTGAGCAGTGTCCAGGGATGCATCCAAGTCATACAATGCATGCTGCTTTCTCAATGATATGGGTTTTTTTTTTTGGAGGTTATAAGTTTTTGAAAGTGTTATTTCAGTGCATAATAGAGAATTCTTTTGACCACAACCTAGTGCTACCATCTTCGATAAACCCAACTAACCCATTCCTTCCAAAATAATATATAAAATGCTTTATTTTGATGAAACTTTCATCAGCTTCATAATTACTTTAGCTATATTAAATAATTATATGTCAGCACTATGTCAAAAGCAGCTTTGGTTACTTAAGACACGAGCAATTATTGAATTATTTCACAAAATTATTCCTGCAGTTTAAAAACTGGTTTAACCGGTAATGCCACTAATGAACTTGTCTTTAGGCAGATCATCCTTTTGAATTATCTTTATGTTAGCCACTACATACTTCCTTCTCTCTGGTATAGTGATCCACAAAGACAAAGAAAGCACATGGACTTCATGACCACCTGATCCATTTTTGTATTGAAACTGGAGAAATGATGCTTCTTGCATTAACCTAAAATTCTTTGTAAACACCATAAGATTGTCTGAAATTTCCCCAGTGGTTTTTTTTTTTTTTTTTTTTTGAGGAAGATGAATGCTCATTCTGTTTCACTATGTGCTAAGTTGCAGCTCACAGAATGTTGTAGTTGTACATGTTAATCTATCAATACACACTATGTGCAAATATATGTTTATAGACGGAGAGACTATAAAATCCTCGTATCTCACTTGATGCCCTATAGTTTTTATAGGTGTTTTGTTTCTGTGTTATGATTTCGTTTGAAGCTGACATAATGCACCTTGTGCTTATTTTTGTGGGCCTCATCACCAGCATTGTGAGAGATGGGACTGACTGACAGCCTCTGCAGTAACAGAAAGAAAGGTACCTGAGGAGACCACTACAGCGAGCACAGGGAGTCAGTGCACTGGGGAGCTTCAGGGTGGTTTTTGTAGGCAGTGCAGGTATGCATTCAATTTTTATGAGCACATCTGGTTTATCTGCATTCCTAAATTTGCCCCTTAGGGGTCTGTAGAAAATTTGTGGCAAAAGAAAGATAAACCACTGATTTGACAGTATTCCTCTGACCTACCAAAAGCAGCTCAGGTCATTTGCTAACCATTATAAAATGAAACCAAATTCAGGGACAAACAGACAATTTATTTATTTTTATTTGAAGAAGGCCCCCTGCACAAAAAGCATTCCTCTTTTGATGGTGTGGGCTCCACCACGTAGTCCTCAGTAAAAGATTAAAGAAGGGTTGGGCTCAGCGTGCCTGCTTTCTTGAGTTTACTCGAGTTACACGATTTTGCAAAACATTTAGGTGAGGTACGGTGCAGAATTAGCAGATGGCTTTAATTTTCTTTGGGGATGAGAAGGCATACTCCAATTTTCCCTACTAATGTGATGGATGAGTTTTGGGAAAGTTTAAAGTACTAACTTCGATAGTTATATAAAGAATGTGAAATTGTATTATTAAAAGCTAGTATGAGGGTTTGGGGAGTTTATAGAAGAAAGCCGTGGAAAGTATATGGTAACAGTTTGAATTATTCCAAAAAATATTTCCATCAGATAGACTCTTGATGAAAATTCTCAATACTTTCTGTTATTGGCAAAAAAAGAAAGATATTTTTAAAAATATTACATTTATATATGTGTGTATATTTATGCATGTGTGTGTACATGTGCACATGTGTGTGTATGTTTGCACATGTCTGCCATAGTTGGCCAGTGGAAGTTAGGGAATGTCATGCAGGGGTCAGTTTTCTACCTCCACCATAAGAATTCAAGTTATCAAGCTTGTCAACAAGAAGTATCTCAAAAACTTGCACTTAAGGTCTTTAAAGATGATCCTGAACTTATTTTCTACACTAAATCTAGCTTTTCTAACTGTAATATAAGAATAGAAATGGATTATAAACATCTTAGGTCAATATCAAACCTCAACACCTAAGAGTTAAATAAACAAACTGGACAATGTCTATTGAGTATGGTGCATAAAGTGTTTGCTGTGCAACTATGAAGATCTGAGTTTAGAGTCTCACCACTAATGTAAAACCATCCATAGTAGCATGAAGCCATAATTATGGTGCTCTTACAGCTATGACATGGAAGACAGAAACAGGAAGTATCCTGGAAGATTCTATGACAACTGGCCTGGCACATGCAGCCATGCACAGCAAGAGTCTGTGTGTCAAACAAGAAGAAAATGACCTTGTTCTCTAACATCAGGACACATGCTGTGACATGCTCCTGTCTGCATGCATACATGCTCAATTGCACATTCAAACACACACACACACACACACACACACACACGAGCACACATAAATTTTTTAATGTGTCAAATAATTAGAGAATTCCAGGATCCACTCATGATAACCACACTAATATGCTCTCCAGCCAAGTTCCATGAGCATGTGAACTGCATACACTAATGCAGATGTTTTTGCGATATCTCTGTGTGAGAATGTGTTTACAAACATATCCATGCATCCAACTCAGTGAATAAATGTCTCAATCGTCAACATGATTTTCCCAACAGAACTTGATGAAGATACAGTTCTTAGTCAAATAATTAGTGCACAGTATAAAATATTTCCCTGAAGCTTCACTGTTTTAAAATTTTGATATTATATGTTAGTGGCTTTATATTTGAACACTGCTTACATTTGAATTGTGTCTTGCATACCCTCTTTTTTATTTCTAGCAGATGACTCTTCCTTTTCCATTTCTTATTAGCATGTAAAGGTTCCTTCAGAGTAATGACAGGAACACTTTCAAGTATCCTTGTCAGTTTTCTTACATTTTAATTGTCATGTCACTTGAAGTCACATAGAAATTTTTCAATGTACTCAAATATACCTGTTGTTTTTTTTTTAATGATAATTACTGGGAAAATAGCATCTTCATTGTGCCTGTAAAACTGAAGTATTTTGACACTTATCAAGACAAAAGTTCACTCCATTTACCAATTACCATTCTTGCTAAATACAGATTTGTTGGTTGGTTTGTTAACTCAAATAACACTTTTAGGAATTCTTGCTCAGTCATGCTTTGTCTCTAGCAGAAAAGTGAAAGGTACACCCAAGGCTGGAAGTCCATTTCCTAAATCGTAAACCTGGTATATGTCTACACAGAAAGACTCTACTGCACAGAGAGAGATTCTAGAACCCATAAAGGAACGTTTCTAGGCTTTGTTAGCAAAAAAGAACAATTTTTACCTGTAGATATATATTTTTTAATGAACAAATGTTTTTATAAACATATTACAGACAATGACCTCAGAATAAGTCTCACTATGTTGTTAGAGATTAATTATTAATGATAAAGAAAACGTTAATGTTTAGTCATTGGAGAAGTGACATGTTCAATGACATGTGACCACAGACTTAGAACAGACAGGTGATAAATGAGACATAGATCTTACTTCAGATAAAATCATCCAATACAGAGCCATATAAAAGAAGAGGGAGATCCATATGATGCCACAAACACAGTTTTAAAAGTAATGTAAGGTCAATAACTAAGCGTAGTTGTATACTGAAGGCAAATGGAGAATGAGGACAGAACATGGGATTCGAGACATGGGTGAGTATTTGGAACTAGGACATTGTGTCTAAGTTCTATTTAACTTAATAACTTTGATGTGTCAAAGCATGAGAAGGTAGGAGTTTCGAACTTAGGTTGGACGTATCAAGTCTGAGAGGTCACAGTGTCCCACAGGTGACCTTCAGTAGATAATTAAGTATTTGAATCTAAATTGGCAAAGAGAATTCTTGGAGGATATTTTGCTCAAGGGTATTTGGTGATATTTCAAGGTATTTTTGTCACAGCTGGAACAGTGGAGAACATTTCTGCTTCTAGAATATACAAAGCATTCTAATGTGTACATCACAGCCCTTCAAGGCTAAGAATTACTCCACTCAAAATGTAGATAGTACCAAGTTTGAGAAACCCCGTCATAGTTCCTAAGTTGTTGATTTTACTTGAAGCTCCGTCTGCCCAATAGGTCACCTATGACCAGAGTGTACAGAAGCCAACTTGTAAGAAAGTTAACTCCCAAAGTTGGGTAGAGAAGATGAGTTTCTAAAGGGTGGCAGGTATTCCTCCAACAGCACATACACCAAAGTCGGACTGAAAAGGAGAGAATTAGCCCAATGCTGGCGCAATTATACATTTAGATTTGTGAAGTTTATCATATTTGGGGAGCTGGTGAGATGGCTCAGTTGGTAAAGGTGCTTCCTGTCAAAACTGTCAATCTGAAGTCAATTCCCAGGACCCACATGGTACAAGCTGTGTTGACATTGTCCAGCATATTGAATGCACATGCATCCACAAACACACAGTAACTAAAAAAAAAAGATAAATAAATAAATAAATAAATAAATAAATATTTAAAAAATGTTTGAAAAGAATTACTAGGAGATGTGCCTGAACAAACTGAACTCCTTAGGATTCAGCGTGAGACTAGAATTCTGAGTACTAACTTGGCCCCATGGTATCTCTGTATCTTCCCATAGAAGCACATTTCAATCAAGTATGCTAAGCATCCAATACTCATTTGTGAAACGCAACATGATGCCGACTCTGCATCTGCCATACCCAGTCTTCACAGGCTACACAAGTGGCTGGTGAGCCCCCTCATGGAGTCTTAGCTGACCACTTGTAATGGAGTCTCATCAAGGGCATTGCACTGTCTCTGTGTTACACTGTCACTAACAGACCTTTGTCTACTACTTCATTTCCTTGGGTCAATATTAAAAGCAGCAAGATATAAAAAAAAGGGCAAAGCCATTTAAGAAATTTTAAGTTTAAAAAAAAAAAACAAAATCAAATTATACAACTCTATTCGAAAGAAAGCCAACACCATCACTATCACATCATTCCAAAAAGGAAGTCCTGCTGAATTGAAATACCAGAGTCACCACTGCTGAAGTAAAGGAAATGACAAACCCCTCTTTTCCTGGACCATAAAGTAATTTAATTGAAAGAAAAAGTTCTTATCTCATTATTATCTTTTAATGTAACAACATATGGATCCAGGAAATAACTCATGCATATTGAAGACCCAGCATAGTGTAAGACAGTGACACTGGAAATGATTCATTTTGCTAAGTGCAGTTTAAGTAGCCTGTGCATCAGCAACTGAAAACGTTGTAGCTTTCAGAGAGTACAAGCCCAAACAAAGAAATCATGACTCTAAGTATCAGCCAATGGTGAGACAAAAGCTGTCCAGATGCTCGAGATGCCCATGAGTTATCCAATGTTGCCATGGACCAGAATTCCATGATCAATGTGGCTGATTGTACAGCTCATGCCCAGATGCTGAAAGAGCCACCGAAGGGCAAAATCATCATAGGAGAGCTGTCTAATTGTGAAGACATAGCTTCAACATTACCAAGGATACATGTTCAGTAAATCAGATCTGCTTGATTTAGACTTCAACTCAACAATTGGTACTTCTATCCTGTGCATGCCGCCATCTTGCAGTGGGTGGCATCTAAGTGACAGCGAAGGACATTGTGTATGCACATGATCTTAAAACAAACATGTGACTGCAACAATCCTACAAATGTATAGATTGTAATAGTTACAGTGTGGGTGTCAGGAGTACTGGATCTTGTTCACCAGCCTTAAGTGACCTTAAGAATTTAATATCCTTGGACCATCCCAAGCCTTTCCAGGCTTCAAGTTGCTCTGAAAAAAAAAAAAAAAAAAAACCTGTTCACACTCTCGCTGGCTGTGAGGGTTCTAGCAAGGAGTAGATGCTTTTGTTCACTGCTTGGCCACTGGTCAGACAGAGGGACAGGAAGGAATATGGGTCAAAATTACACGGCCAAGCAGTGAACAAAAGCATCTACTCCTTGGTAAAATTACAAAGAAAGGGGGAGAGGTGGGAAGGAGATGATGCAGAATGCTGTGTCTCCAGGGGCTCCATTCACCCTAGTCTGTATTTAGATACATCCCAATCATCATCAAGTTGCCTGACACTTCAGTCCAACACAGACATGTCATCAGTAGGCGGGGCAGAGGCTCATTCCCTGAGCAAGATCCAGGGGATGAGGTCATTCCCCAGGAAAATGACAAGTTTGTCGAGATGGAAGCTGATGGTTTCTCAAGCAACAGAAACATCCTTTGTCAGAGACATTATTGCCATTACATTTTTTTTCTCCTGGAAGACTCCAGAAAAGAGCAAGTTGGAAAAGCATCACATTCATTGTACAAAAATAAGATTTTTCTTTTTATACTGAAACTCCAAACTTTGCTCTATTTAAAGTAAGAATTGCTGCCCAGCTCTCTTATTCAATACTATATAACACATACAAAAAAAAAAAGGTGTAAGCTTGATTTAGAGATTTAAGTGATGAAGCAGGAGTGATTGGCTTGGCCATAATTGTTCTCCAAATATATTGTGAAATTCATCTTCAGCTTTTACATAAAGGCTATATGTAGCTATGTGTTATGCATTTTATTTCACATATGGTGATGGTGTTAGATAAGGGTAGTTGGCACACTCAGTACTTGAAACATTTATTGTCTTTGATTTAGGAATATTCAAAATCCAATCTACTAGCTATTTTGAAGTTCACAATAAAATATTAAAAATATTACTGGATCCATTTTCAAGGTACTTAAAAAGTAAAATTTCAGAGTCACAACATAACACACAGTCACTCTTAAAATGTGAGTTTAGGCTACAAAGACTTAAAATTGTATTTAAACAGTGTTTGATACTTGTAAAATATCTTCTATTAAGCTCATGTATATGTTGAAGTGAGAAAGTGTCTTCTAAATTAATTATAATATTTTAACTAGATTCAAGAACACATGTGATGAGTGTGATGCTGACCAAAACCAGATGACATAATAGACACACAGAGATATATTTAAATTGAGAGATATTATTTGGTGTGTTGGACTCTCCTGAACAACAACTCAAAGGGCATATCCCAGGCCTGTAATAGGTTTTTGTCAAATATTGTATTGTTCTTAAAAAGCAGCATCCTCCCCATTTCCAGCTAAAGCTCCCGACCCCGTGCCTGGTTTCTCCCATTTAGTATCACCTGTGCCTTAGCATCTCCCTCTATAGAGCTCCTTCTCCCTCCCTAATATCTCACCATTCTTGGTTTCTGTAGCTACTTCAGATTGTAGAGTCACGTCTGAAGGTTTGGAGCTAGGATCCCCAAGTAACAGGCGATGTGTAGTGTTTGCATTTCCGTGTATGATTTGCCTCACTCTAGAGTAGACTCTAGGTCTACCCATTTACCTGTGAATTTTGGGATTTCGCTTTTATGTACAGCTGAGTAGAATTCTGTGGTGTATGTGGATCACACACATATGAAAGGAGAGAGAGAGAGAGAGAGAGAGAGAGAGAGAGAGAGAGAGAGAGAGAAGACATGGAAGTAGGAATGTAGCTTGCAGAGATAAAGGAGGGATCTATTGAGAAGAGTGAGGGAATAGAGTATAACAAAAGAAGATATGGTCAAATTTTACTTTGATATGGATGTGTGTGTGTGTGTGTGTGTGTGTGTGTGTGTGTTGCAAAACTGAGGAATAAATTAAAATGTTTATTTTAAATCTTTTCCTCTCCAGTCCTAAGGAGCTTGATTATATCCCAAGTGCTTATAGGCCTCTCTGTATTTTCAATAAAGGTTCCATTCCAGATTCCCTTCTCTCTCTCTCTCTCTCTCTCTCTCTCTCTCTCTCTCTCTCTCTCTCTCTCTCTCTTTATTTTCTAAGAGAGCCTATCGTTTCCTATAAATAATTCATATTTAATAGTAATACATTATCTTAGAATATGTACTGGGAGGTTCCAAACTTGCTAGACTCAACCAAGAAAATTAAACCTTCAAAAATAATCTTGCCTCTGTTCCAAGTTTAAAGATTTTAATTTAGTCTCAAACATGGTCTGGGCTTTTAAATTTAAAAAAATTCTAAATGATTCCAATGGACATATTTAGAGATGACAGAGCTAGTGTCCTACTGAGCTGTGTTTCAATGAATGCTAATGGGTCACATACAAACCAGGGATGGTTACCGTTTGAAGCATTGTGTCAGAAGCCAACACAACCAGTGGCTATAAGATTTCTCTAGACTGTCTGTTCTTGTACCCAATGCATGAGACCATATTAATAAGCATAAAAAATGGAAAAATGATTTTTTTTGTGACTAGGAGTCAGTTATCCTCGAGAGTTTACAAGAAATCTTGCAGATGCCTCTTCTTACACACCTCAGTACTTAACTGAATTGTCTATAATATTCAGGAAGGTATTCAAGATCTTGAGATCATGTTTTTAAACACACATTCAGAATTCACTCATTGATCCATCCATCTGGGATATCAATGAAATCTGCCTTCAGAATGCTAGAATATCTATGTAAAGAAACACATTCAGACAATGTACTCATCTTTACAGAGTACTCCCACAGGTTGATAAATTAGAATCATGCACACCACTGTTAAACATTTACTATAATGTAGGGAAGCAAGGGAGAAGAGCAAGTCCCAAATGTAGCTCACAAAAGAGAAATGCTCAGGTTCTGGCCAGGCTGGAGAATTGCTCCATGGTCATAGACATGGCTGACTTACCTGATGGCCTGAGGATGATCCCAGCGGCATGATAGTGAAGGAAAAAATTGTCACCTCAAGTTGTCCTCTAATTTTTGCATGTGCACTGTGACAGGAACACACACACACACACACACACACACACACCCCAAACAAATTAGCAGAAGTATTTTTAAAAGAATAGAGGCTCACGTTACATCTAAGGAGATAAAAAAGGATGTCATCCATAGTAAAGTATGAGATTACTGATGAGCTATGACTGGAAACAAGGAAATGGCGAAATTTTTGATTCTAGGATTCTTTTTTAATATTTTACTTTTCTAGAGTGATATAAGGAATATGTACATTTGGGTCTAACTTCTTTTGGTGGATGTAATCCAATCTCAAGAGCTGATGGATGGCTTGTTTCTTCATCCTACTAACTCTTGAACATTTGTTGTTTCCGGTTTCTGTCATAAAGATCCTGTAGTTATTTACATTGTTTTTTAAAATTTATTTTCTATTTCAGTTATCTGCACTTGTCTGTCGGTGTGCAAGGGTGTGTACACATGAGTTAAGTTCCCAGCAGAGTCCAGAAGTGGGCATCTGATCTCTGGTGACTGGCCCAACAAGTGCTAGAAACCTAACTTTGGACTTCTCCAAAAGGAGGCATCTCTCAATAAATTATAAAAGAGATTGCTCTTGTTTTCAGTTTTGTGTTCCTGACTTTTTAAGGGTCAAATCACTGTCAGTGTTTATCTCTGGGCTGAGTTATGTTCCCTAATACACTGTGTCTGTTTGAGAGATAGCATCATGGCCCTTAATTTTCTACAGTGGGGTCAGAACATTTCTTTGAGGGGTTAAAATGGGATTAATTCATGATTCACTCTCCTTTCTTGCTTTTGGTTTTTGGAAGTTCTCAGTGTCTTTATTATTCTGTGGGTCTGGGTCTAGTCACATCCTGGCATCACTGGGTTCTCCGGCCCTTAAGAGTAAAATCATTTTCTCCCATAATTTCTAGACTTGGTGATAATATCTTCCTCTCTCATTTTTTAATTCAATGGGTTCTCTTTGTGTTAATGCAGGTAGTAGGATGAGGATTTTATTTATTATTTAAAAACAAGCCTCCCCACGTTTTTTTTTTCCTATTGATTTTCCATTTGCTCATCTTTTCAATTGGTTTTACATATTTGTGACACTTCCACCTGAGTTTGTTCTTCTTTTCCAGTGATATGAGATCTTACATTATTTTTATTGCAGGCATATCTTGCTATAAACATTCCTTTTAGGAATCCTTTTTGCTGTACCCAACATATTTCACTGTTCCATACATCTAGTTTCATTTGATTCAATATTTTAAATATCTCCTTTAAATTTTCTTTGCTCATCATTTGTCTGGGAGAGTGACGCTTAATCTGCAAGAACTTCTGAATTTCCTGAAATTCTCATGATTATTGATTGCCAATTCCATGCCATTCTGGGCAGAGGTGATACTTAGCAGGGGTTTGAGGACTACTTGCTAAGACTTGCTTTGTTGGCTAAGATAAATTCTCTCCTGAGAAAGGTTCTGGATGCACATGGGAGGGAGATATTTCTGTGCTTATCTGAGACGGAGAGATCTAGTATCTCCCTACCAATTTTCCTCTCTGAATCTTTAGTCTGTGACTTAAAGTCAGATACTGAAATACTTACAGTTACCATAATTTAGTCACCAACACGATTTAGCATCATTATTCTTGTCTTGGACCTGTTACTGATTGCTGCAGACTAGAGAAAGTCAGCTGGAGACCCGACATTTTTTTTTTTCAGAATTTGGACTCAACTTGTAGCATTGCATTTAAAATTGAATTTTGCATTGAATTTTGTTTGCTCTCAAGCCTGGTTGATGATTTTTCTTTGCTTGCATGTTGCTTTGTTTTGAGATGAGTTCTCATTAGGACTTAATTCTCCTGCCTAAACCTGCTAGGTGCTGGGATTGCAGATGTATGTGATGGCAATCACTCAAGCCTTCTCATTTTTCCACTGGTCTATTATTTTACTTTCTAGTTTTTCAGCCCTTTGTACTTAGAAATTGTAAGTAGATCATAGAAACCCTTGATTACTTAGCTGTCTGATGACGTTGTTACCTAAGGATATTGGCATATGTCGACCTCCATAGTCAAAGAAGCCAGTTGCATTGATTAATTATTGATTTCTATTAGTTTTTATTGGCATCTCTAATGAAAAGAGACCATGTTTTCTATCTCTGTCAATGTTTAAATATCTATAATTATGGACCATGCCATCTCCACATTCAATGTTAAGATTTGCTTTTGAAATTATATACTATTTCACCTAGTTTTAATTCTTCTATTTCCCTTTTTCCCTTCTTTTGGAGTATGAATATAATAAATGTGTTTATTTGTATTTTGGTGGTTGTTTATTTTGCTCTGTTTGAAGTACTGGGGATTAAACTGAGGGTCTTGAAGATGCTAGGCAATCTGCCACTGAGCTAATGTCCTGGTCCAGTGTGATGAATTTCAGCATTCCATTTCAATTGATATGTTAGTTTGTGCCACCTATTTCTTTTTAATTCTTTTTAGTGGTAGGTTTAGATATTTTAATATCATCATTATATTATCTTAGAGAAATGAAAGATGTAATTGTTACTATTTCAATTGCTTTGCAAAATTTGTAGCGATATTACTGTTAGGAAGGAAGAATTTATATTATCTCACAGTTGCCAGTGTGTGCATCCTGGCAGGAAGGCACAGGAATAAAAAATGAGAGGTGGCTGGTTACTTTGTATCTGCAGAAAGACAGAGCAATACTCGTATCTGGTATCCTCTCCTTTTCTTCAGTCTGGGACCCTATATTTATGTATTTTCTTCTAATACTTTCACTTGAACCTTTCCTGGTTATATTTCTCCTGATTTATTTTTTTTCCTGATTCTTTTACTCATCATTCATTGGTCATTATCACTCAACTTTTCGAATTTTTCCTAATTTTAAGTTGAGTGGGTGCCTAGCATTGCTTAACTGGTTAACTTACTTGGTTTGGATGTTGGATGCTTCTGTGTGACGATAATGGTGTTTGATCTGTGTCTTTGCTTTCAGTAAGTTGTTTGCAAATACTTAAAACGTAGGGAGGGTTTGCTCTTTAGCTGTGACTGGCATAGAGGAAGCTCTCTGGTTTACAGATAAAGTTGCTAGAGTTCCAAAGTTACATCCGTTGATTCTCACTACTATCACTGTGACATCCCCAGACGCATGAACCTTGGAAGCTGTTCTTCTAATATTTTCAGATATTTTTATCTCCTATCATCACATAGCTTACTCACATTGCACACTAATAATAAACAGCTAAGACTTGCCAGCAGTCTCTGAAGACTGACTCATTATCCTCTCTCTCTCTCTCTCTCTCTCTCTCTCTCTCTCTCTCTCTCTCTCTCATCTTCATTGTATTAACTTCTTTAAGGTTTCTCCTCTCTGTGAGCACTGTGAGCTCTCTCACTTCCCTGAGCTCTGAGCTTTGCCTCTTCTGTTGAGGGAGTCCTTTGGAGTCTGCCAATGTCCCTTCTCTGTGTATCACAGCCTGAAAGCTCTCTCTAGGCACCAGGGGGTGCAGGATTCACGCCTGCTCATCTCTGCCCCTTCCCTCCAGAGTTACTCTCCAGTGCTGTCTGATGTTTTTGTTTTTGTATTTTGTTTGTTTGGTTTTGGTTTGGGTTTGGGTTTGTTGTGTTTTTATTTTTATTTTTGATTTTTATTATTATTCAAATTAAAGATTTGGATGACATTTTCAGATGTTACAAATCAAACTATAAGTACAACAGTTTAAAACCAAAACACTAAAATGAACATAGTAACAAGTACTTACAAATGTTTCTTGATGATTTTAGGTAAGGCCCTTTCCTGGGTAATTTTGAGCAATTTAGCTTATTCACAGTGCATTGCAAACCAACAGCTTTTGTATATAGAAACCAGATTCAGCCTGCAAAGAACCATCAGGGAGTTGTCACTATCCAGTGCTCAGACTTGAGCCCAGGTCTAATTATCTGGAGCTCACACTCCTAACTCTTGGGAATTAGGTATAGATAGAAGAAATGAAGCAAGTTTGGAAATTTAAGTAAATTGTTTTATGAAGGTTTTATACTAAATCTACATTGTTGCAGCACAAGCAATCAGAGAGTGATGTCTCTATCCATAACGCACACCATACACATGACCTGACACAGAGCACCCCAAATGTATTACTCCTATTGCTTTGCCTATCCTCTCTCCATGAAGGTCCTGAGCTCTGTGGATGAACCCCATTCACTCTTCTATAGTCTATGACAAAGACCAATGCCTGGCTCCAAGTAAGTCTTTAACAGATGCTTCTTGAATAAAAGACTGTGTCCAGTTCACTAATGGGTTTAATTCCACTAAAACCCATTCATATGTTATGTGTAAGATAAAGAAATGGAAAAAAATTCTTTATAAGAAATGAGTATACTAAAATTAGCACATAAAATAAATGTAAATTGATTTGAAATTCAGGAAAGATTAAATAAAACATTTTTAAAATTTTGTAAAATTAGTATGTAAAATTCTTCCCAAATCCAAAGGAGAGTTTTATTCCTTTTCAAGTGAAGGTGAATAATCCCCCTACACACACACACACACACACACACACAGAGAGAGAGAGAGAGAGAGAGAGACAGAGACAGAGACAGAGACAGAGAGACAGAGAGAGAGACAGAGAGACAGAGAGAGAGACAGAGAGAGAAAGAGAGAGAGATGCACATGTATACATATACACACAGACACACATACACACACATATACATATACAGACACACACAGAGACACACATATATGCACACGTACACACACTCACACATACACAGATACACACACACTCAAGCTCTAATCCTTGTGCTGCCTATTCCCTGTCTAGATAACTATCACTATGTAGCCATCCAAACTCTAACTGTATATCTCTATGTATCCATTCAAACACAATGCAGTTTCTAAAATTCACCAACACAGATTTTTTAAATTATTTATTTTATGCATATGAGTACACTGTAGCTCTCTTCAGACACATTGGATCCTATTACAGATGGTTGTGAGCTACCATGTGGTTGATGAGAATTGAACTCAGGGCCTATGGAAGAACAGTCAGTGCTCTTAACTACTGAGCTATCTCTCCAGCCTAAACAGAGATTCTGAATCGGTTATAAACTGAAAGCTTCATATTTAATATAAGGATTATAAATGGACTGTGAATTCTCTCAACTTTATTTATAAAGTATTGTGTATATATACATTTTTTCTTGGCAGAAATGTGATAGTTTTTATGTTTTCTGAAGGATGTGTGATTCCAAAACGTTAAAGAGAGTCCATGAATTATCTCTTAAGTAGTATGTCCTTCTCTTTCTGCAAAAAAGAGAAAATGATGGAAGAACAGAAGATTCAAGAGAAGAAAGGGATGGAGGAGGAGAGGAAGAAGGAATGTAAGGAAAAGAGAGTGAGTTCAGAAAGAAGATGCTGACATTCCTCTCTGGTTTATTTGTGTTTTCTTTCCTAGGCTCTCTTCTGACTAAACCTTGGCACCAAAGCATTTCTGTCAAAAGTGACTTCGATTCTAAAATTCAAAGACATCCCATCTCAAAGTTGAATAGATGGGAACCTCAAGGAGACAAAAAGGCTTTGGAGGACAGATGGGATTTTTACTCTGGTGTGCATATGGTACCCTTATCTCTAGTGTATTTCAAAACTAAATGAAGACTTAGCAGGAGGCTCAAAGGGTAAGTGTGCTTACTGCACAAGTATAAGGACCCATGTAAAGTCAAAGCTTGGCTGTGCTAGTCTTTAACCAGCAGTGAAGGAGCAAAGTCAAACAGATCCTGTGATCCCACTGGGCAGCTGCATGCCTGAAACATGACAAGCTCCATGTTCAAGGGGATAAGACAGGACATTACACATTCTCCTCTGTTTTCTACATGTGTATGCATATACGTGTCTACACCATACACAAGGAGAAAGGAAATGATTGGCATTTTATCCAGAAAAAAGACTCTGTAAGTTGCTTCAGAAGAAGGCTCATTGGTACCAGTTGTATCCTTGGGGGACTGACAATATCTGACAAAAGGCAGCTTTTGGTAACTAGAATTGTCAGAAGAAACACAGCAGGTCCTTTCATCATCTTGATGTTGGCTCTTCAGACAGTTTCTAGATGGTCTTCATGGTCTTGTGATGTTCTGAATCAAAAGTCCCCAAAGCAACAAAACCAAAAAACTTTACTCCAACTCTTGGGAACATTGAGTGAAATTAAATCTTTTTGTTTTCCCTTAAAATACTCTTCATTTGGATATCTTCTAAAGATGCAAAGGTTATTAGCAACTACCTTCAGTATAGTTCAACTTACTGGTGGCTACCACTTTTACATGTACATGCATATATTATTAGATTATTTTTTCTTGCTCTTTGGAAAAATCTTACCTACTCAGGGGTGATAGACAAGTGTTGTGTATATACTTAACCCCACATCCTTACTATGTTTCTTACCTTTTATCATACCTGGGTATGTTCTTCTGGGGTTTGTTTTGGCCACATATTTCCATCCACATCCAGCTCCCCACCCATACTCTGATCTCTACACATATGCTACCCTCCACTCACACCCTGTTTATTGTAACAGTTACAAGAGGGGATTCCTGACTATGATTCTGTCTTAGTTACTGTGAGGTAACTAAGCAACTCTTGACCAAGCACCATGATCAAGCAACTCTTATAAAAGAAAGCATTTAATGAGGACTTGCTTACAGTTTACAGAGAGTTAATCCAGGATCATCACCATGGGAAGCAGATAGGCATGATAACTGAGCAATAGCTCAGAGCTTTGCATCCTGATCTTCAGGCAGCAGGCAGAGCAAGAAACCCCCCGCCCCCGGGCTGACCTTGAGTATTGAAACCTCAAAGCCAACTCCAAGCAGTACACCTCCTCCAACAAAAGCACATCTAGTCCAACAAATTCAGACCTGCTCCAACTGGCCACATCTTCTAATCCTTCCCAAACAGTTCACCAACTGTGGAGTCAGCATTTAAACATGAGGCTATGGGAGCCATTCTCATTCAAACCACAAAAAGAATCATTGTTACATGTCTGTATCTCCATTGTAGCTGTAATTTATCCTGGACACAGCCGCTTGCCATTCAAAGTTTCCTTAATGAACAGACACAAGTCATAAGAGCAGCACGTAAGAATAGCAAGGACATCTTATGGATAGTGCCTGCTCAGTTCCTGGGGCATAGTTTTATTTGTACAATTTGAGGATGTTTGAATATTCACTTCATTCCCTCTACTCCATCAGCCCAGTGTTTGGCTTGATGTGATTATATGTATAATATATTTTAGATCCATGAATAATTACTCAAAAGGAGAAAATTAGAGAAGTAAAAACAAATACAGTCAATTGCAAGATTTAATACTCATGCTCTGAAATAACTTTTTCTCCTTAAGTAATGTGTTCTTTAACATGATAAACCAAAGATTTCTCTGTGACTGAAAAAAAATGGCAAAGAAATTTGACATCAACCTAGCAAGGTTTGTGGTGAATATACTTTATGGATTTCTTGAAACACCTTTGAATTCATACTTTATGGGGATTTTTTGCAACAGCTTTAAACTCAATTAAAGCAAATGAGCATAAAGTAAAAAGAGTTGTGCCAAGTCTTTTATAACCTTTTAACCGCACAGACCTACCTCTAAGCCAGGAAGCTAAATCAAATAAACAAAAATGGGGTGGATTTCCAACAAGATATTCTGAACTTACTCCTCTCATTCCTTGTATTTTTATTTTTAATACTTTATTTTTACACTTATTTGAACTACCACCTTGAATATTTATATAATTGTATATACTAAAGGAAAAATATAATTTCAACAGTGCTTCTATAGTATTCCTCTGCCTGTTGAAAGTGTGTGTGCATTAGTAGTATTACTGTGAGTGGTAAGTACAACTGATTAGGTAATTAATTAATTTAAATGAGTGCTGGGATGGAGATATGACTCGTTGAGTAAAGTCTTTACTGTGAGAACATGAGAAACTGAGGTCAGATCCCCAGCACCCATGGTGGCATGCATGCATCTTTAACTCAAGAGACAGGTGGATCATCAGAGATCACTGGCCAGTCTAGGTAACACAACTGGTCTCCAGATTAAATGAGAAAGCCTGAGACCCTGTATCAAAAGGTAAAGAGGAGAGTTGTTAAGGGAAACACCTGACACTGACCTCTACTTTCACATGTGCACATAGCTGAACGTACTTCCATATAATACACACACACACACACCCCACAATCACCACCACTACCACCAAACTAGTGAAAAATCATCCCTAAGCAAAAGGAGAAAATAGACAATTTAACAATTTCATTCTAAAATTTGGATAAGTGCTTCCTGAAAAAAATGTTTATAGATTTTATAATTATTTTCATTTTATGTGTATGAGTGTTTGCCTAAATGCCTTTTCCCCATGTGTGTGCAGTACTCAAGGAATCCAGAAGAGGGAGTTGGACTCTCCTGGACTGGAGTTGCAGACCGCTGTAAGATGCCTTATGGGTGGGTGTTGAACACTGACATCAGGTCCTTTGCAAGGGCAGCCAGTGCTCTTAATCCCTGAGCAATCTCTCCCGTCCCAATAGAGCCTTTAAATTGGTTTTAACAGTCAAAATATGGTCCAAAATCATGCAATTTGAGTTTTACTTTGTGGATATTGCTCTGTAGGATCTGTAGGATCTACAGATTAGAATAGAGCATAGGCACAATAGTTTTCAATCAGGTACCAGTAAGAGCTCCCTTCTCCCTTTCTCTGAACGTTACTGGTGTTGTGCTCTCCTGGAGCTACAACACTTTGTGTGGATATTCTTTAGTGCCCAAACACATAGTATATCTGTAAATGAATCTGTCAGGTCTTTATGCATTGGCTGGTGTTATTTGTTCACTTTTATCCACAAAAGGACGGTGAGACATATAGGCCAAGAACTTTTGGGTCCTTTTCTTCTGGCTCTCCTCTGGCAATATTCAGAAATCAAGAAGTCATTAAGTTCTTTTGTTTTGGCTATCCAATATTACATAACTGGAGAACTCCTAGACCATGCTGGCTGGCTGAATTTGGGTTACTATTGCTGTGATAAAATATTATGAGCAAAAGCAACTTGGGAAGGAAAGGGATTATTTCTTCTTATAACTCTTAGGTCTTGTTCTGTCAATGAAGCAAGTCAGGTCAGGAACTCCAAGCTAGAACTTAGAGACATGAGCAGAAGCAGAGACTGTGAAGGGACATGATTTCCTGGCTTGCTCCTTATGCCTCGTTCAGCCTGCATTCTAAGACAAGTCAAGACACTTGTCTAGTGGTGCCACTACATATAATGGGATGTGCCTTTCCACATCAAGCACTAGTTAAGAAGTCACACAGGCTGGCCCAATCACTAGTCTTCTGCAAACATTTTCTCAATTAATTGACAAGCCCCAACCAACACAGGGATTGTTAAATTTCCTTGTTTTGAAGAATATGCAACATCTACTCTGCCCCCTAAGGTCTCAATGACAAACCAAGGTATCATTTCATGACAGGCAGCCATTGAGCTTACTGGACTTATACAGTGATGAGTGATTCCAGAGCTTTGGAAGGGAGAATGTAGTATATATGTACCCTTCAGGGAAGAACACTTTGCTGTCATTTATTCTCTGGACCAGGGTCAATTGGGAATCCTGTGTTAATCACCATCCACTGAAAGTAGAATCTTCTCAGATGAGGATTGAGAGATGCATTGATCTATGGATATAACAATAATTCATTAGGAGTCAGCTCAATACCATTTAGCAGCATAATGGTGGCAGGTACTCCCCTAGGGCTTATGACCTGTTTAGCATTATGTTCTTAGCCTGATAATGGTGCCAGGTATGGGTTTCATCTTAAGGAATGGGATTTAAATCTAATGAAGAAGTGATTATCCAGTGTTATCCATGCCACAATTAAATGTGTGGGCATGTCTTTATAAGCCAGTCATTATTGTATCGCACAGGGTTCACAGTTGGGTTTAATTAATTGATGACTACTCTTCTCTGATATCTTGCGTAGCGTCTTCCAGTAGTGGTGATGCTTTCAGGTCAGTACAAGCTTTATTTTTTAAATTCTGTGACTCAAGTAGGTGGTATCCTCAGTAATCAGTTCTTCCTATTAAATAATAGGCTGTAACAAAGAGCGATTGCAGTAACCTGTAATGTTTTTAGGCATCTATGGAAACTCACTGGGCAACCACTCTAAAAGACATGGTCCATTCCCAGCACTGTTAGTCCCTGAATAGGGTAATCACATTGCACATGCAAAGAGCTTTGACAAAGTAGCCATGTCCTTTTTGAAAGAATTTTAGTGCTACTATCCCTCCTCATATCCTCCTCTACCCTCCATTTTGCTCCTCAACTCCAGTTTAACCTTTCCTGTTGCATTTTTGAAAGCTCCTCCCTATTTTCTGTTAGTAGGCTCCTTGCCTCTACAGATGCCACATGAAACATACATATCTGAACATGAAACACTCACAATCACAGATGAGGGAACAAAACATGATATTTGTTTTAACTATCCGGATTACCTTTAGAATGATTATTTCCAGCCCCATTATTTATCTGTGAATTTAATTATTTCATTTTTTAACACATAAATAGTGGTCTATTGTGTAAATGTGATACATTGTCACTATTCATTCATCAGTTAATGGAAACCCATGCTGTTTTCCATTTCCTGGTTATTTTGAGTAGAGAATCAATGAACATGTATGAGTAGATATTTATAAAATAGAGAATGGAGTCACTTGGGTATATACCCAAAGGTGGTATAGCTGGATCATATGATAATTTTTAGCTTTTTGGGGAACTACCATGCTAATTGGAAAATATTTAGGTTTGTTTGTTTTCTTGTTGTTTAGTTTCTTTTTAAATTCTCTATATGTTCTATCTACTAGTCCTCTATCAGATATGTAAGTGGTAATGATTTCTTTCCATTCCTCAAATTGCTCTTCATTCATGTGATGGTATCATTGGTGTATGGAAACAGTGTAGTTTCACGAGGTCCTGTTGATTAACTGCTTGACTCAATGCCTTGGTATTTTGCCCTGTTCAGAAAGTTCTTTCCTGGCCAGATGAGTTCAAGGATTTTCTCAACTGTCAGATACAGAGTTTCAAGTATTATATTGAAATCCTCCATCCATTTGGTGTGCAATTTTGTGTAGAGTGAGAGGATATCGAGTTTCATATTTTTATATTATAGACAACCAGTCTGACCAGCATTATTTGTTAAAGTTGCTGTGTTTTCTTCAATGGATATTATTGACGTTTAAAGGAAAAAGCAGGTGGCTATGGAAGTATAGTTTAGATGTGGGTCCTCAACTCCCTTCCATTGGTAAATGAAGATGTTTTTATGCATGTATCACACTGTTTTTTACTACTCTGTAGTGAAACTTGAAATCTGAGATGGTCATCATACTTTGTTATATTGTGTGACTATTTGACTATGCTGAGTCATTAGTATTTCTATATGAAATGTAAACTGTTTTTCAATTTCTATGAAGAACATCATTAGAAACTTAATGGAAGTTACGCTGAATCTGTAGTTTGTTTTTAGTCAGATAGTCATTTTTCACAATATTAATCCTGATAATTCATGAGCATTAATCCAGGAGATCTTTCCAGTTAATCCATGAGCATAGGAGGTCTTTCCACCTTCTAGTATCTTCAGTTTTTCTGTGTCTTAAATGTTCATTGTACAATCTTTCACTTCTTTGATTACATCTATTCTAAGATCATTTTTGAGGTGACAATGAGTAGTGCTGTTTTCTAGATTTCTTTCTTGTGTGTTTGCTATTTCTATAGAGAAAACTACTGGTTGTGTGTGTTAGTTTTGAACCCAGTTAGTTCTGGGTGTATGTATCAGGTGTAAGAGTTTTCTGGTGGTGTCTTATATATACAATTATATCATCTACAAATAAGATGGTTTGACTGCATCTTTTCCTAGTTGTATCCCCTTTACCTCTTTTCCTTGTCTTACTGTTCTAGACACGACTATGTTGGGCATGAGGGGGAAATTGACATCCTTGACCTCATTTTAGTGGAAACATTTTGAATTTTACTCCATTTAGGGTGATGCAAACTGTGGCCTTCCTTTATATTACCTTTATTGTATTTAGATATATCCATTGTATTCCTGTTCTCTCCAGGACATTTATCATAGATGGATGCTGAATTTTGTCTGAGTTCATTAAATAAGGTATCTAATGAAATGTTTGTCAATGGAATCTAATGAAATGTCAAATGTATCTAAAATAATATCAACAGTATCTAAAATAATGTCAAAGGTATCTAATGAAATGATTTTGTGCTTTCTCTTCTTGCATCTATTAATATGGTGATTGTGTATTGTGTTTATTTATTTACATACACTTAACTATCACAGAAGCTCTGGCATGAAACTCTTGCTTGACCAAGATGGAAATACTTTCTATGTGTTCTTAGAATTGTTTTCAAGTATTTTACTGAGTTTTCACCTATGTTCACCAAGATATATTGCTCTATAATTTTATTTTTGGATGAATTTTTGACTGGTTTTGATATCAGGAATACTGGCTTCATAAAGTGAATTTTAGAAATGTCTATTTCTTTTATATTCTGAGTAATAGTCTGAGGCATTTGGGTGGTAGTTCTTCAGAAGTCTGGTAGAATTCTGTATTGGATGAGTTTAGTCCCGGTATTTATTTTAGTTGGGATAGTTTTAATCACAGCTTCTATCTCATAAGTTAAAATGGAGTCCATTTTGATTATTCAGTTCATCTATATCTAACTTGGTAGGTTGTGCAACTATATATTCACCCATTTCTTTTATGTTTTTCATTTTGTTAGGATGAAGATTTTTAAGTTATTTTATTGATGTGTCTCTTATTTCCTCCATATCTGATGTAATATCTCTCATGCCAGTTCTAATTGTATTGATTCTGATTATCATTTTTTCTTTTGCTTAGTTTGGCTAAGTTTATCAATCTTGTTAACTTTTTCAAAGTCCCAACTCCGTTTATTTGATTATTTTGTGGGTTTTATTCATTAAATTTACTGTCATTTTTATGATCTCTTCCTTTATCCCTTTTGAGATATTGACCCTTCTTTTTTTTTCTAAAGACTTCAGACACATCATTATGTTACTAATATGGAATCTCCCAACATTTTTAAACATATAAACATAGTGCTATAATAAACCTTTCTTCTTATTACTTCCATCTTTTTCCAAAGATTCTGATATGTTGTGTTTTCATTTTAATTCAATTTAAAAATTTTTAATTTCCTTTTTGACTTCTTCATTTACCTAATTTTGTCTGAATATTGTGTCATTTTTCTCCATGAATTTGTCTGTTTTATTTCTTTTTATTGTTCTGATATATCACCTTGATTCATAGTTATTAGATAGAATATGATTTCAATTGTCCTATATTTCTTGAGATTGCTTCATGTACTACTAGGTGATATATTTTGGAAAAAGTCTGTGGGTTACTGAAAATGGTATTTTTTTTGTGATTGGGTGGAATATTCTATAGATAATATGTTAGATCTCTATGACTTCTGATATGATTTAGCTCTAAAATTTTTATATTAGTATTTTTAGATGGTATATCTATTGTTGATTGTGGAGTATTGAAACCACCTATTACCACTGTGTTGGGCCCAATATGTAGTTTTAATTCTAATGGAGTTTCTCTAATGAAACTGTGTCTTTCTATGTTTGGTGAACATTTGTTTAGGATTTCAATATCATAGTATTGACTTTTATCCAGCAAAACTTACAGTCATAATTGAAGAAGAAAAAAAAACTTTTCATGAAAAAAATATATTTAGAGGATTTATAACCATTGAGCCAGCTCTATAAAACAAAAATTGGCAAAATTACTTAGGTCTGAAGAGATGATTGAACACTTCCCAATGACACCAGGAACAAATAAAAGTTTCAGAAAAATAAATCAAAAGAGGTCTGATAGAATATCACAAAAGCAACAAAATGATAAGGGTTGATGGACATTGTTTAGTAACTCTTGATATTAATGGTCTCTACTCTGCAATACAGAGACACAAACTAGCAGACTAGATCAGAAAACAGGATTTATTTTTCTGTTGTTGTAGCCTCCAAGAAACACACTTCACAGACACTTATAGATATCACCTTTAGGTAAAAGAATAAAACACTAGAGACTGGTGTAGTTGACAGTGAGTGTCTCAAAAGGTAAATTGTATTGACTATAAATTAGGCCACCATAAAGTTGATGAAAATCAATGCAAAATAATTAGCTTCTTTGATTGATCTCTTATACTTACCCTACCCTTCGGCCGCCTATATGTGTAGACTGTGACTTAATTTACGTTTAGACCTCTGTGACTATCCACTTTCTGGGTTGATGGTACTGGACTCCAGATATTTACTCAGTACATAATAATCTTATGCTTCAAACTTTGTCTTTTTATCGTTTTCAACTTTATAGAACTAAGAGCAACAAGAATGTTCTTTCATCAAGGACATCCAATATATAACTTATGGGGCAAACTCTTGAGAGATAGTTATAAGTGGCTGGGCTAATCAGTGATTGTTGAGTAACATGCCCTAGGGGCATTGCGAGTGCTTCAAAGAGGACCAAAGGTTTTACAGGCTAGCAGCCATCTAATGCCATGCTGCAATAATTTGAAGTTGACAGGTCATACCCAACATACAGCTTCACTACATATTTTAACTTCCTATTTATTTGTCAAAAGTAGTTCTAATAAATCTAAAACTTATACCAACTTTTCGATAGTGTAGAGTATAAATTACAGAGCCAATGATAAATTCCTTCAAAGCAGGGCCTTACCTTACTGTAACTTTATTATCTCCTACAATGTCATCTCTAAGAACACATCAATCAGTCAAGATCATCTGTACTTTGTATGTTTAGCACACACCTTTGCAAAAATAAAATTTCTCTAAAAGTAAAATCTCCTTTCTAGGAGAGACAAAAGGCTTCTCCTAGAGAGTTTAGGTTTCTTGGGTTGGACATACTCATACTATCTATTTCAGTTTCTGTTGCTGAAAAATATATGCACATCAACAACATAACCACATATTTTCTTAATATTCATTCAGATGGGCTTACTCAGAAGGAAAACCTCCTTGTGTGGGTTTAATTGACATTTTTAAATGTTTCAAATTCCTGACATGTTTACTGATGCCTTCTTAAGGAAATTTGTGACAATATAGGAAATGATAACCATTACCTATTCCCACACAATGCTAATGATCAAGTGGGAGAAATACTGATCAAACTAATAATCTAAAGAAATAACATTTTACTATTGTAGCTAGGGGCTTCTTATCCTTTACAGAACTCTGAGTTTAATGGGAGGTAGTATGACTATAACACCTTATGGTACTCACAAATCTACTATGGGATTTTGGCCAGTGGCCTATCCACTACCAATCACTGAGTAACCTAAGTTCATTCCTAAAATTACCAATTGGTTTGAATTTTGTAGAATTACACCCAAAAAGCTACTGAGGAGAAACATGTGACCAGATGAAACAATACTAGGCATTATAAAGACTAGACAAATGACCTTCACCAAAGGTGAGATAAGCAATGTTTACGTATGAGAAAATCATCACAATTTTTCAAATTATGTTGCCTTGTTCTTCTAACCTAGGCTGACTAAAAATGCATTTGCCCCAGATATGGCTTAGCCCAGCTAATGGCTCTATCATGAATTGTGTCTTTCAGATATCTAACATAAAAAGCATATTCTGCTTCAAGCACTGGGATACAAATGTTCTCATTTAATGCGTGAGTGATTTTGATTCGACCAATTATTATTCATATTGTTGGTTATGGATATGGTCTCAATGAGTCTTTCAAATCAGTATGTTCATTATATCACTGCAGGTTTTACTTCCTTTTCTATAGATGCTCTTTGCACTGTATTTTCAATAAATATATCTTACCCCAAGCATCACTTAATTTGAAAAAGACCCTGTTTTGTGACTTAAGATCATCTTCAAAGCAGATTAAAACATTTCATTGACTTTTCAGCTTGCAAATGCAACTACTTTTCTTCATTGTGCTCAGTTTTGCTAGGAAAGATCACCTCTGGCATCCATGCAAGTGGGACACTTTCTTATAACAAGGTTGGTTGACCAGTTGCCTAGAGTGATTAGACCCCTCCCCACCATATGTATAACTTTTCCAAACCCAATGGGAAATCCACACTGGCATGAACCTTTCCTTTCCTCCTTTCAACAGCAGCTAGTAAACGCTCATGTCTGAATTCCTACCCCAGCATGATTTCTAGACTCTCACGTTTTGTTCATTTCTGGGATAATAAATTCTTTGAGTGTTCATTTAATATGTTCCTCTACCCCTGAAGGCAGGATTCTTGGCAGCTCTCCTATCCCAGTATCATTTCTCTTGGAAATACATTGTTGAGTCTTAAAAGCTAGTAGTCACTTCATTAATATGTTATAGAAACATAGAATGAGACAATATAAATATAATACAGCAACAATAACACATGAATGATTGTAGCAAATCTGTAATGCTTCCTTAAACAAGAATTCAACCTACTATAAAATTCAATGGGTAGTAGACTGCTCTCAATCTCTCTCTAACTTTGTGTTAAATGAGAAAAGGAGAGAGGTCAGCTGACTTATCCTTTATGTTCCCTGGCCATTGTGAATAGCATTAAAGTAGAATGATCCAGGAAAATCAGATTGCTGTCAACCTTGAGGAACTAATAGAGTTTCCTTTACCATGCTAGAATAAAAACAATTATTTCACAGAACATATAGTTGTTGTTTTATATTCTACTAACTGCTTGTGTTTTTTATGGAAATGTTGCTTAATCCCTGTGCTTAATTTCATATATGTGTAAAATAAGGATCATAGTGCCAGCTGACCAAGTGTAGTAGAAGACAGATTAGATCATGAGTAAACTAATGTTTCTGCAAACAGCAAGGCCTTGTGTTGACTTTGGGGATTCCACAACACAGAACAGTGCCCAGCAGAGAACAGAGCATCTGCAAGTATTTCTTTTTTTTTAATTTAAATTATTTTATTTATTTACGTTCCAGTTGTTGCCCCCAGTCCCCCCTCCCACAGTTCCTCACCCCATCCCTCCTCCCCCTTGCCTCTGAGAGAATGCTCCCTCCCCCCTCACCTCCCCCATCAAACTTCCCCCTTCACAGGGACCTCAAGGTTCTCTGGGATTAAAGCTCATCTTCCCTCACTGAGACTAGAACCAGACAGACCTCGGCTACATATGTGCCATGGCCTCCTTGGACCAGCCCCCGTATATTCCCGGTTGGTGGCTCAATCTCTGGGAGCTCTCTGGGGTCTGGGTTAGTTGAAACTCCTGGTTTTCCTATGGAGTCACTCTTCCTTTCATCTTCTTCAATCCTTTCCCTAATTCAACCATAGGGGCCCCCCGGACTTCAGTCCAATGGTTGAGTGTAAATATCTGTTTCTGTAGCAGTCAGCTGCTGGTAGGGCTTCTCTGAGGACATCCATGCCATGTCTTTTAGCACATCATAGCACAGTAGTGTCAGGCCTTGGTGCACCATCCCCATCAGATGAATCCCAAGTTGGGTTGATCCATAAGTGTTTCTTAGAGGGAACAAACACTTCACCTCACTCAAAGTTACTGCATTAGTATCTTCTACTGCTGTGATCAAACATCATCAGCAAGTCCAAAGACTTAGGGTCCATGATGGTGGAGATGGCATGGCAGAGGGTGTAGATATGGTGGCTGAATTGAAAGCTGAAACAAGAGAGTTCACAGCTCTAACCATAGCAGAAAGCAGAGTGAACTAGGGCTGGTACAAGAATCTGAAATTTCAAGGTGCACACCTAGTAACACTTTCTCCAACAAGGCTACACCCATAATCCTCCACTCTCAAACTGTGCCATTGACTGAGGACTAAGGATTCAGATGGCAGAGGCTGGGGGGGGGATATTATCATGCAAACTACCACAGTTGGCCAGTTAACAAGCAAGAAAAGGATTCAGACCAAGCTCTGAATTAAAGTCAATTTCACTCTCCTGTGTCCCATCACTGCTGATATTGCCAAATTACCATTTCCCTTCACTAATCCTGACCTCAGAAGGGCACCCCATTTTCTTCTCTTCATCCTGCACAGCACAATAGCAAAAACAAATGGAGGTCTAATCTATCTCCATGCCTGGGAATGCTGTCAAGGATGTAAGAAAGATGCAGGAAAACAGAGACTTTTAAACGAGAAATGTGATTGATTTATTCCTAACTTACTAATTACGTTTTATGGAGAGAGTTTACACATGCCACTTTTCACTGTGCTCCAAGGAAAAGGAGAAGGGAGAGCATTAAAAAGAAGAGTATGCCATTCATGTTGACTAATGAAGGCATCTCTATCTTATGTGACCACCTTTTCATGTGTTCCTTTTTAAACTGCAATCAATGGGAAGGACAGACATTCTCAGTATTAATGGACATTTGATTAGGCGGAAGTATGCGTCCCTCATGCTAATGATCAGCAATGCTTCTCTGGATGTGAATTTCATTGCCCTGAGGAGGAAAAAAAATGCCTCTTTCATTTGCATGATTTAAAAAAATCCCTCTCGATCATCTCCCATTAATTCAGTTAAACATTTTTAACTCAAAAGATAGTTCAATATAACAGCTCAGATCGTTTCCCAAAATTCCTTTGAATTTCCAAGTGTGATACCTTGAAGCCCAGTACCTCCGCAGACTTTGATGGTGACATTGACTTCAATGGCAGAAGGACTTCTACCCCCACCTCAGCTCCGTCTGTTCTGATCTCATTCTCCAGCTGCTCACACCCAAGCCCAGTTGGAAACCAGGTGCCATTTCTGTTACTGAAGAAGCAGCTGCATCTTTTAAATCATGGCTTCTCCACTGAAGATAGGGAAGCTTCAATGTGATTTTCAATAAAGGAGCTATGTCGAGCAGCTGTAAAAGAACCAATGTCTCTTCTCTTTCATCTCATCTAACACTCACCAAAGACCAGCAGAATATTCCTTGCCCATGAAAACGTGGAATTCATGCCAAAGAACAAGGGAATTCAATGAAACACTTATTTGAGGTGTTTCCTTCCTCCATTCATGTGTGAAGCGGTGAAACTTTATGGTTATTTATCCCAAGGCAGATTATGAAGTTATACAAAATAAATCAACCCTGAGTAGATTGTTATGCAAAACAAAATAGGTAGAGATATAAGCTTGTGAACTTTTGAAAGAAAAAAAGAAAGGAAGAGAGAGAGAGAGAGAGAGAGAGAGAGAGAGAGAGAGAGAGAAAGAAAGAAAGAAAGAAAGAAAGAAAGAAAGAAAGAAAGAAAGAAAGAAAGAAAAAGAAAATAGTGCTTTGAATCCATTGGTTTGCTCTTCTGAATCAGTTCTTGTCAAATACTTTCATAGCATCTGGTCCCAGCTCAGAAAAGAAGTAGCTCTTCTGGTGCTAACCTTTTCAGAAAGTTATAAATCTTCTCTTTTTAATAATCACTCTCCAGGAAGCCAAGATCAGGAGGGCTGAGCCCAGGCTATACTTTTACATTCTGTGTAGAGCATGAGGGGTAACTTTGCTTTTGAGCTCTGCTTCTTACTGTTTGACATTTTCTAGTGGGTGAGCTAATTCTAAGAGATGGATCTGGAACTTGGTTGGTTTAACTCATCATTGTGTTCTCTTGTGCCACACTGGATAGCATTAGATGAGCAAAAGTGAGTTACATATGTCAGGATTTTAAGAAAAACCATAACAAGGCACTATGAGTATAGAGGAGGAATGCACATGAAGTGCTATGAATTCCCAGCTGATGGTGTGCTCCTAAAGAAACCAGACAGGTTTCCAGCTGGAAAGACATATTGGCTGCACATTGCTTTCGAGCCTTAGGTGCAGAATACAAAGAGGTATTAGAGAGAAGAGCTGTGACTTCCATCAGTCCTGACTTAGTTACAAGTGAAGAACATTCCAGAGAAGACCACATTAGCCATTCTTCAAGGTTCAGAATACAATGATTTTGAGGTGTTATTGTGGACAGAAAATCACAATATAGGCTAGCCTCTTGACACTGAGCATATGGAAGCTTAAATTGCCCATTAGGCAAACATTCTATTTTGATTAAGTGATATGATAATTTCCTTTCTGCTTTAAACTTCCCACTCATCTCCTACTATGTAACAATATCTAACACAGAAAAATTATCATATGCACAATCCCAGGTTGTTACTCTATTTCATTCATAAAATAATTGTGAGTTAGGCAATGCTTTCAATTTAAAAGTTACTAGCAGATAATATTTGGGAAAAAAATGACCCTTTGATACAATTGTATATTGTGAATTATCTACTCAGATTCTTAAACTATCATTCATCTCAAGAAACTGTCATTTATTTGTGATAAGAGCATTTAAGAATCTCCCTCCATTGTGTCTATATTTTTATATATTGTGTCTTATTTGTAAGCATTGTGAGAAGATAATATTGCTGCCTACCACCCTCTCTGCAGGAGATATGAACACCTGCTTCTCCCACCAAACTACGACATTTCCTAAACAACTACATCCAAATTTCTCTGAGTCCTCCTGTCTCTAACCCCTAATGACTACTGTTCTGCTCCCCAAATATATGAGCTAAGAGCCTTTTAGATTACACATGTGAGTGAAACCATGTGCTACTTGAACCTCTGTGCCTGACTTACTGTATTTCTTATCATGATTTGTTTCATTCAGTAGTATGATCATCAGGTCCAGGCACATTGCTGTGGATGTCAGGATTTTTTTTTTTCTTTTTAAAGGTCATATCATGGTCTATGGTATGTTAGTAGCCTATGTCCTTCTTGACTCTTCCATCATACATTTGACTAATTCCATATCTTCACTATTACAAATAGTGCTACAAGAAACATAGAAGTTATAATGGTTTTCATCAAAAGGACAAATACTGATGAGGATGTAGAGAAGGGGGTACTCTTACCTGCTAATATTGGAAGTATAAATTAGTACAACCACTATGAAAAATAATATGGATGGCCCTTGGTCCTTAAGAAATAACTTTTGCCATTTTGAAAAGTAGAAATTAAGAACCAGTAAGCAAAAGAACTTTCCAAGGTCATCCATCTAAAACACAGAACATTTTGTGCTGTTCATATACACAATGCTACCTCTTAATCTACTATATGTCACAAACATAACATAGAGTTCAGACCACTTTCAATGGAAAGAACTTCATTTTTTGAATGTGATAGCCAAGTAAGATAAGAAAAATAATGTATGGAAAATATATAGTTGCATATGTATCTTCATATCAATATAGACACTTTTGTTCCTCCAGGGTCTTTTCTTTGTTATACTACCATTGAAAGGCTCTCTGGAAGTTTGGAAACAGTAGAATAAGTGGCAAATAACTGATAGACTATTACACAGACAGGTGCCATTATATGTTCTAAGTGGTAGAGAGAAAAGAGTTGTTTAACTCACACTCCACACACATATTTGCATCCATGGAACTCTCTGGCATATTTACTGCCAACCACAAATGAAGCAAACGGGGTGAGGTCTTCCAGTAGGGCCACATAACCGTTAAAGACACTCATGGGTGTATAAGCTTCTGGGCGTGACTTCTGGGAGAGTTTAAGTTACACATTCAACAAAATCAAGGGTGGGCATCTGTGTGTGGCCTTGTATCCTTGAGACTCCAGCCTACCTGACCTGATTTGAAGGCTTGCATTTGCTCTGGTTCTGTTTTCTCCTTCTTCTTCTTCTTTTTATTTATTTTTATGTTTTAACTTTAAATTTGTAAACACTGTGTCTTTTAAAATGCTAAAGATCCAAAAGCTAACACAGCGTTCAAACTGAAATTCAATCAGTGGTTATATAGCACAATGTCATAATATTTTCTGTACTATTTTCTCTTGCCTTATTAATATAACCGTCACTCTATTAGTTTTAACTGCCTCCGAAGACTGAGCAGATGTCTTCAATGAATACTTCCATCCATAATTACCCCTTATTTTTTTTTTCTGGAGAAGTTCAGCTAATTCACATCCTACCAATGTATATGAAAAGTTTAAATGATTTCTCCCCCAACGCATTACCTTTTTCTTATCTACATTAAGTTCCATCTGTCATTACGGCGCACAGTCTCACACTTTGATTAGATCCTTCTGGAGGTTTTAACAATCCTTGTGAGTTTTCTTTTCTTTCTTTTCTTTTCTTTTATTTTTTTTTTTACTAACCTAAATAATCTCACAGCATTTTATAGAAGAGCTTTTTAACAGTTATGACTTTTTGTCAGTCTTGCTTGGTATGGATTTGCTATTAGTAGCGTGTATGCATAGAAATGTGTTCGGGGTGATGATTCAGCGATAGGAATGCAGAGATACTTAAACAGAAAAAAAAATACAAAAGCAATAAAATCAAGTCTGGAAACCTTTTACTTTCTTTTGGGTGGTGTTAACATACTTATGTTTCGGGAATAATTTTGATTAATTGCTACCAGAAGAATTAAGGAAATTCCCATAGGCAATTATGCCTTTGACTCAAAATTGTATCTGAACATCTTTGCTTGCCAGATCTTTTGAAATGATGGTAATTGGAAAAAGGCCCTTGACCTTCCATCTCTGAAGATGTTTCTTTAAATTAAAACTGTTTTTAATACATTCTGGGTCACTAAAGGGAATAACTTGTCATGTTTCCAAAATCCAACTGGTTTTCCCTGTTGAAGGTAGATCCAAGAACAGGGTGCTGGGCTTTTACAGCCTGGCTTTATCCTGATAGACAATGCTGGACTTCCAGTTTGCAGAATCATCTCTCCCACTTCGGCTCCCTGAATTTGGAAGTCATTTTTAACTCCAATTAAATGCAATCTATAAATCCATTCACTCAAAACTGATGAATACATACTCAGGCTCTGCCAATTGGAATTATGATCAAGAACTGCACAGACATGGTCTCTGACCTTCTAGACTAGCCCAAACAATGTCATTGTCATTGAGGTGGAGTCTTCCCATCCCTAAGGAGTGAACTTAAATACACCTGTTGAGAACTCATTGTTTTCTGGCTTTATGCTAAGCGATTACCTACGTTACCAATTTTAGAATTTGTTGGTATTTTACATATGAAATTAATAAAGATTGAGGGTTACACTCAATGCTATTCGTGTACCAATGAATGATGTAGGACTGGAATTCAGGCACACCGCATTTCAGACTCCTGTTTTTAGCTATCTATTACCTTTCCATACTAATAACTGTTCAGAATTTAACTTTTCACTTAATTGCAATCACATTCTTGGAAAATGCAACCCAGTATTTATGGTTCTGTTGTTTGACATTAGAAAGAATCATTTTTATTTCACATAGGAATGTATTAAATTATTGAGGTAAGTTTTCAAAGTCACTGTATTTCCTCTTTAAATTTAACTTCTCTATAAGTCAGCAACTGAAAATCTTTTGTATCTTATCACTCACTCTTAATATGAATCATCACAAAGTGAACAGACTTCTGCACATTTTAACACTTTCTCCTTTCATTTGATGCTCACCATACCCTTATGATTCTCAATTCCTTTAGAGAAACCAGAGTTTGGTAAAATCAAAACATATCATATTTTATTGGACGACACAGCATGGATGTGCTAGACAAGGTTAATTAATCAGTTCTTTTGAAATCCATTGGATCAATTAGAAAGCTAATCATTTCTTGGTGATGTAAATAACTATTGCTTATTGATTGATAGTTAAACATTTCTCAAAACTAAAACAATTTACAATAAAAATGAGCATTTAAATGGGTAACTCAACAAGTTGTATTTACAACTTGGCATTCTAATATCCTTTGAAAATGTGATCCTATGTACCTGACTTCTTAAAATCCAAAATACCACAGGAACATACAATTTTCACATAAAGCCAGGATAAGCTGCAACATTGGCATGTGTCTGAATGTAAAATGCTCAAAGCTACTCCAAGGGGAGAAAGAAATAGAAGGAGCTGCAGTGAGTACACCCTTGGGACAAAAGGAGAAGAGAGAGAGGAGCTGACAAGGGTATCAAGGTTTAAGAGATTCACACTGTAAGATAAAGGGGGCACTGCTTCTAGGGAACACAGCCTAATGACAGCCAGCAAGCCCGTGGACAAGCAGGTGTTCCTACAGGATGGAACTGAGTCCTGACAAGTCTCAGGCACTGTTCTTTGCTTTACTGAGAAGGAAATCCTGCCTCAAAAAGCACACATCATTACTAGACCTACATATGTGACTACACGTGCACAAATGTGCATGCTATACATAAATAGAACTTTATATCTGTTTGATTGTATTCTAGCATGCTGTTCCTAGCACAACCCTGTCCTCTCCTGTTTTGAGGAAAAGAAAGCTCCATCTACTCTGTCGAAACCTCCATACTCTAGGCACCAGATATAACGGTGACCAGAGTTTGTTCAATCCTAGAAATGGAAGATTTCACTCATACTCCTGCAGGGCTTTAATGAGAAAACGCTTTCTTATATCCTTCTCCTGCATCTTTTCCTAGCCAGCACTATAGGCGGATTATTTTAATTGGCATTCCTGTTATTATAATGTACAGGTCTTTATAACATTTTAAGAGCTACACCAGAGCCTGTATTGATGAAACAATAAAATAAAGTGTTTTTCTTAATGCTAGCATTATGGCTAATCCAAACCAGATTTCAAGGGAGAACAGGGAAGAAAAAGCCGAGAGGAATGGATTTTCCTCGCTTCAGATAATTAGTGGTGGTGAAAATTTCAGTGTTTGGAGTACCAGCTATGTCCCTTCTCCAGGGTAGAGGCAGAGTCTCTCATCTAACAGGAACACTGTAGTCACGTGATGCACATATTGCATATTAAATGTAGATTTAAAATTAATAGAAATACAGAAATCCTTTATGGCTGATTTTTCTTTTCTTTTTCTTTTTTTCTTTTTTCTCTTTCTTTTTTCTCGTTCTTTTTTCCCTTTTTCTTTTTTCTCTTTCTTTTTTCTCTTTCTTTTTTCTCTTTCTTTTTTCTCTTTCTTTTTTCTCTTTCTTTCTTCCTTTCTTCCCCCCCTCTCTCTCTCTCTTTCTTCCTTTTTTTTTTTTAGTTCTTGATCTTTAACTGTATGCTCCATTTTGTTTCTGAAGCTCTAGTTTTCACAGTAGGTCTTTTTTTCCTCTTAAACTATTTTTAACGTTTATTTTTATTTCGCGTGTATAGGTGCTTTATTTGTATGTGCACCTGTACAGCACATGTATGCACTGTTCACAGAGGACAGAAAAAGGTGCAAGATCCCTTGGAATTAAGGTTACCGATAGGTGTGAGCCACTGGGTGCTGGGAATTGAACCTGAGTCCTCTGCAAGAGCACACAGTGCTCTTAACCACTAAGGAATCCCTCCTGCCAGTCAGAAGTCCTTAAATAATTGAGGCACCATGTTTGTGGACTATGTAGGGTCAACACCACCTTTTACCATTTTCCTTTATAATCTTTTTCATGTTGGTCTAGTCTTAGTCACACATATGCTGCCAAAATAATACACTTAGGTATTTTTCTAAGATGAGTTAAATATATTCCCCAAAGTGCTTTCAAAGATGTGCTCGACAGAGCTGCGCTAACTGCTCTATCCTGGTGCAGAAGACGACATAGCTTGTTTACAATAGCTTCTTATAAGCCAACTCATAACATTTTAATTCAATGGGATATGTAACTCATGTTTCAATTAAAAGTAAAATTATTACTCTCCTTCATTTGCGTGATTTTTTTTGATAGAATAGTACATTTATATGGTAATTTTCCAAAGATCAACTTTATTTATCGGCAAAGAGCTATTCCGTGATTGTTGTATATTTTCTTTGCTTCTGAAATGTTATCACATTTAATTGCCTGATCTTATTTGGGTTGCAATCATAGTCATTAATTAGTGAGAAGGTGAGGGACAGCATCATATCTAACTATCTGTTACGGCTGCTTTAATGAGGAAAATACCTGCCATCATTTTAAAGGCATCCTAGATTCGTGGCAAATGCAGCTTGCTGTAGTGTTCTCATTTAGGCTGCGAACATCAAAGGAAATTGATGTCAGGTGTGAACAGAAGCTGTTGACTATATCTGCTGAGGAAGCTGAGTGGTGTGTCTGGGTAGGAGAGATGAAGGGCAGCTCATAACATTAACGGAACTACAGGTAATTAGTGTAAACTTTCAGTGCCTGGTGTGTCTGTGGAACAAAAAAAAATACATTATTTATATTTATCCACTCTGGTACCATAGAAGTTTAAGTATTTATTTCTATTGTTTTTTGTTTATTTGTTTCTTTGTTTCTATTTTTATGAAGAAGGCAGTGGCTAATATTGAATAATAAATCTGTACTAGTTCCAAGACACATTTTTCAAAGCTTATAAGAAAATCATGGTTTAGAAGCAAAGAAAATTATAGTTTAGGATTACGACTAAAATAGCAACATAAAAGTTAGAACCACTCCTTGATTTTTGTCTGTATTACTAACTTCAGCAGGGCAAATGGGAGGGCGACTGATCAATAATATGGATGCTTTAATGAGCATTTCTTGTGGAGCAAAACTCAGCGCTCTAAATGGCAATATTTTAGCAGAGTAGATCCTTTAACAACTACACTTATAGATGGTGCATCTGTAATTCAATGTGGCAAAATAATATTTACATTCCCCAAAGGCTGTTACAATATATTACACACAAAAATGAGCCTGTAAAAGAAATGCCAAACTACAGATGTGCTGGCAGCAGAGGCAGCCTCTGTGGATTGCTCTGCATGGCAAGCCCTATCCGTCTGGAGAAACCACCCTTCCTCAGTTGAAAATTGGAATTAATGTACTGAATATATGCTGGGCTTTCCTTGGCTTTTAGAGGTAGAATTGAACTTAACTCCCATTTTAAAATATGTGCAGAAGTCCCTTCTTCATGCCCTTATTTCCCCTAGAACATTTATTTGATGATTCTCAACTTCTCTTGATATTCTTACAACAGTTTTTCTATTGAGAAGAAGGCATTTTCCATCATTCTGTTTGTGATACGGAAGATTACTCTTTATCTGTACACTGCCCACTTACCTGTGTAGACTTGGTTGATTAGCTGCAATCTCCCTAGTATCTATTGACTGCAATGAAGGCAGCTTCTTCTTCCCTTCGGATCCAATCAATGGGACAGGCAAGCTTCAATCTCCCTGATTACTTCTGAAAGCCAGTGCATCCTCATAGGAAATATGGATCTATATCTATGTATACATATCTTACCCATGGCAAAGTTCTCTGCGAGTAACATGTCGAGTGCTCATTTCCTTAAAATCTTTGATATCTCTAATTTTAATGATAATAATTACAGTATTATATGCCCATCTCTCCAGCTGCCTATTTTCATATTTTTATTCAATCATTTGGCAATCTACTTTTAAGCATAAACATCTGAACATACCATCTGAAATAAATATTAAGTAATTAATTTAATTTATTTACTTAATTTAAGAGGTTAGTTTACCTTTATAGTAGACCATGGAGATATCAATGTACTCTGTGAGGAAGCTTTCTCATGATCATGCTCAGTTGGAGCATCATCCTGACAGCTACAAGGCTCTTCCAGTGACAACGTATTGCTGATAGTGATGGTTATGTTTCGTGGAGTCAGACTCACTGTGCTTAAATCCAAGTTCTATTTCTTTATGGTGCTCAATGGTTAGCTCCTTCACGCATTTTTCCATTAGAAGAATGCTTCTTCCAGTCAATCATGTTGAAAGTGTTTGGTGCATTTTTGGCACAATATACCGTGGAACTTTGTGATCCCTCATTTGCTTTCATTATCAGGCTATTTATCTCTAACCAAAATAAAACTCTGGAGGCTTCATATCCTTCCCCCATTCCTTTAGTTATTTAACTCATATTTCTTAATGTCCTAGATTTCAATGCTCCAATAGAAGTATTAAGGAGAAAACCAACAAACAAATTAAAACTGTACTGGAGACTTTACATGGAGCAGTCCAGACATCTTCTTTTGGGTCTCATTTGATCAATCCCTAACTCGACATTTCCAGGTAAGCCAGTGGGGTCCTATGCAATTTACAATCCCACTATTTCTGACTTCAGATTCTCCATGATGTTGACAATGTTCTCACCTCTGCTCCTAATTTCCTTGTATCTGTCTTGCCCTTGAGTACTCTCCTCTAGCTTCAGTGTTTCAATTTCCATGTATGGATGTGCTAGCTCGTGAGTGTGGAATGCCCATTAAAGAGCTCACTCTACGTTTGAGTCCTGTCTGAAGACAGTCTTCCTAGTTCCACCTGGAGATGCACAGAGACATCAGCTTCATCTCAGGTGTAAATCCTCTCACTGTCTTCTATCGAGTGTGCTCACCCTCCAAAGCAGGATTCACAGAGACTGGCTAGTGATGCTTTAGCCTCTCAAGTTAGTAATGTGGCATCATGTTACAGACCATTCCACTTTCTGATGCCCTTTAAATCCAAATTTCTAAAATTTATGTGGCAAGAAATATGCTTTGTAGGATTTATAGGACCCCCATGGTTACCATGGGTGCTTTGAAGATTTGTCTAAGTATAATCAATGCCACAAATATTAGAGTACCCTAGAGAACTAAGGTGTGGCATCAAGGTCATCTCTGACTTTTCCTAATAACATATTGATTATCTCATGACTAATTTGATAGTGGACACCTCCACACCAGTTGTCAGTAACCTACAGCAGATAAGGGCAACTGTTCTACCTGTGGTATTTCTTACAGACAGGCCTACAGAATTGGAAAGGAAAACGTAATTTATTTAAGGCTACGAAAAAGGGGAAAATGTGAGTGCAAATGTGGGAAACATAAAAGATAAAATGTGTTGGGACAATGTGTCCTGGAGAACAGATGGCTGCTGCGGGAGGGAGGTGGTTGAGTAGCTGTCCTGAAAGGAAAGGAGAGTCTATAACAGGGAGTGTCTATATAAATCTCCCCAGAGTGCTAAGGAAGAGAAATTTAGACTAGCTGTTGAGCTGAATTCATATCAGAACCCAGTGCCTTAGGGTAACTGGACATATCCTTTTCCAAGTTTCTTTAGTCCTCTCATCCAGGAGAGTTCCTCACTGACATGATACCAGTACAGAGTTTGCTCCTCTTGAGACAAACAGACCATAGAGAACTAAAATTGCTGTTCTCAAATACTGTCAGCCTTTTCAAAATTGCTCTTCTCTTTAGTGTTTAGCTAAGAAGCTGGAATATATAATCATTATTTTATCCTTCTGGATATCCTTCACACTATATTGATTAAAATACAGAGCTACACAATAACACGATTGAGCTTACTGCTGTACAAGTATGCCAAAGATCCTAAATGTTGACTCTGTTAATTTTAATAAAAATTTGAATACCATCTTTAAAACTCAGCCACATTAGATGAAAGAAAATCATGTACTTTCAACCCAATAGACACAAGTCAAAATGCATTTTTAAAATGTACATCTGAAATGGAACCCCTCTGCTGTGTTTAACTGTGAAGTTACACAATAGAAGAGATGTCCTCATGCCTTTCCATGGGTCCCATGCAGCCACCTGTGTGGATGTGCAATTATTAAGCAATCTGAAACATTGACCAACTCAAGGAGTAAGCTGTGCCTTCTAGAGATGTCCTTGAAATGTCATAATTACCCAGCTGACTTTCTTATACTTGAGAACTAATGTCAGCACAACGCCTGATCTTCTCTTTTTCCAGAATGATCTATGAGAACAAAAGAGGGTGACCTTAAAAGCATATGCACAAGAAACTAAACATGGCAGCATGGACGTGGGGTAGATGGCTCAAACAGAAACACTAGGGAACCTGAGAGCTGAGACAAAAATGAAGAGGTGGGTAACTTAACTCGGGAGCAGAAGGAAACAAAGTGGAAACAGAGAGGATACTTTGTTTCTTTAGGTCACCACCACTGATACTTTGTTTCCTTACTTCACCTCCACTCCTAGCAAAAGTACAATCACTACATGAGTCACAGTTACCTGATATGGGTCATTTAATGTCAAGCATAAGCAAAGCTGAGATAAAATAAGACACCTCTCTTGTCAATGACTCATAGCTCTGAAATTCCAGCACCCTGTTGCCCTGTTGCAGTCTGGGAAATAGTGAAGAGGTGCCTATGTAAAGAACATTTAAAAGATGTACTTAGTAGCTCTAATGTGGTTCTGGCATTTGCAGTATTTGTTTTTAAACCATAAAATAAATGACTGAAGTTCTCATTCAGAGAGGTGATATGGGATGAGATAGCATCTAGTGTAATAGAAATAAGTGATATCTAAAACAGAGTGGTGGACAAAGGGTCCCCCATAGAACAGGATGCAGGACGCAAATCCTTTGTTTTTACTGAGAGAAATGTCACTCCACACACACACACACACGCACACGCACACGCACACGCACACGCACACGCACACTCATACACATACACATTTAAAAAGATAAAATGACCATAGGTGTTCTGGGATTGTAGCCACTTTACATGTATTGAATTATTGATTCTCGTTGTTGTATTAAATTATAAAGCCAATATCAAAGAATTCTTTGAAAACAGAAGTTGTGTTCCTGTGTGGATTGGGTGGAAAGATTTGTTATTCTTTTAGATTTGAGTTAGTAGTAATAAACAGAAAAGTTAGAATAAAGTTGTAACTGGAATACTAGTAAAAAGAAAAAGCAAGACTGTAGTCAGTTGGGTAAAAGATAACCAATGATAACTTTCTACAATTAGTAAGAATTTAGTTTGCTTGCAATTGGTTTACCAGAGAGCTTTTCAGAACAGAGATAGGAAGATTGTATCCCCAGAAGAAGCAATGATGGACTGGTCTTCCTGGCTCCATGGTACAAGTATCATTTCACTGGATGCTCACAGTTGACTGATTTCATGCTATCCCTCCTTGACAGGACTGTGAGGTTGCATTCACATTAACTTGGGGAAGATTAAGGAGCTGGGGAGGGGTTAAGACCGAACTTTGCCTGGTCTCTCTGGCATCTAAGTAGTATCCTTTCTCCTCTTATTTCAACAACTCACTTCCACACATCCAGAGATGAGAAGGAGTTCCAATATCCAGTCAAAACAGTACTTAGAGAACACTTGAGTGTATTTTCAAAACAGCAGTTTAGCTGTATCTTGTTTTCTTTATTCTCTAGAAAATTCTAATATGAGAACCTTTCTCTATTCTAAGGGATACTTATGGGCTTTGACTCTAACGTCTTATCCACTTATTTATTAACTTAATACCTTAGCACTTTTCAACAGAGATTTGACACAGTGAATTTAACATTCATATGTAATATATAATGTGTGCATGTATACGTATGCATTTTGTGAAACTGTATCATTTAGTCAATGTCAAGCAAACTCTGGGATTGCAAAACAAGGTATAAGCATGACCTGAACCACCTCTGAGACACTTTTTTTGGGGGGTGGGGGAATCTGAGAAATTACTATAGTATCTTTGCTATTGAATTCTGAGAAAACCCTGTCCAGCTCTCAAAACAATAATTTTCCATCCTTGGAGTAATTATTTCTTTATCAGAAGCCCCAGAGAAAGGAAAACATTGTTTTAGGTTCAAAGAACACAGGAAAATGCTGTCAGAGAGACACAGAAGCCATAAGTCATATAAATGTACGTGATAGTGATGACTCTGACGTAGAATGAAAAATGAGATTCACCATGAACCTGTTGGCTTCTCTAAGAAATCAGACACCCAATACTCATTGGTCTCAAAGGGGACATAGCTCTAAATGCTCAGATGGTCATTTATAAGCATGAATCATTTGACCATAGAAAAATTGAGAACATTTGTTCAGTTCATCACCACAGAGGCTGTATGAAAAAATACTCCAAGAATACAACCCTCTTCTTGGTAATGGTGGCATACACCTTTAATCCTAGTGCTTTGGAGGCAAAAGCAGGCAGATCTCTATGTCTGGAGCCAGCCTGGTCTACATAGTGAATATCAGGATAGCCAGGGCTACACAGAAATTCTGTATTGGAAAAAAGAAAACTCTCTGAAAATGGGGCAGTCTAGACATATCACTTGAGTTTGTTGACAGTTCTTTCATCAAAATGTAGAGCCAACGTTATCTCTTCTTAGATATGCTCAATCATAAAGACTAATTTTTAATTATTATAGCATAACAGTGTACTATAACATGCCGTCAGAGGTTAGCTTAGGAAAGCATACTTCTAAGCTACATTCTAGGACCTAAATCCTTTGCAAATCTGGCAGGATGTTGTAAGACATTCCAGGGGACAATTTTAAAAGTCAAGCATTTTGCCAGCCTCAGCCAAGGCTACAATGCCTTCTGGGAGCCAACAAAGCTTTAAATCATTCCCCAATGGCTCTTGAGCTCAGTCCTGATTGCTAATGGAATGGGATGAAGTATCAGGAACCTGGCTCAAAATTTTCCACATGCTGAGCAGAGCAAATGCTGCTGATGTTCTGGGTCCCCAAGGGTTAGGATGGTGTGTTCTTAGAAGCTGATGAAGACAAACTGGGTCACGTTCACTGCTAATGCACAGAGTACTCTGTGTAGAATACGGTTTACTTCATTACATTGGTATACTTTCTATTAGTATCAAAGCCACTAGAGAAATCCATTCTGACAGGACAAAAAAAAAAAATCCTGAATATGCTTCATACTTGAAAGGGAATGAGAAGACAGAGCTTGCTACTCCTTCTTTGCCCACATTCTTAGCACAACAATCAAAACAACTGGTGCCCACATTCCCAGCCAACAATGGCTTTCTTTAGGAGCACCAATCCCTTTTCTGCCTGATACAGTGCTCAAATTCACCAAGGCATTAGAGACTTGGAATCATTATACCTACCAGAGTAGGAACCTCCATGAGGTTCTCTGACTATGGTGAACGACTCACTTTAGATAATGAGATTGTTGCTAAACCACAAATATTCTGTTCTAATAAAGACAGGAGCCAGCTGAATATCATATACGTATACACATATGTGTCATATACTTATACATCATATACATATATACATATAAATCATATACATGTACATATACATATATACACATATACATATATATACATACACATGTACATATATAGATACACATATACACTTATACATATATGCATATTCACCATATGCATATATACATAAACATCATTTAGGGCATTTTAATGTTTCATATCATACTCATCTATGAAGTTTTGAAAATAATCTAGACCATAAAAATCTAGACATCAATAATGTCCCATAAGCGAGTTCCCCTCAGACACCTCCCTGTATCAGGTATAGCTGAGAGCTTGTTAAAATGCATATTACCAGGTTCCACAAATGCTCCCTGAATATATATAAATGCAACTAAGGAATCTGCTCCTCTGATAAAATTCATGAATATGATTCTCAGTGGAACTTGAGAAACAATGACATAAAAGTCACGGCAGAGAGAGGCTCTCAAAGAGTTAAATCCAAGAAGCATCTCCCCAACTCTAGCACTAGGGGCACTCTTGTTCTTGCAGAGTACAGGAGTTTGGTTCCCAACATGGTGGCTTACAGCCAACTGCATCCCCAGTTCTAGGGTATCTGATGCCATCTAGTAGCCTCTGCAGACACAAGGCACATAAAAACATGCAGGCAAAGCACACATACACACACAAGCAGATTTCTATTATGTCTCTCGAGGATAAGAGTCAGTTATGGCATGCAGTCTTCAAAAGGGCTTCAAAAATTCCCTCCTGTTTTCCAAAGCCACTCGACTAATAGTCTGATTTATATCCAGCAGTAATGATTTAGTCTTACCATTGTGAACAAACCCATTTAATACTGTGCAAGGACAGTGGCTTGTACATCTATACCTCTTAAACTTAAAATGCTATCTTGCATCCCTGGTTGAGTAATTTTTTTGAAACATAACATAAGGCTCAGTTAACGTAACTATGAAATGACTAATGGTATACAGTAATTAAGTTTGACAGAGGAGAGATGCTAGAGCTAAGAAGAATCTTCCAGCATTTCTCAAATGACTTCATTCACAGCTAGCTGCCTTGATGGACCCTCCATGCCTCAAATGCAAGTGAATGCTTTTGTAACTGTCTCAGGTCAAACGCATTCGAATACTTTTTATTTGGAACGTAGACTTTAGTTCATAGGTGAGTGGTATGCTCTTTTACTATATGAATGCTCACTTTGAATCTCCCAGCTTCTCAAACAGCAGAGGAACTCTGCAGGCTAACCATGGTGGGTGGTAATGGACAATACCTGTAGTCCTTTCCAGGCCTTGGACATTTGAATGAACTGATAGCTCTTTAAGCAGAGAGCTTCATGGCTTCCTGCCCAGTACCTGGAACAAGGCCTGATCTGTAGAAAACCTCAAGAACACTAATTTGTAACTTTGTATGAGCACTGAAATCACCTGGGGTGTTTGTTAAACTCTCCCTTAGAGATTCTGCCTAATGAGTCTAGAATGTGAACACGACACAGGGATTTCAGAAAGCTCTGCGATGCTTTGAGTACATGGTGAATTTTGAGTGCCACCCTCCTGGAGCATACCTGTGAATACCAACGGCTTCTGCCTACATTTTAGAAAGGGACAAGTATGGCATGTTATAGCTGGAATTATTGACTAACTGTGCTGATGAAGCCCCACCTATAGAACTCTTCTGCTTCACAGTCCCTGGGGGATAGACCTATAAAATGAAATAAGCCCTTTCCTACCCTAGTTCTTTTGATCAGAGCATCCTATAGCAATTGAAAGTGAACAAGAACAGAAATCCATTCGATTTTAAGTGTATTCTTTATCAGACATTGTTCTAAATGATTTGCATATCCTAATTTAACATCTTAGTATACAAGACAAAGAAAGGTATTGGCTCCCTGCTAACAGATTAGGTTTCTTGTTTAGAGATGTCCTGAGACTTCCCAAATACGTAGACAGAGACCCCAAGAAATATGTAAATCCATATTTCACACTGACGTCAACACTCTTGCTTCCATATCCTAATTCTCTTTAGGAATAGCTGTAATTGCTTTTAATTCTGAAATTCTGCAGTGGAGTGCAAATCAATGGTTTAAGTGATTTGGAAAATTGCTCATGGTTCTGCCATCTGTAACATCAACGAAGCACTCTGCCATGGCAAAGTTTTAGAGACTGGAGAATATCTGTGTTCACTTATGATTTGCACAGCAGATGTCAACCATCCTGGTCATTTGTTGTGGATTTGGCCTAAAGCTTTCATTATGTTATGTGGGTTCCCAAATTGCAAGACAATCTCGCATGTAAGACCTTGAGGGTCTCTGCTCTCAGTTGGTTTCTATTGGTAAATAAAGTTGCCATCAGCCAATGGCTACTCAGGGAGATAGAGAGAAGACTTTAGGATTCACGGGCAAGGGGATTGAGGGAAGAAAAGGAGAATCATCATTCCAAGAAAGGAATAAGGTGCAGGCTTTGAGAGCTGCAGAAGACAGAGTACCAATCATTTAAGAGCCAGGTAAGAGCGGTCTTAGGTGCCCCCACCATTGGGTCTAGGGCAGCAAGCCTGGAAAATAGATTTTAGAACATAGTGAAGTAATAACTCAGGTGTATTGGAGGGGATGCATTAGCGAAAGTTTGGGAGTGGCTCATCCACTTACCTGATTATGGCATATTAAATATAAGGCTGCATGTGTGTCTTTCATTCAGGAATCCAGAATACTGGGGCAAGTAGCGAAGAACTCCAGTAGCCAGCGTGATTTTGAACAGTGTTAATCACATACAGCAATAGTCATTGGCCTCCATATTTATACCAAGTGTGCCAATGTCTTTCTTAAATACTCTAAGGACAGACTTCTTTACACTTCTGGGTAGGTGAGTAAATACTTTCTTATTTGATATTCATAAATCTTTGTACAAGGCATCACTTTTTCTTAAAGTTTGATCTCTCAACTTATCCGTCAAGATTCAAGTCCAGCTTGATGGAGCAGGTGGCTCGGTGAAGCCTTGGATTTCACAGAAGCAAAGGTGCTATGGACGCTTTGAATGTTCGTTGAGTTGTATCAGTTACTCCCTCACTGTATCAACAAAACAATGAAGACAATTATGACCAATTCAATGTAGTCACTGTGTCAGGGTTTTACCACTGTGAACAGACACCATGACCAAGGCAGCTCTTATAAGGACAACATTTAATTGGGGCTAACTTACAAGTTCAGAGGTTCGGTCCATTATCATCAAGGCAGGAGCATGGCAATGACCAGGCTGGCATGGTGCAGGATGAGTTCTGAAGACAAACAGTAGAAAACTGGCTTCTAGGCAGGTAAGACTAGGGTCTTAAAGCCCATGCCCACAGTGACATACTTTCTCCAATGAGGCCACACCCCCTAATTGTGCCACTCCCTAGGCCAAACATTTTCAAACCACTACAGTCACACACCTTCCTTAAGGAGAGTAGACATGGATAGGGTATGGGTAAGCCTTCTGAAATGCTGCAGCAGTCCGTGAGATGGGGAATGTGGTGTGTGCTGCCGGCCATTTGTATGTGCCTCAACATGCTACACTGATTGTCTCTTTTAATCACCATGGAAAATGAGCATTTATAACTATTATTAATTACATATCTTAAAATCAATGGCTATTTCTTTTTTAAAAAGTTGTAAATTATTTTTAATCTGTACATGTGTGTGGCTGTATGTGGGCATGTGCAAATCACTGTAGTACAGTGAGGCCAGAAGCTTTGAATCCCATGACCTAGCGTTATAGGAGTTTTTTAGTTGCCTGACAAGAATCCTGGGAACTAAACTCTGAACCTTTCTGTAAGAGTATTAAGTATTTTAAACCTAGGAGCCATCTTTCCAGCCTATTTGGTTACAAATAAATTACACTTAACTGTATCAAGCTATAGTGTAGTCATTTACTATATCATATTATATATATATGTATATATATGCATATATTATATATAATGTATATTTATATTTTATATATATATAATATATGCATGTATTATATATATGTCCACTATATTATAGCACAATGATGTAACTAATCAAAAGAAAAAACTCAATTTTATTTATGATGGGAAAGGGACAGGTTTTATTCTGAATCACATTATTAATGAAGATGATTATTAATGACAGCTCCCTGAGCCTACAGGCCAATGTAGCCTCAGTTCACAACCAACTCTTGTACCTTTCTCTGAGAGGCTGTCTGTCAGCAAACAGCTTAACAAAATCCTAACACTGCTCTGAAGAAGGAGGGTCAGCCTTCCATTGTCTCCTGAACCTGCTTTAAAAAGCAGCCTACTGCTGCAGCCAAGCATGATAACTAAGAAATCTAGAAGGGATACTCAGAGCAGAAGTGCTCTCCGAGTCTGGAGTGATGGTGGCCATCATGGGAACTGAGCACAGACACTCAGGAAGAAAAAGCAGAGTTAACATAGAAGACCTTTATTCCCCAAACAATGCAGTCAGCACTGTTATCTCTCAGGAACCAAGAAAAGTGTTGCTGAGTGTCGTGAGCACGAAGAAGCTGTTGCTGTTCCACAGAGATTTTAGACTTTTTTTAGACTTCTCTTCTTAAACCTCCCCTTATCTGTCCATCCACAGCATTTTAAACACATTTTTGCACTCTCTGAAACTGCTTGCAGTTGTCATCCTGTTCACACCTATACCCTTTTCTATGTGCACTTGGTAAACAATAGTATTTATAATGGCATCTTTGTTATTTTAAACTTGTAAGTACATGGTAAGATATCACAAGGTGCAATCACAATTGCACTTCCCAGAGAAGTATTCTGTCTGACACAGATGCCTCTCTCCCTCTCCCTCTAAGCCTTCCTTGCAGGATTGAATGGCACCTGCAACTGTAACCATGTTGATGTTCCAACCTCTCCCCAACTAAGGTGAGTTTTCAAGGAGTAAGTTTAGTCTTACTTCCTCAGTTGAAGATACTGCCATTTCTGTTCCAGCAGTGGTTTGCAAGTTCACATTGTAATGGGCCCTCATGGGATGTGCTACCAGAAGTCCAAGAGATAAAGGCTGGAGTATAGACTTAATTTTTTTCTTAAACTCTACTTTTAGTAAGGGTTCTTAAATGGTTTAAGTTCTCTTCGAGCCCACCACTCACCAGAGGTAGTAGAAAAGAAAGGTTATTAGGATACGGGGGAAGTAGACCTGTTTAGAAACACTCGTTTGGAGCAAATCCAAATTGTGTTGTCAGGATATATATTAGCAATCTAATTTAGTAGTATCAGGATAGTACACATAAATCAGCAGAAGTGGCATGACCCAGCAGAAACAGCCAGTTCTCAGCCAAATCAGCAGGAACAACCAGGACCAACGGGAACATCAAGAGAAGTTCTCCACCATATCACTCACAATGAAGTAAAGATCAGGGAAGAATCAGGACCAATGAGGTGTTGTAAATTTAACTGTTTAAGCCTCCCATCACTGTCCATTGTGTCTTATGTGAACTTCCTCCAAACATCACATGCCTTTCTACAGGTCTTGCCTCAACAAGACACCATCCGACACAACTGACTGTCCAAAGAAACCACAAGTTTCCACTTTACTGGAGAGACAGCTCAGTGGCCAAGATCATGTGCTGCTCACATAAAGGACTCATGTTTGCATAGTGGGTGGCTCACAACTATTTGTGACTCCAGTTCCCGAAGCACAGACACCTTCTGCCAGCCTTTGTGGAACTTGCACTCACATACACAGACACATACGCATGGAAATAAAATGGTTTCTGAAAATCATCAAACAGTGCTTCTGAAAACCTCTAGAGCAGAAGGCTTCCCCAAGCTGGCTTGGATCATGACGAAAACAATTTAAAAGGAAACTTAAGTAAGGCTCATGTTGCTTGGGTGCATTGATATGGGCTGTGGTGTGACCAAAAATCCTATTTCTGCCTTTCCCCTGATCTGTCTTTAGCATTGAAAGTTACTTCACTGTCTGTCTTTCATGAGCCTCAAGATGCAATACTTGCATTCATGTTCAGCATAGGCTTAGAAATAATAACAGCATCAATACGTCCAGCTCCCTTTCTTTCACAGGATAGCTTCACTCACAATAGAAAATGACTGGCCGAGGCACAGAGCACTTTATAAATCGTTTCTGTGTTTCAAGTTTATGTACAGCAATCTTTCAATGTCCTTCAAAGTAAAATCAATGTGCTTTGTTGGCCTAAATGTCTTGAAATTTTAAAAACCCAGGATTGATACCAGATGATTTTTTCCTATTTTGTAAAAAAAAATAAAATCAATGTTGGATTCACTTCCTCCAACAAATGCGGCCATTAACACACCATAAAAATGAAGTTCTCCTTGGGAGTGAAGGAGTGGAGACCAGGAGTGAAGCCCGGAGGGCCAGTAAAATGAATGGAAATATACAACTTCAGGAGGTAGGAGGTGGGGGGGGGACCCTCTAAAATGTAGCAGAGACCTGAAAGGTGAGAGAATCTCAAGATTCAAAGGGAGGAACCTTAGATGAAATGCCTAACAGTGGGAAGAGGAAACTCATAGAGTCCGCCTCAAGTAGGAAGACAGGGCATCAAGTGGAGGGATGGGGTTGCCATCCCACAGTCAAAAACTTTGACACAGAATTGTTCCTTTCTCAAAGAACTGCAGTAGCAAAAAAGTGGAGAAGAGACTGAGGGAAAGGAGGTCCAGTGACAAGGTCAAATTGGGACCCACCTCAAAGGGAGGTTCCAAGGTCTGACACTATTAATGATGCTATGATACAGTTACAGACAGGAGCCTAACATGGCCGCCCTCCGGAAGTCCAACAATCAACTGATTGAGACAGAAGCAGATACTTACACACAACCAATGATCTGAAGTCAGCGACCTCTGTGGTTGAATTAGGGAAAGGCTGGAAGAAGTTGAGGAAGAGGGCAACCCAATAGGAAGATCAGCAGTCTCAAGAAACCAGCACCCTACCCCAACCCTGAGATCTCTCAGACACTGAGCCACTAAACAGGTAGCATACACTAGCTGGTCTGAGGTCCCCCCTAACACATACAGAGCAGAGGACTGCCTGGTCTGGATTCAATGAAAGAATCACCTAACCCTTAAGAGACTTGAAACCCCAGGGAATGGGGAGGCCTGGCAGTGTGTGGGGTGGTGGTGGGGGAGACATCCTCTTGGAGACCTGGGATGGAGGGAGGAGGAATGGGATGAAGAGGGCAGAACAGGAGGGAGATAATGACTGTACTATAAAAAAAGATTAAAGAGAGAAAGAAAGAAAGGAAGAAAGAAAGAAAGAAAGAAAGAAAGAAAGAAAGAAAGAAAGAAGAAGGAAAGAAAAGACATGAAGTTCTCTCAACTCTTTTTGTTACCACTGCCAGCTAGGTACTACCCCATCAGCCCCTTCCTACAATCAATGAATCAGCCAATATATTTAGTAAGTAATTGTTCTTACTTTTATTGTTCTTTAAATACTGAGAAAAGTGTGACATGCCTGAGTTAAACACAGTGAAGTTTTGATCAAAGTGTCAGGGTTCTTTTAAATCAGTGTCCTGCTATAGACCAAGTTGTCCTCACTTAAAACTCCTTGACTTGCTCTGACATAAACAACCAGACAAGAGGAATTCCAAACCATCACAGAAACACCACCACAGCCCCAGAAGGAAGACATCTTTAGTTGGATGTCTGGGTGAATTGAGCAGAATAGGTTGTGCTTCCCAGTGGAACTAATAATCAAGTTTTCGATATTGGATGCTCACTCTCAAGTGCCGGATCTGTACTACACACTCTAGAAATTAATTTTACAGGACGAATTTCAGGGAGATGTGGAAGATATTTTTTTAAAAAGTTCGAATAAAACAAATAAACTTACACCAAATACTGCCCCCCCCACAGTCTCTGCATATTTGTGTGTCTGGGAGGGGAGGCACATGAGAGAAAAATGAAAATTAATACAATTAAAAGTGAAGGAAAAACAATACATATTTGCTAAGGGGAAATAAGCTCCAGATAAAAATAAAATTCAGTTTGCATTCTCTCAATCATATTTTTCACCAGGTCCATTTGCACAGTTGGAATTAGGAAAAAAAATAACAACAACAAGAAAAACCTGAAAAAAGCAAATTTGCTACTTGCATATTTGTTAGAAGAGAAAAAGAGAAAAAGCCCTGTAGGTCAAGTCTCAGGGAGAGAATGCCAAATGTCTTTGTGTCCAGTTATTTACGGTTTCAGATAATTGTACGGAAAATATCAAATTTGCATAGCGTGATTATTGCTGATTATTTATCTAGCAGTCAAAATGTTTCAGTGGTTCCTAGGATGACAGATTGACAAGTCCTTAAAACTCATTCATTTTAGAAATTTGCATGTAATTAGGCAATCACGGAGGGATGTTTGTGGACAGAGGATAACACTACAATACGCTGGAAGGGATTCAAATGCTTGACAAAGTGTTAACATTATCTTCAGATGCAACCAAGCTTTAAACGCTTGGCTCGAAACCACTATATGTATGAATTAGGTACAGAAGATCCAGGAAATTATCAATGGAGTGAATTACAGTTGTGTTTTTGTTTTTGTTTTATTTTTTTCTTTCTTGAAAAAAAACTAAAAATCACTCACTGGACTATATTTGGGGGTATTGTTAGATTTAAGCTCACCAGACAGGTTCTAAGATGTGAAGCAGAATCGCAAAGGAGAAAAGACAATAAATGACTTAGAAAGGGCAGTTATTAGTTCCCTCGGCTCAGTCCCTCTCAAGGAACATGACCCTTGGTGGGTTATGCCTGAACCTCAGACTTCTACACACTCAAACTTGTAGACTCGGGACTTAGGATGATTATGAATTTTCTCTCCCACTTGTAAAGGTTTTAAATATCAGGGAGCTTCTTGCAATTGAAGTTTCCAATAAAGGAAATACTTTTTTTTTCTTCTATCAAGAAAAAAAAAAGTTGTATATTTCAATTCACTGCATCTTAAAATTACAGAAGTATGGTATATACAAAATGACAATCACAATTGCAGATACAAAGGCGCTCCTTAAAAATGAAGCCTGTCATTATTATGTGGCCATTTCCTGCTGAAATCCTCCACATGGCTTCTTCAGGAAGAGATGGACATTGTAAAATCTGCATTTGAAAGTTCCAGATTGTCTCTGATCTTCACACAGAACTGTCTTTTCAAGTAATTGATGTATATTATGTAAAATGCTTCCTTTCAAAGCCAGACTACCTGAAGTATCAGGTTATTATAGTAATTTAAATCAATGAAAAATCTTAACAAAGGTTTATGAAGGGTTATGAAAGGAATAAAAGTTATTTCTTTTGACTGCTGGATTCATAGTTTATAACTTGACTTAAGAAGATAGGTGCTCATCACTTTGTGATATTACTAACGACTTTTTAATAGAGTTTTTTTGGATGACAGCATTTTGTAATGCCGAATAGTAAACTAAATTTCTGAGCATAGACTCTGAAGCCATGAATATTGCCTAAAAAGTACAGACTTCAGGAGACAAATAATGAAGGAACACGTACGAGGGTATTTTCTTCAGGGAACTTAGCCACATAGATAAAAAGCTATCACACATTCAGAAAATCTCAAAGACCAGCAAGTTATACATCTCAACTCATTAGTCAATTTGGGAAAATTTTATGAATTATATTGCTATATTGAAATATTATCCACGTGTTAAATATATTAGGAAATCTCATCATTTGGTAGATCAATTCAAAATTGAATGGTCATGTTAAAGTCATAGCTATAAAAGACATTCTCTATTAAATGCTGAACATAAAAAAGGACAAAATATATTGGAAGTGGGGATCTGTATGTGCCTTCAAATAAATGACCCCAAGTTTGGGTGGCCACTGATTGCCCTCCATATTGACTGTAGCCATTTTGAAGTCAGGAAAAGAGAGAGAGTTAGGTACTAGCGTAGAAATAACATTGTTTTCCAGAATAGACCCAGATTCTGTAGCAATAGACTATAAAATTTCTATTCACATTCCATAAACTGTAAAAATTCACTCTCAGAAGTCAGAAAATATTATCTCTGTGGCCAGGAGTAAAAGGACCCACTGCTTCTGCACCTCATTTAGCTAGAACCTCAAAGTCTGTGACTGTCTGAGATCTAATGGGAATCCATTCTTAAGTCTGCTAGTGCATTTTAGAATGCAGCAACTCTCCACCTTCCTATGCCCAGTCTTTCTCTCTTGTTCTTTCCCTTGGCCCTGGCAGGACGAAATTCATAGGTCTATTGGTTTATCTTGTTTTTTGTCTATTCTTCCAAGTGTTGTTTAGTTTCTTTCACATCCTCACAGTCTGAAAGGATTCCTGGGATTTGGTGTAAACACAGATATTTGTTGAAAGTGGATCAATTGCTTTCTCCAGCTAGCCTAGAGATAGTTGGAAAAAATAAATGAAGAATAGCCTATGGATAAATTAAGACATTTCAAGAAAAAATCATACTGTCAAAAGACTGAAGGCATTAATGTGTCTTGTCAGCAAGGAGTGTGGCAGAGAGCATTAGTAATCAATAAAGCACAGTGCACGGGCAGTTCTAGAAAGGGCTCTCCATTCTGTAGTGATAACTCCAATGTAGACTCAGCTTCTCAATGAAGCCAGAGGAAAGAGCCTAGATAAGATCCTAGGATTACGAAATTGATGGGAGAGCAGACAGGGATGCTTTGTGAAGTTGTATCATTGAAACCTAGATATTTGAAAAAAATATGGCTTACTGGATCTTACTTTAGGTTAAAATAAGGAATGGAATGTGATAGTCTGCCAAGTCCATGATCAGAGGAAAGAGACTAATACCAGAGTGTTGTAAGCTGACATCTGAAAGAATCAGCAAATGGAACAAAATGTGAACTGGAGATTGATCTTTGTAGCTTTCTGGAGATTGACAGCAGATCAGAAGTTTAAGGTCAGTCTAGGGTACATAACAAGACCATATCTTAAAACAAAATAATCAAATGTACACACACACACACACACACACACACACACACACTGATCCTTCAAAACAATGTTTATAGCAAATTAAGGTATTAATTTATTTAAGGTACTAATTTATGAGGTCTCATGAGTATAGGCATAAAGGTTGTCATTCATTCAGACATCCCGAAAAGGAAACTCATACGTAATCAAAGAAAAAAAACCCACAAATTTACATCCATTGTCAGGGGTGAGCATCGTGTCAGTGAGCCAGTATGAAGAGTACTTTCTAAGTGATAAAATATAACATACAAACATAGAAAAGATCATGGCTTTTGTGCAAATCAGGCCACAAATTGAAACTAATTCTAAGAAAAATAACTGTGCTATAGATAGTGACTGCATTCTTTAAAATGCATGTCATGGTAGCAACCTGCCAAGACGAACATCAGTTCATCTATGCCTCATCAACAAACATCATGCCACCTCTAACATGAGGCCTTGTTGGCAAGCTGTCTCAATAATAACCCAGAGATGCAATAACTTAGGCTATGAGAACCATCAAGACCACATAACTCAGACAATAAATAAATACAGAACAGGGTGTTATATTGTTCTTCCAGGACTAAGGCATCAAAAGCCATTGGCTGAACAGCTCCAACAGCATTCTCTTACAGTTATGATCAGAATCCAAATTCAAAGTCTCTTTTGAGGCTTTTCATTTGAGATTGCAATGGTTGCCTTCTTGAGTCCAGCCTTTTTGACTTCATGCCTCCTTTTTGACCTCTTCCTAAACTCTCTAGTGTTAAATATAGTCACTTTGGAAGTCACTGTTTCATCATAGAAACGTGAAGAACATGACCATTTCTTAACATCTAAATTCTAATGAAGGCTTAATTTAAAAGCCAGTCTGAGGTTTGGATTTGGTTCATGGACTATCATTTGCTTTTCATTGATCCACAAGTGTGGTGCATATAGCTTATTTTAAATAGAAGTCTTCGATTTTAAAGCTCTTCATAGAATGATGTACACCAAAACTACAGACATACTCACACATGTGATGTGTACATGGGCATCTGATCTGGTGATGCTGTCTTTGATTGGTCTCTATGTTTGTAATTGATGTTATTACAAGAGTGATGGGGAAAAGTGGGGAGGGAAAGGAAGGAAAAATACACAAGAAACTGGTCATTGTGCACTTTTCTCAAGCCAGATATAGGGTTGAAAGTGCCCTCGCCTTTCTCATTAACTTCCAACACAGAGTGAGGTATTGCAAGATGCCAACTCATAGGTGGGAAACTATAGGTGAGTATCTTCCACTAGTTACAGCCCTGTGAGACCCTCTGCTGCCATGGGTTTGTCTACAACGACAAGGTCTTATCCATACAGAGCTTCATCTTCTTGATGATGTACACGATTTACTGCAAGTGAATGCATTCCCTTGCAAATAGTATACACAGATGCAGATTAAGTCAGCATTCAAGCAGCTACAAACCCTAGAGGGACCTCATTGAGTTCTCTGTTAGTTACTTACCTGTGATAAAATTATTCCAAGCCGGGGCATGTCTATGATTCAATTTCATTGACAACTCAGAGTTGAAGTGGATGGAGCCGGTCCCCAAAGTGCCAACCAGGTGGGCCTACCTAAGAAAAGCTTCTCACAGTAAATGTCAAGACTGGTACAGCCAGGACAACCGCGTCAAGCTAAACAAGCTACAAAGAGTCTCATTTACTAGGCTGCAGAAAGGAGGGTCCTCAGCAGTATTTACACATTCTTCGCTAGCGAGGTGCTTCATGTCTGGGTGCAAAGTATAAATAGACTGAAAAATATTTGCTTATTATTTTAGGAAATTTAGTGCTATTGCAAATGGCAAATTTAATGGCCCCAGAAACTGAGGGGCTCTTCATGCATCCACCTGCCTGAATGTGGGAAACATTACTGCCAATCACCTCTTCCACTTTCTGCGTGGAAAAGCCAGATTCTCAATACAGGAAACATATTGTGCTTGGGGAGACGCTGTTCTTGGCCTCTGAGCTGAGATTAATACCAAGTCTAGCAAATAATATTCTGAAATATCTTCAGGGCCAGTCACTGAAGTGTTCATAGTCATGTCCTTATTCAGTGAGTGCTAAGTGGTTTAGAAACTATTGACCACTAGAAAAAAATATTAACCAGAAGCTCAACCATCTACATCTCATGATGGGAGCTCAAAAGGACATTACAAGATCCATCTAAAAGGGCTATAATGAAGTCTTTCTCACTGAATGTCTACTCCCTAGGCTATGCTCCCTTGGGTGTCTTAATCAGGGTTTCTACTGCTGTAAGAAACTACCATGACCAAAGCAATTGGGGGTGGGGGGAGGGTTTATTTGGCTTGTGCTTCCACATCAAAGAGACTCAGGATAGGAACTCAAGCAGGACAGGAATCTGGAGGCAGGAGCTGTTGTAGAGACCATAGAGAAGTGTTGCTTACTAGCTTGCTCTCCCATGGCTTGCCCAGCCTGCTTTCATATAGAAGCCAAGACCACTAGCCCAGGGATGGCACCACCCACAATGGGCTGGGCCCAAACCTATCAATCATTAATTAAGAATATGCCCTACAGTCTGATTTCCTGGAGGCGTTTTCTCAGTTGAAGCTCATCCCTTTTGCTAGCTTGTATCAAGCTTATGTGAAACTGTCTAGCACACTGAGCCAGGGCGGCCATAGTTTCACCCTGGGAACAAGCCCTTAAACATAAGGAAGGATTTCCCTTACGATTTAGACTTACAGCACTCTTACATTTTAGAACGTACAAGGAACATGCAAGACTTTACTAGGAATCTTGGAAACATCAGCTAGCCGAATGGCCCACACTGGAGCTGAACATTCCAGATGATGTCGTCTAGAGGTCTCAGCTACTCTGTCTATGCCTCAGGAGGAGTGGGATGTTCAAGACTCCTCCTCCACAAATCATACTTGTAGACTGAAGGAAGACACAGTGTTTGAGACTCAAAATAGATTCTACCTATGTTGAGTCTCATGGAATGAGGAAATTAAGTAGCCTGCCAAGTGGTTGAGACACTGTGACTCAAGAAGCCCAGGTCATCTGCTCATTTGGTCTGTGGTTGATTATTATTTTTTATTAATGAATTAAAATTCACTGGCCTCATTCCTGTGAAAATTAAGCCAAGTATTTGCCACTATCACCCGGACACAGACAGCATCCTTCTTTCTCCTGTCTCTTCCTCTTGGCCCTTTGAAGCCAGCTTTTCTACCACAATATGCCCTGGCAATTGTTAAAGTCTGACACTTCCTGTCCCATACATATCATGTAGAGGCATGATCGGGTTAGATAATATATTTTTATCCCATCTTCTTGATGACTTGAGCTCCTCATAACAAATTAACTTGCCTACCATAGTCATCGTCCTGTGCTGGTAAATACCTGACCAACTCTCAAGTCCAACTTTTCCATGGAAGCTGCTCATTATTTTTCATGCCACAGTAAATATCCTAAATGTATGTTGGGCTCACATCCTACATTGTAGTACATGCCTTCCGTACGCATCATCATTATATTTATGATAGGCATGGGGGAACTTAAGACAAACGCTTCATTATTATCTCTTATTATATTAAAAGAGAGACAGTACTTTTATCTATGCTTGTATAGCAACTTTAATGGGATTTGTATGCTTCTGCTGTTAATAGAACATTCACCAAATTTTCACATTTCTGTAGACTGTCTCATGTGTTTATCAAAAAGAAATCTACTGATACATTTTTTTCTTTTGCTGTGTAATGTGCTTCCAAAGAAGCCTGTGTGATGGACCTGTCAATATTCTGAGCCCCAAGCCCATGCATGCCACTTTATAAGCTAAGGAGCTAATAATGAAGTTGTTTTGGGTTACCAGGGTCGACTCCAAATTCAATTATGTCCTATAAGACACAGAAAAGAAGAATATACAAAGAGGAGAGATGGTAGATCTAGTCTGAACTGATGATATTACCAACCAAGAAGGCAGAGAGATGAACAATGGCAGCCACCAGAAGATCAAGCAGGTGAGTGAAGACTCTGTCTCAGGACCTTCATAGGGAGCATGACCCTGGTGGCATCTTGATTTCTCCATTCTGGCTTCCAGAGCTGTGAAGGGATGATTGATTACTATTCATTTAAACCAGTTTGTTTGTGAGGCTTCATTATTACCCAACTAGGATATTAAAACTACTCCTTGGACATAATGAAGCTTCATCAATATCTCCATCCTAATGACAAAAAAATCAACTGTGTTTAATTATGCTTTCTGAAACAAATTCTAATAAAGAGAAATCACATGGCTGCTTTATTCAACAAACGTTCATCTATGTGAGCATTCTCACTGTGGAAAATTTTGAGGGCAAATTTTCCCACTCTGGAATCCTACATTCTCATTTTACTAGAACTCTGAAAAGAAAAAGAGGTGTTTATAAATAAGCTGTTAAATGATGGCTGATGGCCCTCATTGAGTTAGATTTTTCTACAAACATTCTCTGAAAGATGAGTACTGAAAATAGAGGTAGTTCCGTGTCAAAGATACTCCAGATTCTGAATCCAGCAAAAGGAATGAAGAAGAAGAAATAAATAACCTCTTTACAGTGTGGAAGAATTGTAAAATTTAAAAAAAAAAAATTTGAGGATGAGTTCAGTGGCCTAAATTCTTTTCCTAGCGTCATTTAGAATAATGAACACACAGTGACGGGTCCAAGTTGGTGCTGCTGAGAAGCTGCTTCAGTAAACAGGACTCAAATCTGATATTGAGAAAGACCCAGAAAGGAATAGAAAGATAGCCAGTGAACTTTAGCTTCGCCTGCACAGGCAGAGACACTGGGAGCATCAAGGCAACAGTGCCACACAACTGCTAACAGTGGTCTCTTCTATCCAGCTCCACAGGCAAATCTGGTCTACACCAAATGTCATTCCAGCCAAGTCTACCCTCTTCTTCAAACCTTCTCTAAATATAGAGTAATTCAAAACGTATAAACTATAAGATGAATAAACATAAATCCACCATAAACAACTCATGGCACTTGGGCTGCCATCACTGGGCTGAATTTTCCTTCATGTAGACTAGAAAAATGTTCACTGAACACAGCACTTGGACATAGATCTACTGTCCAAGGGAAAACAGACAGCACTGTGTGCAGAGACAGAAAGCACACTTCCTGCAATGGAAATCTGGATGTCTAGATCATGGCAAAAGTCTCCCTCTGGCCTCTCAGTGTACTGTGAGTTGTCTAGGCATATCTTTAAAAAGTAGATGATGGACATATGCTTAACAGCTGACTGTGAATTTAAAAGTACCTTGGATGACATTAGATGTAATGTCGTAAAGCTTAACCACTGAAACACACTCACAGTGGAAATCGGTGTATATATATATATGTATATATATACATATATATGTGTATATACATATATATATACACATGTACACACACACACATATATATAGATATAGATAAAACTGTGAGCAAAAGGGTTTTCATGGGGTGACAATGAGAAAAAGTCAATACTGAAGATTTCACTAAAATATTTTCAAATTGCTATGTAAACATGATTTTTAGCTGAACATATGCAGAATTTTCCCACCTAAAATAACTAATTTAAATTTTATTTCAAATGGGCTGAAAATCTTAAGGAACACAAAAAGTCTAACACTACTGAGTACAGTCTGTCTCCTCAGGGCTCTGCCCTCAGCAAAACATCTATGTATTCATTTCTAACTTCTCCAGAAAGAATCTATGAGCCACTCTTTGTTGCTGTGAAGGATTCTACACACAACATTAGTCTTCACTGTGTGTTCCTGGAGGGAGGTATTCTTGTTAAGCCTTGTCTAATAAGAGTCCCAGAAGAGGGTCAGGCATGTGTGGGGCTTGAACACACTTATCTCCTGTTGGAGACTGTGATAGTTTGAATGAGAATAACCTCCGTAGGCTCATATGTCTGAATGCTTGCAGCTAGGTGGTGGACTACTCTTTGAGAAGGAGAAAGAGGTGTGGCCCTGTTAGAGGAGGTATGTCACTGAGAGTAAATTTTGAGGTTTCAAAAGCCCACACAACTCCCCGTTGGCTCTCTGCCTTGTTCTTGTGGATCAAGATGTAAGCTCTCAGTTACTGTTCCAAAGCCTGCATGCCTGCTGTCATACTCCACATCATGTTGGCAATGGACTCTGACACTTTAAGATCCCAATGACCTTTCTTCTGTAAGTTGCCTTGCTCATGGTGACACAGCACAACAATTAAAGAATAGTGATGATGATGATGATGGTGATGGTGATGGTGATGATGATCGTGATGATGACAAATGCTGTTTTATTCACTGAGAGGACAATTCAGATTTCAGAAATCTTAGCATCTCACTGGAAGTATTCCCAACAACAGCTTTCTTTTGTTAACTTTCTTCACAAGTGGTTGATATTAATTACTGCTGTGTTTGAAAAACATTAATGCTACATTCATTGTTCTTTTAGTATCTCTTAATTTCCACTGTTTTCTCAGAAAGAAACACAAAAATTTACATTTGTCAAAAAAAATTCACCACCCTCTATTTCACCTGCCTTTTTAAAAATTTAACTATATTAATAAAACCCAAACTGACTTTTAGAAGTAAGAATTAACAGAGTACCCAAAATGATTTATTTCTATCCACTGTGGAGTTAATACATCATGCTCACTTACAATGGCAACCAAAATATCATGTATGTTTTTTTGATACCATGATAGCATGAAGTGGCTTTTGACACAGAGACTCCATAAAAAAGTGATTTTTTTTTTATCACAACCTTGTAATTCCTAAAATCATGAAAGCATTTTTGTCACCCTTCCCCCCACAGTGCTCTCATGGCTCAAGCCTGGGATGCTGAGAAGGCAATTATTCCAGGCAATTCAGGTTGCATACTCACATACACTGACATACATTGTGGACACATTGGACAGTGTATGGATATGAGCATCTGACAGCTGAGGGGATCCTAAAATCATGGTACTTATGTGTGCAGGAAGAAAAGCTATATCGTCTTCATGTAAACATTGCTAGATTTGAATAGCGCACGAGGGGTGAACTCTTCCTCAGTCCTTGGGACAGTTGACCACATGCTGCAGGAATATAGTGAGACAGGTCTGTTTACCTGATTCTTATCAAAGTATCCAAACTCAATGAAAGGAAACTCTAAGACTGACTTAAAATATTTCTGACTAAAGAAGAGGGAGGTCAGAAGAGGTGTGGAGGCAAGAGCAGCTGTCATAGTAGAAACAAAGAGACAGAATATGCCATACTCAAGGGAAAGAAAACACCAAAGAAAAATAACATTGGTTACAGTGTAGGAGGTCTAGCTTATAAATATTAAGAACTAAAATTCCAGAGCTGAGGTGAAGATTCAGTGGGCAAGCTAAGTTATAGTCCTTGGAGCCTATGTGAAGCTGAATAGAGCACCTAATGTTTTAATCCCAGCTCCTAGGGCTTCCATAGTGAGATGAGAGCTAAAGATGGGGGAATCCCTGAAGCCACAAGCTGGCAAACAACAAAAATGAGACCAGCTCCCAGACAAGGTGAGAGGCAAGGACTGACAGATGGGAGGTCTTCTGACCTCCACATTTACACTTCCCGCACTGACACAAGCACACCCATGATGATGCCTGTGCGAACACACACACACGCACACACACATGAAATAAGATTTAAATTTTTAAAAGATGCTTTTTAAGAGATGTATTCTAAATTCCTTTTCATCTAAATTTCCTGGAACTTGGTGAGCAATGAAGTCCAAGTTAAGATGAAGAGCATCAGAAAATTCAAGATGGACGACTGAAGCAGAGATCAATCAGCCTAAAAACATATCATCTTATCTACCTTTCTCTTAATTAAATATAGCTGAAGAAGTGACGTGTGAGGGAGCTATTATTTTATGTAGTTCTTCTGATACTAAAATTTAAATGATTTAAGATAAATTCACTGTACAGAGTGAAGTGTTGGCCGGAAGATAGTTTTAAATCTCTTCATGAGCTAAGTGACAGAATAAACACTGTCTTCAGTCAGAGTCCCAGGAGGAAATAAATAGCTCACACAAAGGAAGAAATGCAGGCATGGTGAGTGAATACTACTTATTGATTCCTGAGAAGATAAAAAACAATAGGTGTGGAGGGGGGTGAACTTCATGAACACCTAGTAAGAGGCAAAATCCTGCTAGGACTTGGGGTCCAGGCAGAAGTTACTGAAATATGACTAGGCATCAGACTAGATGCCTGACTTCAGAAAGAGAAATAATAGTCCTAACACATCCCTGCCAAGGGAAGAAAAGGATGAATACACTTGTGTCCTAAATTCACAGCTGCTGTGACTTCCAGGCTCCAAGAACTTATTCCCCCTGTATACAATAAACACAGTCAAAGGGCTACAAGAGCAAAACTCAGTGTGCCACACCCTTATTGTAGAAGGGAAGGTAGACCAGATGGAAAAGGGCTGAAGAAGTGGAAGGAACAATCGGGTACATGGGCAGAGTTTGCAGAAACATATTAAAGGTTAGATTTATCTGTGCTGAAACCAGCTGCATCTTTCACAGGGTACCTTGTACTTCTTAATGGTGTCTACATATACAGCCTAGACTGTTCCCTGGGGCTCTGTGGCTGTTGTGCTGCCAGGAGGGAGGAGAGTACCACAAGGAAGAACTCAAGGGAGGATCAGAAGCAGAGGCCATTGAGGGGTGCTGCTCACTGGCTCGGTCTCCATGCTTTGCTTGGCTTGCCCAGCTGCTTTCTTATACAACCAAGGACCTGCTGCCCAAAGGTGGTCCCATCCACAGTGAGCTAAGGCCCTTCCACATCAGTTATTAATCAAGAAAATGCCTTACAGACTTGTCTACAGGTGATTTTATGGATGCAATCTCACATTAAGGTCCTCTTTTCCTAGACAACTCTAGCTTGTGTCAAGTGATGTGATATATATATATAATATATATATTATATATATATATAATATATATATTAATATATATAATATATTAATATATATCCACAATAACAAAATAAGTGAAAGCTAACTTACAAAGACACATATGTGCACACAGAAGAGAATGATGTTGCAGTTAAGTAATTCAGACAGAATACAGGTCATAAAAGCAAATATACATCAGGGTACAAGCAAACAAAGTGGGCCTGAACTCACAAGGGAAGATTGTGTGGCCTGTGTGGAGATGCCTGAATTTGAGTGAGGGGAAAATTACTTATCTTGGTTCTAGACATCACCCTGACCTCTGCTTAGTAAATGAGGAGTTACAGAAATTCCCCACTGTCCTTGAAGTCATCTTGACCATGTATCTTATATATTACAGAAGTTAATATTCACGGGTGTCTTTAATAAAGATCTATTTATGTGGTAGAGGATTTGACTCAGCCATTGAGTGCTTTCCTAGCAAGGATAAGGCTCTGAGTTTGGTTCCAATCTCCAGAAAAATAAGTTTATTTGGTTGCTTCATTGCCAAATTAAATACTTAGAAACAAATATCAGCTACTGAAGATCTAGGAACATAACTTTTAAAACAAAAAGGCGTGATGATTGGGTTAAAAACAATTAAGAGAAATTAACAATGGAGTTCACACTGTAAATCACTTACACAGCTTGCATGGGTTCGGATGTGTTTTGCTTTGGTTTTTCTGTCTTGCAGGCTTGTTATCCACAAAGCCAGTCTTCTGATTCCTGTTTTGAAAGACTCATCAATCCACAGATATTTCTGTGTAAAAAGGCAGGAAGGGCAAGGAAGGGGTGAGAGGTAGGACACAAGAAGGTAGATAGAGACCCTGGCATTGGAAGAAGAAAGCTAAGTTACCCGTACTCAGAGTGAATTGCAGACATGCAATCCTCATTGCTAAGCTGGATAAGGAGCACTGTCTGTCCTAAAGGAATTTAGATAACAAAGAAGTAAAGGAGGGTTTTTGTGGAGAAAGTGTGACCTAATTTTGGCAGTGGGATTATGAAGGATTTGGGTAATTAGAAAGCAAGTTGGAAGACTTTTCAGCTGAGAAGGAAAAACAGCCTCAAAAGCTGAGGGGCTGTGAGGGGATCCACAGAGTGGAAGACTCCAAGGAGTGGGAAGGTGACAGCCAGTGCTGGCTCAGTGATGACTAGAATACTTTCTTCATGGACACTTGCAACTTAGTTCACCCAGCCCATTAGGTAGGACTTCCCTGGGAAATACAAACATTTATTTCTATTGAGTAGATAAAAGAACACATAGACAATTGTCTTTTTCAAGACAAACGCTGAATGTCCTGCTTTTTTTCCAAGATGAGCCTGAAGACATTATGCCATTTGTTTCAGGTGACTCGATGTACACATTCTCTAATTGAAGCTCTTCAATGTATCCAATCCTGCTCTTCCTTTCTGCTAAAATTTCTGTCAGTAAAAGGTTCAAATCATTCACAATATGATATGGCAAAGGCATATACAGGATGATACAGATTTGAATAATCAAACATCTACAACTAAAAAAATAAAATCTCATGGTGTGGTTTATAGATGGCATAGAACAGGGTATAGGGACACATACCTGTGATATAAAGAGAGGTAGGAGTGGACTTGAGTTCAAGGCCAACCCTGGCAAAAGACAAAACAAAGAAATGACATAGAAATTTGTGATATGCAAAATAGATTTCTCAGAAGAGCCACACATCAGAAACATGTTGAACTTCTTCATGCAGAGTTCACATTCTGAGCACATCTTGGCAGGAGTGGTCCCAAGATGTCTACAGATAGACCTCCCACTATCTGTAGGTGGCTTTGTTTTTGAGTTCACTCAAAACAAGAGATAAAATATATAGACAAAAAAAAAAAAAAGAAATACAAGTTCTTTCTCAACTTCTGTGATAGAGGAAGAGTTCTGGCATTTCCACTTGCAAAACAGATTAGTAAACCGAGAAGATCTGCTCCCTGCATACCAGCATTTTTAACTGAAACAAAACCCTAATAGAGTTTTCTACCCACTGCCTACAGCTCATACTATTTTAAGGTTCATGGAAATTTATTCTTTGGAGTTAAATGTCATTCTGATTGAAAGGTGTCTATGATTTTAATTTTACCGTCTTTTTGGACTTGGGAGTAGAGAACAGTGAAAACTTTGTTGAAGTTTTATTTTGTTGTAATTTACATTCCAATCCTTTAAGAGACACAGTGTTGGGAAGGGGGATCAGAAAGGGGGACAACATTTGGAATGTATATCAATAAAACAATTTAATAATAATAGTAAAAGAAGCACAGCATTCATTTTATATTAACATTTGTTTGATACAGGCAGTAACTACTTACAACTCAGGTCTTTACATTTTGCATATATTTAGAATCCTTAACAGCTGTTGGATATCCTATCTTAAGACATTTGAAATCCTTATGCAAAGAAGCATTGACAACAGGTTTGGGAAAAAGTACAAATAGCACTAACAAGTTCTTCTGGATGACTAGTACTTTCTCTTAGCAATCATAAAAAGGCCTGTAACACCCGCTGTGACGATGCACCCAGTCACACACTTCCCAACCCTTAGTTTGTAGGTGAAAAAAAAGAAAGAGAAAAAAAATCAATCTAGTCTTCTTGACTATAAGGAAAATAATTTTATCCCAGATTCTGGGTTCCAGCCCTTTAGACAGACAGACAGACAGACAGACAGACACACATGTACACACACACACACACACACACACACACACACACACACACACACACA
>NW_021620443.1:1425336-1532759 GCF_004785775.1 Grammomys surdaster | reverse complement strand
ACACACACACACACACACACACACACACACACACACACACACACACACACACACGGGCCTGGTTTCTGGACCCATTTAAATTCATGCTGCAAAAATAAAAGAACATATAATTTCCCAAGTTCCCTGCAGAACACACATGTACACATTCTTTAGATCTTAGGAAGTTGTGTTTAAGTTTGCATGTCTTACCTATGCCAATATTTTCTCTTGTCATTTGTCACTTACATAACAACAGGTCCTCAGATCATCCTAAACAACAAGAAATGCTTGACAACAGTTTTGACACAAGGGACTTCAAGCTGAGGCTCAGGCTCCTTGCACTTTCTGTTTAGTTAGCTATTTCCTCACGGACTCTGATGTTTTACTTGGCCAGAGGCAGCTACTGGGACAGGAGGGTAGTTGTATTCATGAACCCAACGATAGGAAAGAATTTCCTTGCTTATTTTTTAATTCTGTGTGTGTGTGTGTGTGTGTGTGTGTGTGTGTGCTTGTGCTTGTGCATGTGTGTTTTTATTCAAGATTTTGGGTGCATGAACCATCGTTCTTATTTATTTGTGAGCTATTTGAAAATGTGTCCGTAGGTGGTTTACAAGGCTTTTAGTTGCTTTTCATATATTAAAATTTTTAGACAAATGCATCTTAAACTAGTAAGGGTGATTACTGTGTGAAATATGTATTATGATGGTTATTCTCATCTTCTACCAGCACCTCTAAAAAGAAATGCAGAGATTATCTGGTTTTGTTTTGTTCCTAAAAAGATAAAAAAATAAAAGGTGTTTGAAGGAGACGCTGGCTAAAATTACACAATTGATCCAATCAACTTTCATTTACCAAAAGAACTCAGGAGGTGGCCTCAGCTGAGCAGAGGCTGGTCTGTGTCATAGTATATCATTTCTAGGTCATAATAGAGTGTAAATTAGCACTGTGCGGAGAGTGTGGCTGAGCAGATGCATCTCTTGGCCTCTCTCCCTCTGACTTGCAATGTATCTTAAGCTAAATTTAATTTTATTATCACCATAGAAGAGAAAATAATTGTCATGAAGGGAAAAGATTCTTTTTTTTATCTGATGATAGTTGATTCATGTTTTTCACCTGTCATTCAAGAAAAAAATGTCATATTAATCTCATGTATTAAAATCATCTATCATGACTAGCTCCTTTTTAAACATTCCTTCAGAAAATGCTCCGCTTTATTTTTGTATTGGAGGAAGTTCTTATCGAGTAGGTTTTTTTTTCTCCTTTCTTTTAAAGGAGAGTCAGTTATAAATAGCTCAAGTGTCTTTTGTATGCCACAAGGATATAAACCATGTCAGGTGTTTCATGGAACTGAAGTCGCTGATCAGCAATCCCATAGTATTCTTGTTTATTCTAGTACTTTTGAATAATCCTTAAGATAGTGAAGAAGTTATTAATTGCATTTAAATACAGTGAACAGGGGCGACTTTTAGATATTCATACCACTTTAAAAGAATCACAAGGCAGAAAGTGACCTTGGTTGGTTTGCTTTGAGACTGAGTCAGAATTTAAAGTCTGCCAGAACAGTTTAACCTCATTCTTAAGATTCGAAAAAGTAAAATGATTTAGTTTCTAGAGAAACCTACTCAAATGTGTCACGCTTGCATCAGGGAGGCAAGATGCCCAAATTAAAGTTTAATACTTCTAGTCACAATCTCATTTTATTATCCCGACATCAAATGCAGCAGGCTGGGAAACCAAAGCTACGGATTGGACCTGCTGGTGTTCTCTTCTCTAAGCTTGTATTTCTTCCTTCTCAGAGGACACAGTAACACATTTCCCATCGTGGTGTATTAACAGGAACTGGGCACTAGCAAACACAGGAACAGAAAGGTCATTCTCAAGCTACTCAAGCAAACTAGCAAATCAAGACATAGGTGGTTCATATTCCAATGCATTTGTGACTTGACAAGCAGTCATAAGATCATGGCAGGATGCTTGAATGTTTCATAGGAGAGCTCTGACTAACACTAAGTCTCCTGGTAAAAAATGGTCCTTAAAAATACAAACAGACAAACAAAGAATGATGCTTGACATGTCACACTGATAAAACAGCTGCTGAATACAACTATTTTCCCAAGAAAATGAATATCGGGCATGACTCAAGGGTGCATTCTGTTCCCTCAGCCTCATTCAGCTCCTATAACCTTTATACATGGAACCTCTTAAAAATCATGAAAAAAACATGTATCAAAGAAGACAGGAAGAGGTGATATACATCATTAGAGAGTTATAAACTGAAAACCTCCTTGAGATAGGCAACACAGCTACTGAAGACAGACCAACATGGCCTTTCCCTCATCCCTGCCAGGAATGTGCGACACGGTGACCAGTTTGGAAATTTTATTTTTACAAAACATGTTCTTACCAAGTGATCTAGCAGTCTCCTTTCTTGGTATTTATCCAAGCAGAGTAAAAACTTAAATCTGCACATGTGTGTTCGAGTTTTATTCAAAATTGTTGGAGGTTGGAAATCATCAAGATGACCCTTGAGAAAGTGAATGTAATATATATAAATTATTATATTATAATTATATATATATATATATATATATATATATATATATATATATATATATGGCACATGATTCTTTCAATGTTAAGAGTAAACCATAAAAAAAAAGAAATTCAGTAACAGCAGTCAGCCTGGAAAACAGAGTGCTGTGTTCTGGAAATGGAAGGCTATAGATCTACTAAGAGATGGCGGATTGGCAGAGTCCCATGGAAAAGCAGAATGCATCAGTGGATCACAGGAGATTTGGAAGTAGTGGAAATGTTCTGTGTCACACTATAATGAGAGGATGATGCTTCACACACATTAAAACCTAGAGAACTACAAAAACCGGTGTCTAGTGTTAATAACAGGAGCTATTGAGGACTGTGAGTTGTACAAGTCTTGGGGAAGTTGCTATCTTCTGTTAAATGTTTCAGTCTATACCTAATGCAATTCTAGAATGAGTATGTTTTAATTGGAAAAAAGACTTTTAAAAATGCTATAGTACCTTTGACACATGTCTGAACCCGTTTTCTATAGAATAAGTGTTGTTTGCTGATGAATTTCAAGGAGAATCTGCATCCTTCTAGGAGTTTTGTAGATAAGGTTCCCACACTGAGCCCACTAATCCATGCTACATAGCATCCTCGTAAAAGCTTAAATTACTTAATATATACATGTATCCAATATTATGTAATACATCAGCACTGTGTACTCTTTTATACTTTTACATGTGAGTTGGAAACAAAGAAATAAACTCTAAGTAAATAAACAAAAGATAGACACGTAAGTCATAAGGCCTGCTGCTATTTACTTGCTGAGGAATTTCTTAAAAGATGAAGCAGCACAGGGCGTTCTCAAGTGACCCAGCATTAGCCATGAATTGTGCACCCCTGACCAGACAAAATAACTCTGCTCTCTTTGTGAGGATTACATCTTCATTGCTGACATTACGCTGAAGGGAGGAAGACATGGTTGAATTACTAATAGCATTTTGGGTGTTTATGCTTGCTCATGCTTAAAACATAAACCTCATCTTCGATATAAGGCCTTTATATAAGGGAAGTATAAAATGACATGAACGCGATAGATCTGGGCCTTTCACCCTATAATGCCTGTATCCTATAGGATACAGAGGTTAAACGGTATAAAGCATATAAACATAACAGTGAGGGAAAATATCTATCTTCCACGTGATGAAAATCAAACCATCAGAAACCTGTGGAGAAATGATATCAGGAAGATGGCCAAGTAGGAGGCCTCATCTTCCCTTCCACCTCAGGAAGATCAAATCCCACTTGCCCATGAAGAAAAACCACAGAGATAGAAAAATCAGGAGTCCATAGACAAAAAAAGAAATCCACAAATAATTGTAGTCGGTGGGAAAGAACAGCGGCATCATTTAGCGTGTGATGTCATGTTGCTAGCCACTACCGTCATGCCAGCATCCCCTTATAAGAGAAAGGTAAATAGGGTGTGCATATTGCTTTCTGGACCTTCCAAAGAATTACCTGAGTGTTGAGATCTACACTCATCTCAGTCCCCATAGATCACCAAAAAGAATAAAATAAGTAGGCAGGTAGTTATTACCAGGAAGAAATCAGAAAGATGAATTCTATTACTGTTGACAGCAATCACTGCAGTGGCCACCATGTTGAGAGAAAATATAAAGAAAGAAAGAAAAATATGCCTGTGATCTTCTCTGCGCAAAATATGATAGATCTCCCCACCTGAGACCTAAGACTTTGCAGCTGCAATAACTGTTCATACCACAGACCCTGTGGTGTTTCCTGTCATGGACACAGTGGCTAACTGCATTGAGGATGCTAACTGTTCCTGCTGCTGAAGAAATAAACAGCCAGCATAGTCACAGAGGTCTTCTTGCTGTTTTCATCAACAAAAGGTTTGTACATAAACACATCTGTAGTCTCCAGGTACCTAAGCACCACCACAGACACTCGTGCTCCCCACAGCTACCTAAGATCTTGACTTTAGAGGCAACCTTACATCCATCATTGTGCTGGAAACACAGCTCATTCCTGAAGCTACATGGACATGCATAACAATCTCTGAGCCTCAGCTGCAACAGAGTCTGTGTTAAGTGGACCTAGCAGGCATACTTGAAGTCAGATCATTTGCAATCAAGAATGATAAACAAGGGAAAGAACACACTGCAAACAAAGAAAAGAGCAGACACAAGGTCCATAGAAACATCAGAACAAATGCTAGTGTTAGAAGTTCAAGGCTATCTTGAGCTACCTGCAAGATTCAGTCTCAATCCAAGAATGGGAAAATAGCTCAGTGTTACAACATTGCCTGTCAAGTTCAAGGCCCTGGATTGGATTTGATCCAGCACCAAAAAGGGCTCTTTTGTAAAGACAGAAAAATATTGATTCATCCCAGCCTAAAATGCTACAGTAGAAAACCCTAAGAACTAAAATGTAAGTTTACCTGGAACCCTGAAAAGCTTCCTCTCTCTGACAGACCCCACGAGCATAGGCAGCTGATATAAAATAGAAACACAAGCATAAGAGTATTTACACCTTCTACTTCCTGTTAGGCATTTGACACAAAGTTTTCACTAAAAATTATATTTAAAAATTATAATGTAGGGGATTCCTAGCTAGCTTCGTTGGTAATGTGTGTGTTGTATAAACATAAGGACCTAAGTTCAATCTCCAGAACCTACTTAAATCAGATAAAGTAGGTGATATATACTTAAAGTTCCATTTTTGGATAGACAAAAAGTCTTAGACCACTCAGCAAGCTCCAGGTTTGAGTAGCACACAGTCTCTTGGAGAAATAAAGATGACCAACACCGGAGGAACAGCCCACAGTTGACCTCTTACCTAACACACACACACACACACACACACACACACACACACACACAAACACTTATGTAAAAATACACAGAAACTGTAGTTTATTCAAGGTCGTCCTTCAATTGAATTGTCTGAACAGGTCATGAGCTTCCCTTCCAGTATTACTGGGGATAGAGTTGCAAGTTCTTTACCAAGGACTCCTCAGAGAACATGAAATGCAGCTTCCACCCTGCCCTGCAATTTTCTGTGTCATTGAGTACCTCTCTTGTCACATATTAGAAGTAACACTCAGGGGAAACCAGTGCGCACAGAGACACGTTATGATGTCATATCCTGGAGCTCTGACCTAGGCTCATTTCTATTCCGCCCTAGCAGCTTCTTTGCTAACTGATAAAAGGTTTACCTGTTGTCTCACATAAGAACCTCAAATTACATGTTCATGAACATCGTATAAAACAACTATAAACACATAAAGCACATCTAGGTTATAATGTTGCCCCTTTTTACTGGCTGTAGTGGCTTGAGCTGCCAGGAGCTCCAAAGTCTCTGGTGACATTCTGTACAAGGCAGTGCTGGAAGCTTTGCCCAGGAACCAGTGTGAGTGCAGTGAGGTTCTGGAAACGATGGAGTTGCAGATCAGAACTATGACCCTCAGAAGGATATCACTTCTCAGACAGGCATCTACTCCTCCTCACAAGTTCTCGGTATGTCCTAGGTATGTCCTAGGGGACCAGCAGCACTGTGATGAAAGCAAGGCCAAAGATATCCTCCGCATGGATACTGAGGCACAGAGAAAGCTTAATAAGAGCAAGACATTGTTCAAAAAGCTGGCCTAGGTCTAAACAAGCCTGTCAAGTTCCTTTCACTGCTGACAAACAATGAAAGTATAGTGAGTGAATAAATAAATACAATTTCCCCATGGCCAGTGCTATAGCTCTGTAAAACATTTTCCTGATGTGTGTGTGTGTGTGTGTGTGTGTGTGTGTGTGTAGTATTGCTAGACAGTTTTCTTAGGCATATATATTACGTATTTAACTATATCCTGTTCTATAAATTTGAGCATGTAGTTGACTATTTTTCAGAAAAAAAAAGGGAAACTGCTCTAATTAAACTAGCATTACAGCTCAGAGAAAGAAAGTTACAAGATCAGCTCTTCCTAAACATTTGTGGATGTGATCGTGCTTTGTCTTAAATTAAAAAATACATTTTGGGTTAGCCTTAGAAAATATAGTTCAAAGGACTCTAGACTTAATGCCAAAAATAACTTTAAGGAAATTTCTGATCCCGACTATGAGAGAAGATAGATATTGGAATTTGTCCCATGCTCAGCTGTCTCTGACACTGGGTGACATAGCTTCCCAATGTGACGCAGTGGATGGAAGAGCCCAGAGAGGCACAAGAGATATGCACTAAAGCTTCCCCTTCCTGCTCTGCTGTCATAGAAAACTGTAGTATAAAGTCAGTGTGAAGCAGAGCAGGACAAACACCCCAAGACAGACAAAGGTCCACATGGGAAGTGCTGAGCATGCTGGGAAGTGAGGCACAGTGTACCAGGGATCAGAGGTGCAGGAAGCAACATTACATATGTCTCTGTAAGGCCAAGGAGGCTGCGCTGTGCTGTCCAGTGTAAAGAGATGCAGAGCAGCTTGCTAACCTGTGTCAAAGAAGAGTCTTTATCCAGAGAAGGGAAGAAAAATTGAAAACTATGTGGCAAAAGAAGATGAAGATACTATTACTGTAAATGAATAAGCTTCTGCTTTACAGATTCAAAAGTCCTCAACAAAGCAGGAGCAATTCAACTCCACCAGGAGTAAAAAGAATTATACATCACAGTAAATAAAGAATCATGGAATGCACATCAGGATGATGCAACCTTCAAGAGCAAAGCAATAAGACTCATAACCCTAGTTAAGATAATGAATACAAATTCCACAGTCATATTGATACAAGCAGAAAAAGAACAAAATTCAATGCTAATTCGTGATTTATAATAAATGAGATAACTTAATAGGCTGATCCTAGGACCCACGTGGTGGTTGAAAAAACTGAGAAGTTGTACTTTTTTTTTTTTTTTTTGGCTGTTAAAAATGTCTGCAATTCTAAGGAGAAATAAAGTCAGGATTTTATTTGTGTGGCTTTCATAGTCATTACAGTCATTACGTTTTAAGGCCAATCCTTACTCTGTGTCACTTTTTTTTTCTCTAGAAGATGTCTTATTTATTGTCTTGAAGTGATTTATACCTTTGGGTTTTCCCTCTGGAAACTCAAACTAAATTTCTTGACCCTGAATTCGTACGTATAGGTCCCATTATTCCAATAAACAAGTGAAGTCTCCTATAGACCAATATAATACTCAATGAAGAATCTTGAAAGTGAACGCTTTAGAAAGCCATCAATAGGGTTGGTAATTCTGACAACAGAACGGGACAAAGCAGGAGTTCTGAGAAAACAATGGAGTTATTTAAATTCCACCTCGAAAACTGACTGACAGTTTTTCAGGGAGCCATTGTGCTCTAAATTCCATCTCCAGGCAAGTCCAGCCTTCCCACAGTCCCTTGAAAAGCCTTTTATACCTTCTTCTTCTTCTAAAGGCGCCTTCAAAACCTCCCCCAGCTAACTAGGATTTTCTACCATGAAAAAACAAAGGCTACATTTTTTTTTTAAAGAGAAAGACAATATCACTTCTTTTCAAGGGAAGCTGGGAAACAATGAGAAGCCTGGTACTTTCTCACTGGGATTCAAAGACTAAACAATCTGAAACACTTTTTGTGGTTGTTTTGTTTGAAATCTACTCAGTTTGGCTTCTTTCTTGGCTCCGTTATTGCCTACCCACTCCACAAAATATCTATCTAATTCTATATTGTAAAGGTAGACTTGACAGGCTAATAAAATCAATACCACTGCTGTGATATGTGCCCAAGAACCAAGTCTAAGGACCACCCACCTACTCTGAATTGCCTAAACCATCATGCAGTGTTTAGAATAATTGTATTTTTTGGAAGGCACCCTTAAGATAGTCTCTCTCCAACAGAATCGCTAGCAGTTTTAAAAGGGTGTTATATAATAGACATTTTAAATAAATACACATGCATGCACACATACAATTTATAAGGTGGTTTAGTGCTTCCATTAAAATCTATCCTTATTTTAGAAGAACTGCTCCTGGGCTTTACCAAACTCTAAAAGGAACATTTCAAAGAGAAGTTGTATTTAAGAGCAGTTGAGTTCTAAACATCATTCAGAAACAATTTCTTTCTCAAATCATCCTCCAAAGGCTTACACAATGTTAGTGCCATTGTCTTGTTTACTGGCCTCTAGGTAACCTTTGACAACTCCATGGTGTTCAAGGACAGAATTCTGAGGAACCTGTTGTTCTTTTAATTGCCTTCTGCATTAGGAAACTTGCCTACTTTCTCAGCCACGCAGAACAGCTTTGTCTAGAAGATTCCTATGAGACAATTGTGATCTTGGCAGCTGACCTCTACTGTGTCCTACAGTCCCTCAGACTGTATGGATCAACCAGTCAGGACTGCGCCTGTCCACTGCAATAGCATCAGGCTTAAACACTCCATGACACTGGGACCAGGAGAACCAAGAAAGTTGCCTTGAGACACAGGAGTCTGGGCTTAGCTACCAAGAAATCACCACTTACTCCAGGGTAGAAACCAAGTTTACGGATTTAAAACTCTAAGCAAAGGAGTGCAGAATCACTTCATGTTCTGTGCATTCAGAAGCTTACGTTAATCTCACATTGCTTTGCAGGAAGGCAACAGTTCTCCAGGAACAAAAGTCACAGGAGAGAGAAACCAGAGTGAGCTAAGGTAAGACCCTGTGTAGAGACTTGGAAGGAGAATAATATTTCATTGTAGGTACACATGGAATATTTATGAAAAAGTTTTATATACTAATGCCTGAAGAAATAGCAATATGCTAATAAAATTAAATAAGATAAAATCAGGTATAGTGGCTCATGCCTGCAATCCCAATACCAGGGAGGCTGAGGCCAGAAGATTATATGTTTGAGCCCAATAGGGGCTATATTCTAAGATCCTATCTCATGAAAAGTATAACTTACATTTTATAACTTCTAAATCATAAGAAAGAAATCGAAAATTTCTTAGAAATAATGAGGGAATCTTCTCTTAAACAACCTGCAGGCAAAAGGGGAAATGCAAACTGAAAGAGAAGTGAAAAGATGCTTTCCGTTTCAGAATACAGGATAAGGCTTCATAGTCATCAGAGGAATAACCCCACAGCACAGCTCGACTATGTCAACAAAGGTGAAAAGTAGCAGAAAGCAAAGTTATTAGTAGAGATGAAAGCAGAAAGCTAGGAATTAGAAACAAATTCTAAGGCATCTGTAAACAATAGACTATGCTGGCTAACCCATAAGCTTAAGAGAACAATAGAATAAATGCTTGAATCCAGAGCGAGTGGGAGGACCCAGCATCAACTCAGTACGGAACTGCAAGCAACACCATCCAGGGGCTACTTGAAACTACTCTGTTAAAAAAAAAATGAGAGAAAAAGATAAACCAAATAGACTTCTATAAGGCATATTAAATCTGGATCCTTTAGAAACAGAAAAGCTGAACAGACTTCTTATGAAGGGAGGAACTGGAAGTTTATTTAAAAGATCCTCAGAAAACAAACAAATAAACAAAACAATAACAGCAAAAACCAAGAAGCAAAATAAACCAACAACAAAATAAACTGCCCTAGATGGAGTCACAGAGGTACTTTATAACTCAAACACCAGCCCCCTCTAATTCTTAAGATTGGTCAGAGCTTAGGAAAAGAAGGAAACACCTGCTCTACTGTTTGTCAGAAAATGTCAGCATCAGGACCAGCCCTGGCAATGACAAAGCATCATCTGGACACCAATGATAGCTTCCAGTGTAAGTTTTAAAATAAGGTATTTTACAAAATGATACTTTTTCTTTAAAAAAAGATGTAAGCAAAAGTTATTTTTAGAACTAAAATTTGTTATTTTATGTGTGTACAGGTGTTTTGCACACATATATATCTGTATACAACGTGTGTTTCTGGAGTCCACAGAGGTCAGGAAAAATTGTTGACTATCCCTGGAAGTGGAGTTGCAGGTGTGGCAGGATTTTTCTGCCTATTGTATTTGCAGTGGAGCTTGGTGATTGGGCAGTAGAAGAGGTAGGCGGAGTTAGGAGCTGGGAGGAGGGAGGAAGAAGGGGAAGAGAGAGGAGAGAAGATGGCCACGTATGTACGCGTGTCTCTAGCAGTCTAAGGTAGTTATTCTTCTCAAAGTTAGGCTATTGGGTGAACAATTCTAACTGTGTGGGCATCTTTTGTATTGATTGTTTGCTGATATACAAATCTATTTGGTTAATCTTTAAGTATTAAGAGTCTCATTTCTACTGGATATAGTGAGGATGGCAGTTATTGTCTGGGGTTAAGCTGAGTACTATAAGGGTGGCAGAGTTGGCCCAAGGGACAGGCTTAGAGCCATGGAGTCCATGGAGCTGTCCAGTGGAGGCAGCAGTCATGCCAACATCTCCTCGGGCTAGCGCTCCTGACCAGCCAGGGTTGCTGTTAGTTCAGAAAGTTAGAGTGGGAACATGGTGGAAGCCAAGAACTAGCAGGGCCGCGCTGCCACGTTTTCTAACACCTCCCACTACAATTGTAGGTGCTGGGAATCAAACTTGGGTCCTCTGGAAAAGCAACCAATGCTCTTAACTGTGAAACCATCTCTCTTGGCTTAGTTATTTCTTTTAATTAATTGAAGGGAAAGTAGTGCTTTGCTATCCTCCTGGTGACAATAAGGCATTTGACAAAAAAATTTTTTTTATCATCTTGATGTTTCTCAAAAACAATAGGATACAAATAGTTGTGTGCTTTTCAAACAACACTCAAATCAGCATCTTAATTAAGAATTATCATAGTGATTAAAGTGTTGACAAGGGAAAAGCTACACATCATAGACTCTCTCTATAACACAGCATAGAGATGGTTTCTATTGGTAAAACATACACACACACACAAACATACACATACATATGCACACATACACACACATACCCACCCTTACATATAACTACATACATACACACAAACACATACACACAAACATACATACAATCACACACATATATACACACACATACACATCTGCACACAAATACAGAGAGAGATAGTACAGTGGCTACTTCTATGTGCAGATAATGCAGTTTTCTGTCAGAATAAATCAATGGTAAACAGCAATAGTAAAAAGTAATATACAGTTGTGATTTTGAATAGGAAGACTTGTAGCCATAAGTACCTCATTTGCTGTTAATATATATTTATTGTGATATCCCCAAAATATTACTGCTTTGTATATTTTAGATTGAAAAGTATGACAGTCATGATGTAAAATGAACATGCTGAGAGCCTTAAATACAAGAAAACTATAAAACACATGTATTGATTATTCTGAAAACACCCAGAGCATTAAAATAACTATCTAATAAAACAGCTATAATTTTTCTAATCTAAGAGGCTCAGACTAGAGGGGCCAGTGAAGAATTCTAGAGTGTACCAACCACATCTTATTACATATCATTTTACTTCTTTGTTATATTTTGCTACTATGACAAAATACTTGAACAAAAAGTACAACAGGAGGAAAGAGTTATTTTGACTCTTGGTTTTAATCCATAGCCCTTGACTCCTTACCATCTGTGTTCCCTCCCCCTCCCCCTCCCCCTTCCCTTCCCCTCCCCTGCCACAAGGTGAGACAGAACCTGTTGCTGGGGAACAGAAGGCAACGCAAAGTAGCTCATGATGGACAGGAAGTGGAAAAGAGAGGGAAAGGAAAAAGAATGTCTTCATGCATGAGTGGTCTCTCTCATCTACTTTTTTATCCTATCTTAATTCTCCTCAAAACAACATTCAAGACACACCCAGAAATCTATTTTACTAATTCCCATGCACTTCTCAATGTCATTGCAAGGAGCACTACATTTAAGCAGGAAAACTAAACCTGCAAACATAGAATTAAGCAAGTGCAATTCTTCATGATAGATGTTAGTTGAATAAAATTATGCATTTTAGAAATGTGTCAATGCACTCCTGTTTTATTTAAATAATACTTTACTGTCTACTTTAAAAGGTCTGGGTTCACTGATGACCTAGCAGCAAGGAGCATCACTAAGACTTGTATTTTATTCTCAGGATCCTGCTCTCCACTCAGAGTGACTGCTAGTTCCAGAGGTGAAAGGGGAAATCCACATGATGTGTTGAGAATATCTTATGCCAGAAAAATTTAAAGCAATCAAAGATTATTAAGAATGGAGCATAAGGGACAAAGAAGGTACTTTAAGGGTCTTCCATCATTTATGAATCAAAAAGAATAATTTATTTAAATATATGGAGTATGTAAAAGCCTACAACTCCATTGTCAATTTATGGGGGGTGGGGGTGGAAGGGAAAGGCAAGGAATGGTGGGGATAGATAGGTAACTAGGGATCCAAGTCCTGACATTTAAATTTGGCCTTCATTCTCATCTCTTACATACACTATAATTAACAATAAATGATTTTGATGGGACATTTTCTCCTATCCAAAAGAAAGGCAAGCTAAAGCATACAGAAGATGACCACAGGAACAAAACCAAGATACTGCAAGAACTGATTAACTCATTCACTTGATTGTCAGAGATGGAAAACTTTATTAAGGAAGAGAATTGAAATTTTCTGTACCTGAAAGTTACTAAGTTCTGCATCTTTTGAAAACAAAACAGGCAGTCTGTGGGAAGCATACCAAGTCCAGTTAGCATGGTCTTCCAGGAAGGGAAAGTTAAGCCTGTAGAGATTGTAGCATTTTCTTTAACACAGAAAATACAGAACTGAGGAACAAGGTCAATTATGAGAAAAGAAAACAGAAGTGCACTTCTCAGGAAGTAGTAGATACAAGATGTGGACTCTCAATTGTGATTTGAACAAACCAGCAGGTATTTCGAAGATAATCTAGACCAGTGGTTCTCAATCTTCCAAATGTCATAAGCCTTTAATACAGTACCTCATGTTGTGGTGACCCCCAACCAGAAAACTTATTTTTGGTTCTACTTCATAGCTGTAGTTTTGCTACTGTTATGAATCTGAATGTAAGTAAATACCTGATAGGCAACTCTATTTGAAAGGGTCATTCGACTCCTAGATTGAGAACTATTTTCCATCCCAAAACCTGTTACTGACTTGAGGGCAGCAAACACATGTTGTGATGACATCAAGAATTACTCTCGAAAAGTTCCCACAGGATACAAGAGTGAAAAAGCATGACACTTGAGAATTGGCTGAGGAAGACAAGAAAGAGACAGGATGAGAAGTAGTAGCAGAACTTTGACAAATATCTAATCTGAAGGATGGATACATGGTATTTTCCTATGACAGTGGTTTTGTGTTTATTTAGAAGACTACTTTAAAAACAAGAAGTTGTTTAAAATAAATAAATAAAAGATCTTGAGGCTGGAGAGAGAGCTCATTGGTTAAGAGGAGGCACTGCTTTTGTAGAGGACTTAAGTTCTATTCCCAACACACACATTGGGTGACTCACAACCACCTGTAACTCCATTCCCCGGGGATCTCATTCCCTTTATGGCTTCTATGAGCACCAACATTCATGTGTACATGTCTACACACAGACACACAGATATACACTTAATTAAAATGTCTTCTAATCTGTTTTGCTTTTGTTGTTGTTGTTTTTAGAGATTGTTATAGAGATACACCCTATGTCTCAAGAAACACTGTAAACTTTAAATTGCCTTAACATACTGAAATCTTGCTGTATGAGAAAGTTACTAGCCTTCATGAGGCACTCAGTACTTCTAATGCTTTAGCTACAAAATAGAGATTTTTTTTCTCTGAGTTGATATCTAGATAATGGTAAGAGATTTTCCTCTTCACAATGCTTCTGGGAAAGACTGAAAAGGAATATTTCTGGTCACACCGTCTCTAAATTATTCTTAATATCAAAGGAGCTTCTGGTTTTCCTTAACCTCTGAAGCTTCTGTAAAATATTCCCTACATGATGCTAGTCTAATCATCATTAGCAAGGAGCTCTCCTACCGAGGATTTTATAGAAATAATGTGGTTATTAAGGAAGCTTGGAAGATTATTGGGACACAGTAATAAAACTGTATGCATAATGAGCCTACCACATGAACAGCCACCAATGTGAGTTATTGGCCATTCAGGCATGTATGCTGACTGACACACGTGGCAGAGAAATTCCAGAAAGGATGAAAATAAAGGGAACGGGATTGAGAAAATTGATAAAACTGGAATGGCCTTGCTTTAAAGGGACATGCAGTGTTCTTCAACCATCCAAGATGTGCTGGACAAAAGATCTGAAGAAATGCAAATAGCAAAATGTTTCTCTGCTCAGTTACAGATCCATATACAAAAGATCAGGGTCATTTAACAGAAAAGCTTCTCGAGATGTCATGGAAAAATATTTATTTCCTGGAAGAAAGAAAGTATTTTTTTCATATTTTATATTTCAGCTCTGAACGGACCATTTCAAACTATGTTTGAAACTCTGCTGGCACAGAGTCGGGGAAGAGTATAGGCTAGCAAAATCTCCAGGTGTCTACTCTCTTATTCCTTGCCCCAGCACCTACAAACACACACACACACACACACACACACACACACACATACACGTATACACACAAACACACACATACAAATACACACACAAACTCATACAAACACACACACAAATGTACAAACACACATACAGACACACACAAACACATACAAACACACACAAGTACACAAACACACAAATGTACAAACACACACAAGTACATACACACACCCACACACACCCACACACACACAACCCATTTAAAAAGATAGTCATCAAAAGGTCCATAAAATATGTGCATTCATTATGTTCTTTGTGAGTTTAGCTAAATGCATGCAAAGGTCCAAAACTGAAGCAGGGTCAGTCCAATACCTTAAAAAGCAGTGACTTATCTTAAAAGGCTAAAAGTAAGTTGAGTTCAGAAAGTTTGATTCAAATGTTTTTACATTTGTTGAGGTAAAGATCACTGCCTCAAGCAAATTTGTAAACTTATCTTTTTGTCAGATTTTCCTTGGTCTCATTTGTTAATGTTCTATGTAAATCTCTAAAAGGGGGTTGGTGATGGTGGTGGTGGTGGTGGTGGTGGTGGTGGTGGTGGTGGTGGTAACAAAGTCCACTTTGGGCCAAGTCTTCTCATCTAAGAGTTCTGGATCCTCTTTATCATGAAAACACACCTGTTAACTTCCTCAACAACATTCTTCCATGGAACACAGCACAGGAAGTTTTAGGAGAAATTACAGTAGTGAGAAATGCTGAGTGCTACCTTGAAAGCACTAGAGAGATCAGAGATTGGTAGAGCACATATCAGAGAATTTGTGCTTGTGGGACTGACACCTCAACCACCAGGCTGCTGCTGGTAGCACAATAGGCTCATACTTTTCTGATATAAATGTCTTCCAGCCACATGGACATTCCACATGCTATCCTTAAGATAAACACCGGACAGATTAAAAAGGACTGAGTTCTTACAGGGACTTTTCCTTCTCTAATCAATAATAACTGTTAAACTATATTCTTAAATTCTCCAAATAGTTCTAGTAGATTTCAATTTTGTTCTTAGACTTTCTATACTGTAATTTGACAGCGAAGACATTATTTGTATTTTCTCTCCCCTTATGTTATCTCAAATTTGAGAGCTAATAGGCATCAATATCCACAATTTCTTTCTTACTCTTATATTTCCAAGGTCTCCAATTAATTGTAGTATTTCATGTTGGGTTTGTATACCTAGTGCTTACAATAGAGGAATATAATATATTAAGAATTCCTTTGAACTATTTGGATATTCCAATAATTGGCCTATTTGTATCTATTGAGGTGAGTTATATAATTAGTTGATTCTTAAAGTACTTGTTATCTTTTTCTGTATCTAACATAGGAAATCACAACCCTATCTCTGTGGACTTTTGTAGTCCAGGCAGGAAAACAATTACTATTGATATATGGGCACGTTCTACTCCAACACCAAATCACCTTACTGGACCTTACTGGACCTTACTAGACCCAACAGCTCCTTTGTGCCTTTTTTCTCCAACAATTAATCTACTTTCACAACAAAGATCCAGGGGTCTAATCAACCAGGAAATGTCACAGCATGCATTCAGTTATTAATTTATTTACTAGACCAGGCTAGATTAAACTATGGAAATCATCAACACTCAGGTCTCCCCGACTCCTCACAACAGTGGTGCATTTCTACCTCACACTACATAGGAGCTGTGTGGTTGAAGATGCAGTAATGGCTCCTACTTGTAATGCACCTCTCAGTCCAGAGGGAAAAGAGCAAATACATAATCACCTGCTCCCCTCTTTTATGGTTTAGAGGGATCTTTCATTTCTTCCTTCCTGTCTCTTCTCTCCTTTTTCTTCTTCCCCTCTTCTCCCCCTCCTTCCTTCCCTCCTTCAGTCCTCCCTCTCAAACTCCCTCATATTCTCCCTCAATGTCTTCTTTCCTTTCTTTTCTATCCTGTCTTTCCCTTTCCTCTTCTCCTCTCTCCTTCTCTCCCCTTTCCTCCCCTTCCCTTCTTAAGGATTGTAGCCCCGACTTACTTTAAGCTCATACTTTCTTGTCTTGGCTTTTTGAATGCAGGGATTGCAGAAAGCACATTTCACTGCCTCTTATGGCCTCTACTTGGTAATATCATGCACTGTTACTTCAATCATTTTATTGACTGAAACAAGCCACACAGCCACAGATGACATCAATGAGCGGGCATGTGTAATCCTCTCACAAGGTGCAACAGAAATACTTGCAGACAGCAATAAAATCTACCACGATAATAATCTTAATCAAGGTAGAAAATGATTTTTTTAAACAATAGTTGGAGATTGGGGATCTAGTGACATAGATTGCCCTTAATACAAAAATACAATATTCCAAATCCCATAAAACTCAAAGCTTTATTTATGAACACAATAATATAGTATAGGTGAAATTATATATACAACCTCATGAGACATCTCATAATCGAAGTATGTCAGCACTAATAGCACCATCTAAAACTATTTTCCAGCTGACTGTGTAAAGTGCATGAGAAAAAAAGAACATGTGAATTTCCCACTTAGACTTGGGATTACAAGCAAATGTGACAAAATTTGAAAATCTCCAGAACTCTGAATGATCTGGGTACAAGCATTTCCAAAGGGTACATGTGCACTCTCTGTACTTTGGTGTCATGCACACAATCTAGCTAGCAATGCTATTTGCAGGTTTCAGTCTCTGGGAAAATTCTAGGTTCAGATTGAAAAATTGAATAAGCTTGTCTCATTGTCTGCAGTACAACTCTCACTCAAATACGGGGTCTGCATTATGGTTCCCGTGTGTTTATGTGGCCTCAGTCTTGCACGTTCACTCTCCTGAAACGACTTCTTCCTTTTGGTCTGCAAGACATTGGTTTCTCTTTAAATCTGTGCATATGTATCCTTTACTATACTCTTCCCAGAATCCTCTCTGTTTGCTCTTTCCCAAGCCCCCACCTTCTAAACTTCAGACTTCACTATTAAATCCCTTTCATGCAGAAGGTTTTGCATGCCTGCTCTTTGTAGGGAGTCTACACTACCAGGCTATCTTTCTCCATCTCAGCAAGCTGTTTACAGTCACCTTGATCCTTCCCATAGTCTATAATTAAGTTAATTATTTGTTGCTCTATTTGAACACTGTTTACTTCCTACACTAAAATGCAGCCCTATGAAGGCACAGACCCTTTCTCTTTGGGTCACCACTTAGTTTTATATCCTTGGCACACTGCCCAGCATATGGTAATTAATATTTTTGTATTAATATGTTCTAAGTGGGTTCATTAGAAAGATAAGATGGTAAATTTGTTAGGGGTCACTTGGTAATAAAAACGATGCTTCCAAATGCATTGTTATGTCTTTGTTCTATAAGGCACTATCTTACATAAGGTGCCTCGGTTTAATAAATATGAGACAAGTGGGCATTTTACCTTCAATTTTCTGTAACTGGACTGTATAAATTAAGTTTACCCATGTTGTTGCTGTGGTTTTGTATAAGGAAGAATTTAGGTTGTTGTGCTCATGAGTTTAGAGCCATTGGTTTGAAAGGGTCAAGGGAATGACCTGTTCTTCCTGAAATCCAAAGGTCCCAGCACCTCTCTTTTGTGCTAAGATGATCTTAATCATGAGAGTGAAGGATTGGTTGCAATCCAATGGATTGGTTGCAAGGTAGGGATTACAGGTTAAGATCAGGGTAATGATCAGTGTCAGGGTCAGCTTACAGCCCCAGCACTCAATGTTACTAGAAGGGTAATTGTAACACAGCAGTTGCATGAGGGGCAGAGGATCTGCTGCTCAAGCCCTCCTGGGTTTTATCAGAAAAGCCTGGGCAGTTTTATTTCATTTACACTATATGCCATTGAGTTGGCCTGTGCAGAATTCCATGCTTAGATTTGTTGGATTGTGATTGCAACAGCCTCGAAGAGACTGCCTAACCCAAGGACTTAACCTTAACAGTAACTTTGAAATCTGACCATACAATTTTTCCACTTGAAAGAAGTTTTCTAGAAGCCCTACCTCATCCTGGCAGTGGTCACCACTAAGCATCCCACTCACTCAGAATACTCACCTTCTCTTTTGTTTTCACTCTTCCTGCCAGAATTTTTGTGAGCTCTGAAACTAGACAATGACAGACAACTTTGATTGTTATAAAGTGGACAAAGTAATCCATTGGCAGCCTCACTGAAATCCCTAACACAGGAATCAGAGAAGATACCTCAGTCCCTAGGTTCATAACTCACAGGTAAAGTATAGAGTTGAGCTGCCTTTTTCTGTTATCAGAAAAAAACAGTGAAAACCTTGCAGAAAACCCCAAGAGAAAAAGAAGAGAGACAATTTGATAGTCAATTTTAATTGTCAGCTTGACAGACTCAATAGTTACCTGGTAGATCAGCCACTGGTAATTCTTGTTGGGGATTATCTTGATAACATTAATTGATAATCGAAGAACTATCTTAATTATGCATGATACCATTCACTGGTAAGGTTTCCTGGACTGGACAGACATGAAAAATAAACAGAAGACTAGAACACACTCTGATTCTTAACTGAGGGTACAATGTGACCAGCTCCTTCAAGCTCATGAGGCTGTGACATCCTCACCTGATGGAATGTACCTTGAAGTGTGAGTTAAAATAGACTGTTCCTTTGCTTTGCTTTTGTCATGGTATTTAATCACAGCCAGAGAAAAATAAACTAAGACAGAAAATAATAACCTTAGCCTAATCTGCAGATTTCTGTTTAAAGGCCAAATTTTCTACCCATAGGAAACGGTCATCACCTAGCTTGCTACAGTTAGAATGAGTTCAACTTCATTGTTTATAACTTACCAAAGTATTGGAAATATAGATAGATAGGTAGATAGATAGATAGATAGATAGATAGATAGATAGATAGATAGGTAGATAGATAGATAGATAGATAGATAGATAGATAGATAGATAGATAGACAGATAGAAGTAAAAAAAATGATGGAGGAAGGATGAGAGAGAGCAAAGAAGAAACGTTTACAAATATGACTCAAAAAACCAGGAAGAGTTGTTGGAGCTCCCATCTGTGATCCTAGAGCTTTGAGAAGCCAGGAGAACTGCTCTGAGTTTGAGATCAGCTTGGGCAAACTAGTGCAGCACTCACCAAAAAGTTTTAAAAAGAGAAAATAGATACTTCTGGCAGTTTCTGAAATGTCCCACAGCAATAATACAAAAGTGCAGAAACTGGAAATTCCAAAACTTCAAAGTAAACCAAATAGTTGGGATGGGTTTCTTTTTGCTTTTGCTTGTAAATATTTAACCCGTTGAGTAGCTTGATGGGGCTGACAATTGTCTTTATCTCATGATACACGGAAGCGAAGGAATAAACTGCCTAAGCAAGAAAGTGGCTGTGTAGAACATGGACACGCATACCTCTCCTTAGTTCATAGTTTATGAGCTAGGGAGATGTTGTCATGCTCATCCAAAGTGTTCAGCTTAGTCATCGACATCAAGATTTAAATATCACCGATGTAGCATCTTTAAGTGAGCAAGATGAACTGCAAAGTGTAAGACAAAAAGCAGAGACAATGCATGTCTGACATGATTATCCATTCACCACCAGCTCCACACATTGATCATCAGCCCAATAACAGCAAAAAATGACTAGAATTTAATTTTAATGAAGGGAGGAAGGAAAGGAGCGCAAGGGAGGATAAGAACAGGAGGGACAATTCAATGCTATATTTCAGAGCCTGAATGCACATGGAAATCCCCCAGGAGCTTTAAAATACCCATGACCAGCACTCAGACTGACGACTGGGAAATCTGCAAGTAAACACAGACTTAGGGATCTGATATAATGGTCGTTCCTGTGAGTTTGATTTCTAGAACTCTAGAGCTCTGCTAAGTAGACGTGCTTGTCTCTGAACTTTCTATGTTTTTATGCATGTATTACACATGTACAGTAATATATGTAGGGTGTGTGTGTATAGCTCAGTTTCCCATTATCTTCTAGATTTCAAATTGTCAAAAGCATTACTCCAGTGTTGTTTGTTACCTGCTTATGTTATGCATTATCAAGATTTTATTAAGCTGATATTAAAATTATATAATATGCTTCTGAAGTTTCCATTGAGAAACCACAGGTTCCTGATTTACCCTAATTATGAGGCAAAACAGCAAAGTGTGACTTGTATTACTCAATTCCAGTCATTCTAATCTGTACATGCAAACATAGTTATTTTGCTATCGAGCTTATTTAGAAAAATTACAGCAATAGCTTCCTCAGTAGGCATGCCACATCTGTGACGTTTGACCAGATTTACACTACCAGACAAGGATTCTCTGCTGTGCGGTAGGCATCAGAAACAATCAGAAAATTGTTAGCTTCCAGGGTATAACTGGCTGAGTGAGGTCCCTGCATGCAATCCTATAAACAGGCCATAACCAACTTGCCCCTATTCCACCAAAGGGCACATCTTGCTGGCCAGTTTGCAGCATCATATGCAGGGACCTCTTCCAGTTCTCCACCTTCCAGAGGCTAGCTGTCATGGAGGAAGCTTCCAGAACAATTGGCCAATTGCATCTTCGTTTCTCGGTCCTGTGACCAGAGCATTTAGTGTCTTCAGCAATCCAGTCTTAACTATCGTGTTCTGGTGCTAAGCAACAGAAATTATCCATACTGCCTTTGAGACATCAGAGTCCTCCCTAAACAAAATTCATGGGAAATCATCTCACCCCCTGCACTAGGGTTTTTAGTTCACAGCCTATGGCTTCTGGGAGCAGCTATATTCACTCAAACACTGGGTTAACTACATCCAAGTATTTAGATTTGATTTGATTTTTCAATTGGCATTATTTACTGAACAATGATGGTGACAGCTGAAACAAGGCCTTGTAAATCTACCTTCAGATAGCCTACAGTCTTGATGCCACACTATGGTAGTAGATTAAAAACAATCCTCAGATAACTCATGGTCTGGGTGACTGCCACACTATGGAAGTAGAGTAAGGGCTAGAACAGAATGATGGGTTAACAAATATCTGTTTGTTTGTTTGTTTGTTTGTTTGTTTTTAAAAGATATCTCTAGAGAAAGCAGGATGATATACCCCAAATGATTGCATAATGTGATCTCACTTACAAATATGTCAAAATTATGTCTTCAACATAATTCTTTTTAAAATTTTTATTGTTAGAGAAGTTCCCTATGAATATAATGAGTTTCGATCAAATCATCCCTTCTGCACTCCCTGCATACCACAGTCCTTTATAAAGTTTTTCATGCATGGTAATTTTAGTTGACTCTTTACCTACCCTCTCAGGTCTTAAACCTTTCCTCTTCCAGTATCTCCCTTCTACCTTCATATATGATGTGATCCACCAGACACCAAACCCCATATTTAAAGCCTATCTTCCCCCTGTTATAGATCAAATGATGGATGGATGGTGATAATGTGTTACATTTATATACTTGGATTTTATTTAGCCAATAAAACAATGAAAAGAAAACATGGGTTTCATTGGTAAAACAACGTAACTGGAAAATAATAAATTGAGGTAACCCAGACTGTATGTTCTGAATATGTGTATAGTATTCTATTTTTAAGATATGTTGGCTCATGTAGGAATTAGATTGTGTAGAGCCCAGGATGCTTTTGAAGCTCTGTTCATTGGACTTACTGGCCTCTGCAGTAGCTGGGTAGAATCTCCAGATCCCTGCAGAATTCTGTCAGAGTGCATTTTGCAGAAGTGTTGGCACCAGTATGAGTGGACGGAAACTTGAATATCACATACAGGACAAGTCCAATAGTGGATAATGGGGTAAAATTTAACAATGTAATTTTCAGGCTGATGAACACTAACTCGTATGGAACCCATAGCTAGCAAAAATGGCTTGACTGTGTGCTTAATTAACCAGCTAAAGGCTACTTGCATGGTCTCCATGTCCTTCCAGGTATAAACCTTATGTGGTTTATTTTGCTACATTTTTGGTAAGTGATAACTAAAGAAGAAAGAGGTAAATAACATGGAGGTCTCTTAGTGTATTCCTGTGCTTGGAGCCATTTAACTGCTTAGACATTTAACCATTTAACCCTTTAACCATTTAGAATTAATGTATTCTTTTTAAATTCTCTTCGTTGCGTGTCCAGTTATTATCCTTTTTTGCCCTTTAAATTTTTTCAATTTCTCTTGTTTCTCAATGTTGCTGCTTTTTAGATATTTTAGACAAGAATTACTTTGTGACACAATTTAAAACTGTTCAAATGTACAAAAAAATGTAAGAACTTTTTAATGAGCACATTTAGAGATGACACCCACATTTTACCCAACTTTAACTACATTGGATAATGCCATTTGTCTAGAGATTTATTTGATGCAGCACAGAATTTCATTCTTCTGGTTTTGATTTGAATATAATGATGCTCTATCCAATTAATCCTCAACTAATTTGTGTTTTTAATACCTCAAGCATTTATCTTTAAATGAGACTATAGCTAGTCTGATTTTGTAAGTTCATACTGGTAATATTTACCTTCTAAATACAAAAAAATAGACCATTTACATGTAATGTAATTATCTAACTAACTGGACATAGGTGTTCTCATTTCAATTTCTCTATGGGTACCATTTGAGTTGTGTGCTTCTTTTCCATTATTTCTTATTTCCATTAAGCTTTTAAAATACTACTTCATTTTAATTTGTTCAGTACTTTTTAATGATATCTCTTAGCCTCATTTTAGGGAACACAGTAGATACTCCATCATACTCAAGGTCTGATAAAGCTGACTTTCTGGCTAATGCTTTCAGTCTTCTAAAAGTTAGCAATGTTACAGTATCTTGCATAAAAACAAGAATTCATAAAACTGTGCATAGTTAAACTCAATTTCCTCCAGCCTATTTTTGTAAGATATCATAAACTGTTGTAAGTCCCTTGCATCTTTTATAATACAGTATAAAATATTTGATTCTAATATTTATATGTCTTAGAAGTAAAAATTTTATATTTACCTAACTACCCCTGCTTTTGTTTGTTATTACAAATCTTGGATTTTTATCTATTATCTTCTACCTGAATAACTCCCAGAAAAATTTCCTGCAGATTATCTCTTCTGACAAAAAAAATAATAATAAATAAGTTTCACATATAAGTGTATACCCGTTTTTGACATATTTTTTTCTTGTGAAGGATATCTTCCTAGAAGTCCAGGTTGCTGGAAAGTTCTCTTTACTAGTGTTCCAGGATTACCATTCATGATTTCTTCTGTATCCCAGTGTGATAGGATGTTAGTCTTTATCTATATAAATATTATGATATCCAATTTGGAGTTTTATTGTTATTTATTCAATATTTTCTCTTTTGCATTTGTCCATTTTGTATTTGGGTAAAATGTTTTAGTCTCTGGAGTTATTAGTTGCCTATAAATTTAGATAGCGTTTGGGAACTCATTACTTGAATGTTTTTCTCCTTTGTTTTCTCTATCTTTCCTTTCTGAAATTAGCTCTATTAGCTATTTTGATATTATTTTCCAGGTCCTGAGTTCCTAGTTCCTGATTGCTTTGAATTTTCTTCTTGTCTTTCATTTGTTATGCGTTCCATCTCTTCTCACGACATTTTTATACAACATTTCAGTCTTCGTTGACCATATTCAATAAAAATTTAAAACTTTAGATACTCTGTCTTAGACTTTTCAGACCTCCCTAGGATCTTAAGTCCTTGTATTTTTCTACTTTTTAGACAACTATACATATGCTTTTAATAACAATATATATTGAAAAGATCTGATAAACTTAAAAGTCTGACTCACCCTGGGACCCATTTTCATTAACAGCCTTCTTTTACTGCTACCATGCCTTCCCGGTCACTTGAAAATTAAGTCGGTTTAGACTATATCCAGAAAGGTTTGAATGTACAGCTCTAGAGATTCTAGACTCTGCTGTAATTTTCCAGAGTACTAAATGTCCAAAAGACAGTTAACTCATTGTAACTTGAACCTTAAGTCTGATAGTAGATAGGGGATAAAGTGTTCTTTCACCCTTGGCTGTATTTCTTTGAATCTTTCCCTTGCCTGTGTAGGGAGTCTCCTTGAGGGAGACTTATATCCAGAATCTGAGATGATTTATATTTGTTCTAGAATTTTTTCCTTCCTGAACTTTCCAGCTATTGTGACTTTTACTAACTGGGCCCTTGGGTCTTTCAAGTGAGTAAAACCGAATATGTCCTTCCACGTCAGTCAGGTGACTTACCCTAGTCTTGTTAAAGGCTAGAGTTTGCCCTACAGTTCACAAAGCCACAGTCTGTGACTCCTTTCTTCCTAAAGTTCATTGCTCTCTAGTTTATAGTTTTTCCTAAGGAAGTCTTGCTTGGAAAATAGGTATTTTCCTATGGGATGAAATAGAACTGAGTTAAAATTACCTTTTATCCACTCTGGCTAGTACATATTTAATTCTAATAATAACTGAGGATTATTGTCTTGATATAAAGAGACTGTCATTTTAGTTTGAATTATTAGCCTTTTCACTGACTAGCTGATAAACTATCTAGTTTATCATTTATATTCAAGAAAAAGTAATAATAGTAACTATTGACCATCAAAAACCAGCATCATCTTAAGGTATCTTAAGGTATTAAATGAAAGACCTTGGCACAGCTCTCATTACAGTAGCTGGTACCTAATATTTGTTTATAGTTTAACTGTTACTATCATCGACTAATGTTCTCTTCTTCTGTCAAAAAATAGAGATTTTATAACCTGTACAGCAGGCACTCAGGCTACTGAAATTCACAGATATTTCAATAACAAACTTCAAATAAAATCTTGCATATCACTCTACGCTTTTACCCTTTGAAGGACTGAGGAAGACAGACAAACATACAAATATGCTTGGAGACACTTGCCTGAGAGAAATGACAAGAATTTGTCTGGCTAAGATGCTGTGGAGTTCTGGGCCTCTGACCACTCATTTTATGTGCCTGACTAAGTACAGATGCTGTGTAGTTGACTAGACAGAAAATGTGGCTGAGGATCAGATCCATATTTACTGACGAGAGAGCCATGCAGTCTTTGATCAGCAGAACAGATTTATTTTCTAGCATCTGGCCACATGATTTTCTGTCATCCATCTTAACTTCCCCAAAGTCAATGTTATCACTACCGTTGAACTACTAAAGTTTATTTTAAAAATGATTTTATAGTTTTGAATATTGCTTTGGAAAGTCAAAAATAAAATAAAAATAAATTCACTAAATGAATGCCCACTTTCTCTTCATTTTGGGTTACCTCTTGCAGAACACTTGCTGGGGTTGGTGGTGTGCAGTATTTTTGCAGACAAGTTAATAGGAAAAAAAAAAAACCTGACTGGAGAGCAGAAAGTGAGTCTGTCTGCATTTTTCATCTTCTGCAGCTGCCTCTAGCTGCCGATCCTGAGCTTTTAAAATTTAGGGGTATTATGGAAATGGTAAAACTTGTGAAGGGATGCCTCGGGGAAAGAAGTTATAAACTTCACAAGACTCATGAATCATAGGCAGAATTTATTCAGAGTAGAAGCCTGCGTGGTTTTCAGACATCACACCAACAGGCTGTCGGTCTTTGCTGAGGCACTCGGCCTGAAACCCACAAACTCTGGAAAGGCAGAGGCACTGTTTCCTTGCGGGCTATTCATCTAATGTATATTTTGTCCCCAAGGAGAGCATCAAATGAGAGCTTTTCAGATGGTGGTAAGGATTTTAACATATGGCAATATAATAAATATGAATTAATAATATGAATAATACTGTATTCCAAAGAACATATTTACAGTAAGGCATTAAAAGTGATTTAACAGAAAGTATCAAGATGTATCATAAAGCAATTCTTAGAAAAATATTGCAATTCTATGAAGACCTCTAGCTCTAATATTTATTTAGTCCTATAGGCTGGAAGCTTCCTACTCTGCCAGCAACACTGGGAAATGCTACTACACCATAGCATCTTTGTCCCCTTCTGCATATAACGATTGATGAGCCAAACCTTCCTCTACTTACAATTGAATATTTATACCCAATATTTATTATTACTTTCCTCTCAAATAACTAGCTACACTTTACTTGAACTAAATTAAAAAGCAGGATGTAAATCATCTGTATATTGTGGTTGCAATTATGTAAAAATTTGACAGCATATGAAAAAGGGCTAAAAGGAAGTATACAGAGATTATTTTAATTACGGAAGTGTGGTAGAAATTACAAGAGTTTACAAACACACACGCCATTTAAACTTTATGTAAGATCATGCTATTAGTTTGATAATAGTGTTTTCTTTTTGTAAAAAAAATAGTTTCCCCACTGGCAAATGAGTCTGTCGACTTGGAAACAAATTAGATGATATTTAAATAAATCATTTCTCTACCTTTCAGAACCTCACATGCAGGCTTCCATGTTAGTTTCTCTTACAGGGAAGTTGTTGCAACATTCATCTAACTAGACCTCACATGGATATGGGCAACAGGGCAGGGCAAACCATGTGACTTCTTTTCAGCAATCCAGTATCCCTAGATCATCATAAAATGCCCCCTTATTCTACTCCCGATGTTCGGTCCAGTGTCTTCTCTTTTGCTATCAAATTTCACACCGAATAAATCTTGAATACTTATGTGACCAAAACAGTAAACAATACCTTCTTCCTCCATGTTCCCACCGTGGATGATTTGTTCAAGAGTCTTTTTTGTTTTTCTTTCCCAATAGCGTCAAGTCTCCAAGATTAGTGACACTTGGTCATTTCCCAGCACTGATCTTTACAGAGCGACATCTCTGGACATAACCACTTGCTTCTTCACAAGCTGTTCCATGCAACTCCTGCCGTCACATTAAATCGGCTTCTCAATGCTTTGAGTGAGACTCAGTTCTTTTTGTTTTTCTTTTCTCGGTTATTTTATTTATTTACGTTTCAAATGTTACCCCTCTTCCATGTTTCTCCCCCAAACACCCCTCCATCCATCCACCCTGCCCCTTGCTTCTATGAGGGTGCTGTCCCACCCACCCACCTACTCCTACCTCACTGCCCTAGCATTCCCCTACATTGGGACATCAGGCCTCCACAGGACCAAGGGCCTCCCCTGCCATTGATGCCAGATAAGACCATCCTCTGCTACATATGTATATGGAGCCATGGATCCCTCCATGTGTACTCTTTGGCTGGTGGTTTAGTCCTTGGGAGCTCTAAGAGGTTGGGTTGGTTAGTATTGTTGTTCTTCATATGGGGTTGTAAATCCCTTCAGCTCCTTCAGTCCTTCCTCTAACTCCTCCATTGATGTCCCTGTGCTCAAAGACTCTCAGTTCTTGTGATCCTCACTCTTCCCAAAATTTTAGTCTTCCTGTTCTCTAAAATGTGTCAACATTTTGCTCACTCCGTCAAAGTCTTGTCTGCTTGGACAGAGCTTCCAATGATCATTACATGGTTACACACATGTGTGTGTATGCATCAACATGTAAGCACATATATCATTATGATACATAGATTTTATTGGGGGAGTTATTCTAATATAGGCTCTGTACAGGAGTACAAGTAGAGATCACATCAGTATATCCTTACTGAATCTGTAGATGCTGTCATTTTTCTGTTTTAGTTTTTTTTAAAAAAAAAAAAAAAAGCTGTGAGCTCAGAGAGATCAGCCCATTTTCCTGATTCGTTGCTGTCTGCGTAGTGAAAATGAACACCAATGGAATGTATGCCAGTCAGAGGCTACATTTATGACTCTCTGTGTTCTGCCTGACCTCACTCTGCTCACTCTCAGGTCTGACCTTGCCTTTCTGGTAAACTCTTTTCCCATTACCATGTTCCACTCAAATATACATCAGTCCTGCAGAAACTACACAGTAAGCTTTTGTCTTCTTGTATTATGCTATGTATGTTATGTTTTATGTATATTATGTTATTATGTATGCTATGCATGTCATATTATGTTGTTATGTATGCTATGTTGTTTTGTTATGTTTTGTGGTTAAATATTATGTTTGTTATATCATACTGTTATGTTATGCCCTCTGATACACTACAACATTTGAGAAGGCATAGGCTCTTCCCCTGCAATTGTTATTGATGTGTTCAATGTTACTATCTCTACCATTCATATTCAAAACCTCTGGCTTTTTCTTCTCCTCTGTCCCACTGGTCAAGATTCATTTATATATGTTTTCAAAGCCTCTGCTAGTTTGCAAGAAGTACCCAGAAAACATGTGTACAGATATCACACAGCATCAAAGCTAAGGCACAAAGGATCCAATACAGAGAATGAAGACAATAACCATAAAATAAGAGGGAAATGTTTTCCCAATCCAATAAATTAACATAGGTGTAAGAAATAAAATCATCAACAGGAAGACCAAAGAACCTTGCAATCATATGCTAAAAGCCATATCAAAAATAAAATTACTGAGTTCAGACCCCTGCACAGCAAATGAATCAACCAATTAAGATACAGATAAATAAAGTAGGCTGGTCAAATGTGCAGAAGCATATCAGAAAAAAACCAATCAGGAACCATTAGACAAGTCAAAGTCAGGAAGAAAACAAAACATACAATCCGTAGTGAGAAAACAGCCACTACTCAGTCATTATAAACTGACCGTGATGAACACCTCAGGCGTGAGAACAAGCTTCATGCCATGTGCCTGGATTCAAACTTCAGCTGCAGTTGGAACCACCTGTATACTTACTTAACTTCTGGGTACCTCATTTTTGTCCCCTAGTAAACTTTGGCTAGTAGTTGGACTTATTTTATGAAGGGCTTTACAAGCCAAAGAAATTAGTATTCATGAAGTACGCAGACTAATGCCATATAGAAATATTATGAGCCATAAATAAATGCTTATAATTATTGAATAAGCATGTGATTTCTTCCTGGCTAATCAGCTTCAGTGTCTACCTTTTTTGCTGTGTATAAGTTATTAGTTCATTGGTTTGCACGTTAACATTTTATTCTTCAAAAGTCGTCTATCTTTCAATGTTATAGCCAGTCCTCTTCTGCCTCATCTTACGTGCTACTAAACCAAGCCAGTGAGATTAGTCATCTCATTTCTCTGTGGTTCTTCAATCCTTCAGACTAAAATAACACCCAGTTGACAGTGTGTACATATTCTTTAAGTCATCATTCAAGTGTTACCTGTGCCTACACCACTCCATGATCACTGTCAGTCACGTCTAGGGTTCTCTCATAATCATACTGATTTCTGTTGATCCAATGGACAAAGTGTGAGGAATGCCACATTGCAAGTAAATCCTGATTTCTCTGGGGTATTTAAGATTGGTGCATGGATTATTAGGTCCAACATGTGGCTTAATCCACTGTAAATTCACTTTGCCAGATACATAATTATTAAATATTAAATGCTCAGGAATGAAATTTGACTAGAGGAAGAAAGCAAATTTATCTCAAAGAAGTTTCTAAACACCAAAAAACACAGCTGAAATTGAATAAGCTAAGAGTTACCTGTTGCTTACCATTTTTTTCTTGTAGCATGTCTTTTTTTAAATCATAGGAATCCCATCATTCTGTCAAATCACAACATGGTAAAGGAGGTTAAATTTGGAAAATATTGTCTGACTCCTGCTTTACCAACAGTGATCCCTCAGCCTTGTGTGTAGAATGAGCCTGTTGTGTGTGTGTAAAATAAGACACTGGCATGTAAGCTTTAAGTCAAATTCTTCGTAAGACCCTTGAAATATGGTAAGCCCGTAGGACAAATGCAGAAGATGAATACTAATTATAATTGTAATTACAACAGCACTTCCCTATTGTACCTCTGTTTTCTTTAACTGGGGTTACTAAGCTTCAAGGTTACTACAAGTATGATGTGTGCTTTCTATATTAATTGTGAGGTGTCACTTCAGAGTCTCTATTTCTAAGACATATCCATGAAAGTTCATCACAGTTTAAAGTTACTCTTTGCAATTCCTAATACTCTAGAAATCCACATGTTCAAAACCAGTCTCATTTTTGTTAATAGTCTTCTTTTTTAAAAATATCCTATAGGAAAATTTACAAGAAGATGAGTATTTAATAACATGTTAAGCTTCCAAAATAATATGTAATTGTGCTGTTTTACTATTGGTGTAGGATATTTAAGTGGTTTATGAAAAGAATTAAGAAAAGAGATGCTTCTGAAGTGATTTTGCATCCTCCTTTCTTACTATCCCTTTGTCTCTCTGATCCCTATTTGTGTGTCTGTCTCTGTATCTCTCTGTATCTGTGTCTCTGTCTCTGTCTGTCTCTCTGTGTGTGTGTGTGTGTGTGTGAGAGTGTGTATGTGTGCGAGTGTGTGTGTGTGTGTGTTTGTGTGTGCATTTCTTTCTCCTTAGTTTTCTCTAGCCTGGTTCAGTAGCAGTGATGACGTGTTTGAATTCCCAAGACTTTGTTTGAGGCCTCTTTTCTTACAGTTAGAAATTTACAAAGTACTAAGTTCAACCTAGTGGATCTTATACTTTGCCCTAAGGAACAATCAACTACTCATTTCACAGTGACATTCTCATTGAGAAGTTTCATATTCGTGTACTAGCCTCACACAGTTCCTTTGGCTTGCTCACATTTGTTTAGGTTTGTACAAGCAGGGGATACAAGAGCAATAGTTAGGGCCTGGGTCAAAGGTTAACTGTTACACATGTTTCCTCTTCTGTTAATCCAGAAGGAAGCATCTTGCTTGTAAAAGAGTGATGAAACCAACTACTTCAAATAGTTGTAATATCCAGAAGTTAAAACAAAATGTACACATATTTACTCCTGACCATTTGTGTAGAGGGGACCTTAAACCTGCTGAACTCTTCAGTTCTGTACCACACTCCAAAGCACAGGCTAAAATAAGCATCAGTGACCCGAGGAAAATATTTCTAGAGAAAATAGATCACCTTTAACAATTTTGTTTCTTCAGAAAAACAAGTTTTGAGCTATAAACATCTAATTTATAAGTGTGTGTCAGAAACATTAATAAAACTTCAGATGCCGCAGTACAGAGGAGTCTAACCCACAAGAGGCAAATAATATAGACAATAATAAAATCCTTAACTTTCTTATTATTTTGCTTAATTTTTAAAATATTTTCAGTGTTTGAAATGGCTGTGGGAATTACATTGGTTACTAGAGTAAAAAGATTAATTTTTCACTTACGTTTCCCTAAAGGAAACAGGAGATCTGATCTCAGTAAACATTTACTAATGGGCCTTTGGACTCCAGAGTGTGAAGATACATTAAATTACTAGGACCTTATTCTTGATCAGCAAGAAAAAAACGTTCCCTGTTGATTTTTTTCACACCCAGAAGACCAATGAGTCTTTTTTTGTTTCTGGTAACACAAGTTACCTTTTCCAAATGATTTTTCCCAAATATTTTGACTATATATAAATATGGCATTTATATATTTTTGAACTTAACTAGACAAGGTGAGTTATCATACTGATCAAATGAAGGATAAAAGATATACCTTAGCAAAAAAAAAATACTATAACAGTACATAGAACTCATTCTATGTGGCAGTTTTGCTTGCTGAAGGTTTTGGTTGGGTTTTTGTTTTGTTTTGTTCTGTTCTGTTTTGTTTTGTCTTTTTTTGGTTTTTGGTTTCATTGTTTTCGTTTTTGTTTTCTGAAGACTGAATCCAGAAGACCTTTGCATAGATTAGGAAAGCACTCACATATACAGTTCCATCCTATGGCAGTTTTAAGGAAAAAGGGCTCCACAAGTTCATATGTTTGAATGCATGGTCCCCAGTTGGTGGAACTGGTTGGGAAGGATTAGAAGGTGTGGCCTTATTGGAAGAGGCATGTCACTGGGTACAGACTTGGAGATTTCAAAAGACGTATGATGTTCCCAGAATGTTCACAGCCTCCTTCTTGAGAAATAGAGATATGAGCTCTCATCTTTTCCCAACGTCATGCCTTTGCTCTCCCATAAGTAATTCTAACCCTCTAGAACTGTGAGCCTAATTCAACACTCTTTTTATAAGTTACCTTGGTCATAGTGTTTTCCCACAACAATAGAAAAGTAATTAGACACACCTAAACCCTTTTATTTTTATTTTGAGACAAAGTCTCAGTATTGCCCAAGCTGACCTTGAACTCAAGCATCTTGCCTCGGCCTCTGAGTAGTTGGGTTAACAGATATGGACCATTATACAGAGCTTCCATTCTTTTTTGTTTGTTTGGTTGGCTTTTTGTTTGTTTTTGTTTGTTTGTTTTATTGGGTATTTTATTTACATTCCAGATGTGATCACGTTTCCCCATCCCCCCCAACCCAGGAACCCCCTATCCCATCCATCCTCCTCCTGCTTCTATGAGGATGTGCCCCCACCCACCCTCCCACTTTTACCTCCCCACCCTCAAATTCCCCCACACTGGGGTGTGGAGAGCCGCATAGTGCCGCGCCCTTAAGATGGTGCCAGTCTCTGCCTTCCACCACCTGTTGGCGAGTGCTCTTAGGAGTAAACAAGTCCTTGCCACCTGCTGGTGAGGACTCTTAGGAGTAAACAACTCCTTATTTGGCTGTGGCTGGTCATCTGGCTTGTCTCCATGTGTGTGGACCTATCTGCTGTTGCCACGTGGCAGATGGGGGTAGGCTAGTCCTAGAGTACTTAAGCCTGGGAGACACTTCCCCCGGGGTCGTCAGTCAGAAGATTGTTCAAGGGTCCTGAATAAACTGGTTGGAGAAGAGCTCACGTTGTGTCTTCCTTGCTGGTCGAGGGTGGACGCGACACTGGGGCATCCAGCCTTCACTGGACCAAGGACTTCCTCTCCCTCCTATGCCAGACAATGCCATCCTCCCCTACATATAGAGCTGGAGCCATGGGTCCCTCCCTATGTGTTCCCAGGCTGGTGGTTTAGACCCTGGGAGCTCTGGTTGGTGTGTAATGTTGCACTCCTCATGGGGCCACAAACTCTTCCAGCTCCTTCAGTCTTCTCTCTCACTCCTCCATTGGGAACCCCATTATCTGTTCAATGGTGAGCTGTGAGCATCTGCTTCTGTATATTTCAGGCTCTGACAGACCTCTAATGAGACAGCTATATCAACCTCCTGTCAGCATGCACTTCCTGGCATACACATCAGCTCTATATTTGGTGACTTCACAGGGATAGACACCCAGGTGGAGCAGTCTCTGGATGGCCCCTCCTTCAGTTTTTGTCCCACACTTTGTCTCCATATTTGCTCCAATGAATGAGTATTTTGTTATTCCTTCTAAGAAGGGCCAAAGCACCCACACTTTGGAGTGTTCATGAGCTTCATGTGGTCAGTGAGTTGTATCTTGGATATTGCAAGTTTTGGGGCTAATATCCAATAATCAGTGAGTACATACCATGTGTCTTCTTTTGCAATTGGGTTAACTCACTCAGGATGATGTTTTCTAGTTCCATCCATTTGCCTAAAAATTTCTCAAATTCATTGTTTTTAATAGTGGGATAATATTCCATTGTGTAAATGTATTGCATTTTCTGTGTCCATTCCTCTGTTGAAGGACATCTGGGTTCTTTTTATTTTCTGGCTATTATAAATAAGGCTTCTATGAACATAGTGGAGCATATGTCCTTGTTATATGTTGGAACATCTTCTGGGTATATGCCCAGTAGTGGTATAGCTGGGTCCTCAGGTAATGCTATGTCCAATTTTCTGAGGAAGCAGCAGACTGATTTCCAGAGTGGTTGTACCAGCTTCCAATCCGACTAACAATGGAGGAGTGTTCCTTTTACTCCACATCCTTGCCAGCATCTACTATATACTGAGTTTTTGATCTTAGCCATTCTGACTGGTGTGAGGTGGAATCTCAAGGTTGTTTTGATTTGCATTTCCCTGATGACTAAGGATGCTGAACATTTCTTTAGGTGCTCCTTGGCCATTCAAATTTCCTCAGTTGGGAATTCTTTGTTTAGCTCTGTACTTTATTTTTAATAGGGTTATTTCGTTGTCTGGAGTCTAATTTTTTGCGTTCTTTGTATATATTGGATATTAGACCTCTATCAGATTTAGGATTGGTAAAGATCTTTTCCCAATCTGTTGGTTGCCGTTTTGTCCTATTGACAATGTCCTTTACCTTAAAGAAACTGCAATTTTATGAGGTCTCATTTGTCAGTTCTTGATCTTAGAGCATAAGCCATTGGTGTTTTGTTCAGGAACTTTTTCCCTGTTCCTAGGTATTCGAGGGACTTCTCCACCTTCTCTTCTATTAGTTTCAGTGTATCTGGTTTTATGTGAAGGTCCCATATCCACTTAGACTTGAGCTTTGTACAAGGAGATAAGAATGGATCGATTTGTATTCTTTTACATGCTGACCACCAGTTGAGCCAGCACCATTTGTTGAAAATGCTGTCCTTTTTCCACTGGAAGATTTTAGCTCCTTTGTCAAAGATCAAGTGACCATAGGTGGGTGGGTTCATTTCTGGGTCTTCAATTCTATTCTATTGATCTTGCTACCTGTCTCTGTACCAATACCATGCAGTTTTTATCACTATTGCTCTGTAGTACAGTTTGAAGCCAGGGATTCCCCCAGAGGTTCTTTTATTGTTGAGAATAGTTCTCACTATCCTGGGTTTTTTGTTATTCCAAATGAATTTGCAAATTGCTCTTTCTATCACTGTGAAGAATTGATTTGGAATTTTGATGAGGATTGCATTCAATCTGTAGATTGCTTTTGGCAAGATGGCCATTTTTCTATATTAATCCTGGATATCCATGAGCATGGTAGATCTTTCCATCTTCTGAGATCTTCTTCAATTTCTTTCTTCAGAGGCTTGAAGTTCTTGTCATACAGATCTTTCACTTGCTTGGTTAGATTCACACCAAGGTATTTTATATTATTTGTGACTATTGTGAAGGGTGTCATTTCCCTAATTCCTTTCTCAGCCTGTTTATCCTTAAAATAGAGGAAGGCTACTGATTTATTTGAGTTGATTTTATATCCAGCCACTTTGCTGAAGTTGTTTATAAGATTTAGGAGTTCTCTGGTGGAAGTTTTACGGTCACTTAAGTATACTGTCATATCATCTGGAAAAAGTGAAATTTTGACATCTTCCTTTCCTATTTGTATCCCTTTGAGTTCCTTTTGTTGTCTAATTGTTCTGGCTAGGACTTCCAGTACTATATTGAATAGGTAGGGATAGAGTAGGCGGCCTTGTCTAGTCCCTGATTTTAGTGAGACTGCTTCAAGTCTCTCCATTTAGTTTGATGTTGGCTACTGGCTTGCTGTATACTGATTTTACTATGTTTAGGTATGGGCCTTGAATTCCTGATTTTACCAAGACTTTTACCATTAAGGGATGTTGAATTTTGTCAGTGCTTTCTCAGCATCTAGTGAGATGATCATGTGGTTTTTTTCTTTGAGTTTGTTTATATAGTGGGTTACATTGATGGATTTCCAAATATTGAACCATCCCTGCATTCTTGGGATAAAGCCTACTTGATCATGATGGATGATTGCTTTAATGTGTTTTTTGTTTTGGTTTGCAAGAATTTTATTGAGTGTTTTTGCATCAATATTCATAAGGGAGATTGGTCTGATGTTTTCTTTTTTTATTCTGCCTTTGTGTGGTTTAAGTATGAGTGTAATTGTGGCTTCATTGAACGAAATGGGTAGTGTTCTTTCTGTCTCTATTTTGTGGAATAGTTTGAAGAGAATTGGTATTAGGTCTTCCTTGAAGGTCTGATAGAATTCTTCACTAAAACCATCTGGGCCTGGGCTTTTTTTTTGGTGGGGAGATTGTTAATGACTGCTGCTATTTCTTTAGGGGTTATGGAACTGTTAAGATGATTTATCTGCTCCTGATTTAACTTTGGTACACAGATTTTCCAATTTTGTTGAGTATAGGCTTTTGTCATAGGATCTGATAATTTTTTTAAATTTCCTCAGTTTCTGTTGTTATGTCTCACTCTTCTGTTCTTATTTTATTAATTTGGATACCATCTCTGTGCCCTCTGGTTAGTCTGGATAGGGGTTTATCTATCTTGTTGATTTTCTCAAAGAACCAGCTCCTGGTTGTGTTGATATTTTGTACAGTTCTTTCTGTTTCTACTTGGTTGATTTCAACCCTGAGTCTGATTATTTCCTGCCTTCTACTCCTCTTGGGTGTATTTGCTTCTTTTTGTTCTAGAGCTTTCAGGTGTGCTGTCAAGTTGTTAGTGTTTGCTCTCTCTAGTTTCTTTTTGTAGACACTTAAAGCTATGTGTTTTCCTCTTTGCACTGCTTTCATGGAGTCCCACAGGTTTTGGTTGATGTGTCCTCATTTTCATTAAATTCTAAAAAGTCTTTAATTTCTTTCTTTATTTCTTCCTTGACCAAGTCATCATTGAGTAGAGCATTGTTCAGTTTCCAAGTGTATGTGGGCTTTCCATTGTTTTTGCCATTATTAAAGACTAGCCTTAGTATGTGGTGACCAGATAGGATACAAGAAATTATTTCAATCTTTTTGTATCTGTTGAGGCCTGTTTTGTGACCAAATATATGGTCTATTTTGGAGAAAGTACCATGAAGTGCTGATAAAAAGGTTTATTCTTTTGTTTTAGGATGAAATGTTCTATAGATATCTGTTAAATCCATTTGGTTCATAACTTCTGTTAATTTCACTATGTCTCTGTTTAGTTTCTGTTTCCATGATTTGTCTATTGCTGAGAGTAGGATGTTGAAATCCCCCACTAATATTGTGTGAGGTGGAATGTGTGTTTTGAGCTTTAGTAAAGTTTCTTTTATGTATGTGAGTGCACTTGCATTTGGAGCATAGATGTTCAGAATTGAGAGTTTATCTTGGTAGATTTTTCCTTTGATAAGCATGAAGTGTCCTTCCTTATCTTTTTTGATTACTTTTGGTTGAAAGTCCATTTTATTTGATATTAGAATGGCTACTCCAGCTTGTTTCTTGAGACCATTTGCTTGGAAAATTGTTCTCCATCCTTTTACTCTGAGGTAGTATCTGTTTTTGTCACTGAGGTGCATTTCCTGTATGCAGCAAAATTCTGGGTCTTGTTTATGTATCCAGTCTGATAGTTTACGTCTTTTTATTGAGGAATTGCATCCATTGATATTAAGAGATAATAAGGAAAGATGATTGTTACTTTCTCTTATTTTTGTTATTAGAGGTGGAATTATGTTTATGTAGCTATCTTCTTTGGGGGTTGTTAAAAGATTACTTTCTTGCTTTTTCTAGGTTTTAGTTTCCCTCCTTGTATTAGAGTTTTCCATCAGCTATCCTTTGAAGTGCTGGATTTGTGGGGAGATATTATTTATATTTGGTTTTGTCATGGAGTATCTTGGTTTCTCTATCTACAGTGATTGAGAGTTTTGCTGGGTATAGGAGTCTGGGCTGGCATTTGTGTTCTCTTAGGGTCTGTAGGATATCACTCCAGGATCTTCTGGCTTCTATAGTCTCTGGTGAGAAGTCTGGTATAATTTTTATAGGTCTGCCTTTATATGTTACTTTACCTTTTTCCCTTACTGCTTTTAGTACTTTTTTTCTTTGTTTTGTGCATTTGTCGATTTGATTATTATGTTACTGGAGGAGTTTCTTTTCTGATCAAGTCTATTTGGAGTTCCATTGGCTTCTTGTATGTTCATGGACATCTCTTTCTTTAGGTTGGGAAGTTTTCCTCTATAATTTTGTTGAAGATATTTACTGGCCCTTTAAGTTGGGAATCTTCACTGTCATCTATACCTATTATCCTTAGGTTTGGTCTTCTTATTGGGTCCTGGATTTCCTGGATGTTTTGGGTTAGGAGCTTTTTGCATTTTGCATTTTCTTTGACAGTTGTGTCAATGTTTTCCATGGTATCTTCTGCATATGAGATTCTCTATCTCTTGTATTCTGTTGGTGATGCTTGTGTCTATGACTCCTGATCTCTTTCCTAGGTTTTCTATCAACAGAGTAGTCTCCCTTTGAGATTTCTTTATTGTTTCTACTTCCCTTTTTAGATCCTGGATAGTTTTGTTTAATTCCTTCACCTGTTTAGTTGTGTTTTCTTGCAATTCTTTAAGGGATTTTTGTGTTTCCTCTTTAAGCTTCTACCTGTTTACCTGTCTTCTCCTGTACTTCTTTAAGGGAGTTATTTACGTCCTTCTTAAAATCCTCTATCATCATCTATGAGAAGTGACTTTAATTCTGAATCCTACTTTTCTGGTGTGATGGGGTTCTGATGATGCCAAGCAACTCTGGTTTCTGTTGCTTATGTTCTTGTGCTTGCCTTTTGCCATCTGGTTAACTTTAGTGCTACCTGCACTCACTGTCTCGGACTGGATCCTGTCTTTCCAGTCATCTTGCTTGTGTCAGAACTCCTCAGAGTCCAGATGTCTCTGTGATCTGTGATCCTGAGCTCCTGGGTGGAAGAACTCCTGGAACTCAGGTTGCCTCCAGAATCCTGAAATCCTGCTGCTCTGAATGCAGTGGTTCCTCTAGGATGGCTCAGGATGTGCCCAGCTAAGTGTCTGCCCCAGCCAAAAGGACCAAGCAAGGTGGAAAGCACTTGTATTCTTAAATTTAATGAATTTAAACACCTGATCTTTGCCACATACTACACTGGACACTCAGAATTCCCTTGATCAATGCAGACACATTCTCTGTCCTTGTGATATTCACAAACTCATGAATTTATAAACATATAGTTGATAGCTGAAATACTTAGGTTCTGTGAATAGAGACCACTGGTCCTACTACCATAGAAAGTTACAGTTTGTCCCAAAGTCAGGATGTTGAACCTAAATATGGTGCCTGCCTGAATGTCTACTTCTGCTGTTGGGATCTGCAGTGTTTTCCAGATCCTCATATCTTTAATATGTGCCCCCAAGTTTCCAATATTCACCATGTTTTAAAAGCTGAGACCTAGTGGGTGTTCTAGTGTACAGGGCATAGAAGCTTTCCAATTTATTTTCCTGTCTGATGCTTCCTGACCGCTTTAAGATGAGAAGCTTTGCTCTCAGTGTGTACTTTGGTCAAAATGCAGCAGCCTACTACAGGGTCAAAAGCAACAGGTCGCCTGATCCTGGACTGACCCCCTCAAAACCTGTGAGTCTAAATAAACCTCCCTTATGTGAAGCTGATTTGAGACATTTATTACAGAAATGGACAGCTGATGACCAGAGAGAGAGCCACACAGCATGAATCCCAATGCCTTCATCAAAGCACAGAAGTAGAAACATTCCTAACGGTTGCTTTCTTCCTGGCTCAAAGCATTACAGGGATGCATTCAGACATTAGTAGTAAATGACAATGAAAATTTGACCACCAGAATTTCTGCCCAATAATGTGAAGCAGAAACATCCATAGTGGACTCAGTAACCCTTCACAGTAGTAAACATTTTCTTGGAATAAAACTTTAAAAACAGATGCAAGCGAGGAACTTTGTAAAGTAGCTGGGCAGTATGATAGACAGTTCTGATCTCTGTTAGGAGATGCTGACTGATCATCAGTAAGGTTTGGTCTATCTGGTGCTAAAGGTACAATAGATAGAACCATCATGGGACTGAGGTTTTGTTTTGTTTGTTCTTCTTAAAATATCAAAAAGAAAAACAGTACAGTCATAAAACCACTGGTACTGTAAGACTCTTGGGGAGCCTTAGTTTACCGGAGACCCCCTGAGTCAACCATGGGGAGACACGAATTGATGCAAAAAAGTAAGAGGAATTTTAATGATCCAATGCACTGTGGTTGTCCTGTACATGAAGGAGAGGTGGCAACCGTGGGCAGCCCATTTGGTCACTTTTTATACAGTTTAAGGGGTAGGCTAGAGAAACAGTGACTAGGCACAATATGATTGGCAGAACGGTGTGGCTTTTAAACTGATTGCTCTTTAGGGAATTAGGTGGCAAGCACTTCCCTTGTCTGTAGGTGGCAAGGGTCGATCTGTCCTGCAGAATGTGTCTGGGCCTTCCCCACCCAAAGGTGGATTCCGTTCCATGTGGTCTGAGGAAAGTTTATTACCCTCTCCCTTCCGGGGGAGCAAGTGTCCTCTGACTGAGGAATGTTAATTAGCCTCTCTAATCCAGCAAGTGTCCCATGATCTTTCCAAAGTTCTCATTTCTTAGCTAAGTAACCTCAACGTGAGGTTCATCTAGGCAGACTACAGGTTTATGGAATGAGAGATATCTTCAGAAGATGAGAATTGTTCTCATCTTGAACAAGCCCCTCCATGGATTTCTTCCAGATACGTTGGCATTCACTCCCTGCCTAAGCTTTTTCTCTCTCAAATCCACATAGTGTGTCAGGTCCTCTGAACTTGTCCTGTAATGTAGAGTCCTATTCACTATACTTAAAAAACAATCAGTTCACCCAGGGCAAAAATCATCACCGGAAACTCCCTACAGTGGGCAGAAGATGCTTGGATTTAACTTGTGTGGTTAAGAGCATCCCATGTACCATTGAAGGGAAGCAACCTCATATTCCTATGCTCTAAGTCCATGCCAGGTCTTATGTGGGAGAGCTGTTTTTCTTAATGAGGGATTGCACACCATTGCATAGTGCTACATTTGATGGAACTAATCCACAAGGTTTTAAACGGCCTATGATGACCATAATATAATGATTATCCCAATGGATGTGTCTACTATTGGCTAAACCTAAACATGGAATTGAATGAAAAATGCATAAAATGGTTCATTGTAAAGCAAGGCTAATATGGTGCTGTCTCATTATCAGAGATGTCAAATTTCATATATTAAAAAAAAACAATTTAAGGCAAATACAGAGCTTCTCAGAGGAGTGAGAACAGTTAGAACAGTTAGAACAGTTAGTTAGTGAGAACCTCCCAAATATTTAGTCGCTAGAAAGTGTTTATTGTTGTGGGGTTTTGTTGTTGTTGTTGTTGTTATTCATTTGGTTCTTTTTATTTTGTAATTAACAAATACAAAAGAGGACCTTGCATGTATGGGCAGCAAAAGGAACTAATCCAATATGCTTTACAGTCACAAAAATGAAGCAGTGCATTATAATTGCTGATTACACTGGGACATCTAGAAAGAACACTAAAGTTTACAAATTTTTGTCTTTATCATAAAGTAATGGGAACTCTTATTTTTATTGGATTAAAGGAATTATTTCATTGTTCATTTGAAAAGTTATGTAAAACTTTTCAGAATGTCACTTGGCAGGTCTGCCTTCTGAGTGCTGAGTATTAAGTTCACATTCTCCCTAGTAAGCCTATTTTTAGTTGGTCAGAAAATATCTAGCTGAACAGTGTTTCTTTAGTTTCTGCACCCACCACTCAAGGGTCCTTTATTTAATATGTATTAAGAATTTGTATTGCTTTTATGTCCCTGTGAATTTTCTCAAGCAATGGAGTTTAGATGTGCTGTTTGGATAAAGACATTTTGTAATCCCTCCAGAATAGTTCTGTTTAGAAAACATCCTACAGACATGATTTGCTGGAGGCTAGCTAACTCTACAGATGAAAAGTCTACATCAAGACAAAAAGGGAAAAAAATCATAGTTTCCTCAAATCAAAAGGAAAAAGGTGTTTTAATCTTTTTTTTTTTCACTGCGATTGAAAGTCCTGTTTAAAACTTTGTAGGAGACAAAACTCTGCCATGGCAAGGCTTGTAAGATAACTCCGTCTGTTTGTTCTACCTTCCATGTTCCATTTGCTCAGAGGTCCCAGGTGCACAGTGTGTGCTGAGAACATACAGAAAATCGTCCAGGTTAGACTGGTTGATTTATGCTAAGCCACTCGAGTGGTGATTGAACAAACCAAGGAATGGAATGATATAAAACAACCACATCTCCCAAATGGACATTTAGCAAACTACCCCTTGGTGAAAAATATCTCTTAACACCTGCCTCCAGAAGGCCTTCTCTTATATATTTAAATATAATTGCAGAACCAGCAAGAGATAGGCTGCCAAAAGTACAGGACACACTGAGAACGATCCCCAGAAGGAAAAGTTATGTTACTTTCTAAAGCTGATGTTGCTGCATCCCTAGACGTTTCAGCGAAATCAGAGAGATACCTCAGTGGTATCTCTCAAACTCGACTCCCCTAAATTGTGGAGAGGGATCACTTTCCTGGCCTGCATTTGGACAAGAAAAGAAGTCTAAGATGTCTCCTTTCTGTCTCTACATTACCATAGAGATCTCCATTTCATGGCATTCTGCTAACAAACACACCTCGATTTGCCTTTAGGACAGGCGTGGCTGGTTCTGTCTGAAGAGTGTCCATGTAATTACTGTGTAGAGCAGTATCCATATGGAAGCATCTGCTGTATCCAGAGGCAGATGCTTAGCTTTACCTTCGGTGTTCTGTACTTGGGTTAATTAAATAGGTGACATCAGGTCAAAATGAATGGATTCTGAAAGGATAATCTGAGAGTCCATTCACACATCTCTGCACCATAAGCAACTGAGACACAGTATGGAACCAGACCAAAATGTCAGAGTCACCTCACAGGAATGAAGCTGCTGATAGTGTTCTCTTTAGTACTGCTACGTTGAGGGACAGGGCAGAGAGAAGCACACATAGGCATTGGATGTGAAGTGTTTCCTCTGGCAGCCCCCATGGCTCTCCTACCTTTCCTAGTTTTCCTTGAAACTCCCATTATCAGAAATAGTCTTCTCTGTACTCTCTAATCAAGAAAAGATGTCAAATTATTTGTTCACCACAAAGACATTTCTGTTATTAAGCTGGCACAAACCAGTGCAGCCATGCTAATAGTAAATGCTGAAGATCAGGTTTGAAACAACATGTCCCCAAAGCCCGAGGGAGGTCTCCAGAGCCAGAGGTCTCCCAAAGCCTAAGGTTTCTGGCCCCATACAATTGAGTCAACCTGCTCACACTGTGGCTCTGCTTGAGTTCAGTGACTGATACTATTACTAATAGCTGGTGGCCTGGCTCTAAGGTTAGTGAATACCTTTAATGATATCTCTGAAAAAAAAAAAAAGGCAAGCTTTTCTTTTCTCTCCAGAAAATTGGAAGAGGAGAGAACTTTCCATTTTCCCATCTCTTGGCTTACAAATCAGTACAATCATGCAGATATTCAGTAGACATGGAAGCTAGGGAGATTTGACTGTCCATCCTCATGACCTAATTACATCCTAAGTGTCTGACTTTTATTATCATGATTTCAGGGGTTAGGTTTCAAGAGGTGAATTTTGAACAGTCATAAACATCCATGCCACAATTGAAATAAGGACAGTTGGGTCCTAGAGTAGCTGTCACTGGGAGAAGGTAGCAGGAGACATGAATGAAGTAAGAACAACAGGGAGATTAGTTGTAAGCAAATCTGCCCTGCTTTATTATTGGGCAGAGCTACCTAACTTCATGGGAAAAGGATAGTCCCATTTATTCTAAGCAGTTTCCCTTCCAGTTGTAGATAGAGCATAGCTTGTTCACTAAGCACTCTTCAATCCCAAAATAGTAAATATGGTCATATGTCATCAGCTAGCTGCCTGTGAGTTTATCAATTCATTAGATGTTGAGCACCATAAGATTCAAAGTCATCTATTTGTATTTGTATATATCCAGAGCCTTGCAGGCAAAGGTTGACATAAGCCATGCCTAAGACATTGTATCGGTCAGGGTTCAATAGATGAACAGAACTGAAGAGAGAAAAACGCATGAATTACTAAGTAAACTTTAAATTAGTAACAATAATTTAGTCACAATTGAGAAGGTAAGACCCTTATCTTATCCTTACAGCCTCAATAGTCAGAGTAGTCCCACAATAGCTATCTCTCACTGTGGTCAATAAGGAGTAGTTACTCAGTCCACACAGTGGGTGCCTCAGTAGTTCCAATATGGTATCAAAAACTAGAAGATCCCTGAAAAGCAACTGACCTCTTATCCATGATGAAGGCTTGGTTCTACTACAAGGAAAGGAAGGCATCATTAGCGGGGCTTCAGCCTCAGGGCTACTCAACTCAGCCAGGAGGCAGAGAACAGAAAGTCAGGTCCTCTTCCTCCCTCTCTCCCTCCCTTTCCTCCTTCCTCTCCCTCCCTCTCTCTTTATTCCCTTCTTCCCTTCCTCTCTTCATTTCTCCCCCTCCCTCCTTCCCTTTCTCTCCTTCATTTGTACCTCCCTTCCTCCCTTTCTCTTTCCCTTCCTTCCTTCCATCCTTCCTTCCCCATTACTTATGGGCTATTGCCTGAAGATGACACTCACAATCAGATGAACCTTCCTGCATGAATCAAGTCAATCAGATAAGCTCTTTACGTGAGGCCCCTATTCACTCTAACTTGAGGCAAATTGACATTAAAACCAACTCTAAATAGAGGTCTTAGTGGCCTGCAACCAAGGTAAAGTAAACCACTTTGAATAAATAGCATATGTATAACTTCTTAAGATTTCTTGGAAAGAGCTTTCATTACGTGTTTTTATACTATTATATAAATGTGTATATGCATGAATTTGCACAATTAGACCGAGGGACATTTAATGCTTTTTACAGATTTGGAATTAGGAGAAGACTTTGCTCACATTATTGCTGTGTGTTTAGAGAACCTGAGTTTCCCTGTCCTGTGCAGCAAAGCCTGTGTCACAGGGAGAGAGCCTGTCTGCAGAGCTTCAAGGTGTAGTTGAAGGAATTGAAAAGGAAATCCTAATGAGAACACTGCAGTCTACTTTAGCAGGGTACAACATGTCTCTTAAACTCATTTGGGAAAAAGGTACACATATTTAACTTGCTTCTATGAGGTTAAGTCTGAGTTCTTCCACCACCAGTAAACTTTTAGGTAAGACTGGGTCTAGTCTGTTTTCCATCACAGTGTCTGAGGCTGGGAATGTATCAGGAACAAAAGTTTGTTTAGCTCATACCTTTAGAGAGCAAAATTCAAACAATATGGCATTGACTCGGGGGAGGGGTCTTTGACTGAGTTGTATCACAACCAGTGGCTTCTGGGAAGAACCACATGCAGGAGGGAAAAGTCACAGGCAAAGCAAAAACCAATGAGGTGGGAGACGGCTCACATGTCTTCTTTCATAATAGCCCTCTCTAGATAACAAACCAGGGTCCCAGTAGAACTATCTCTAATCTCTACCCTTTAAGGGTCCAATCATCTCCTAAAACCACCAAGCTAAGAACCAGAAATAGTTTCTCCTCGAAGTGGCTGCACAAACAAGATCAGAACCATAGCAATATCAACAGATATGTTAATGCAGGATGGGAAAGTTTCCATTTTGTCCAGCTTGTAGACAAAGAACTAAAGACAAATAATGGGTGTGGGGAGAGGGAGAGTTAACCTCTTCAATGGATGTCCAATATAAAGTGACCATCCCTGCAACCATTTAAACAACAAAATAAAACTCAACAGGTTGCATTTACAAGTATATCTAAATGTAGCTAAATGTTTAAAATTACAAAAAATGTATGATATATTGTTACACATTATGTAACTATAATAATAAATGAAAAAGAGTCCATTTATTTGAGAGTAGAAGGAGTATGAGAAAGGATAGAGGGAGGGATCCTGGAAGGAACTGGAGGTAGGAAAGAGAATGGAGAAGCATTATAATTCTATTTTAATTAAAAATGGATAAAAATTAAAACATAAATAAATAAACAAGTAAATATTTAATACAATGTAACAGGAGCTTAAAGTACCTGATGTTTCAATTCTCTGAAATTTAATTGAAATAAAATCAATGAATCCAGGTTCTGCTTTCTTCATTAAGAAATAGGTCTAGCTCGAGTTGTTAGGGGATTCTGAATCAGGCTGTTTGCCCAAATCCACACACAGGACTCAGTTTTAAAGTTATCGTCACTGGGTATGCCAATGCCATTTAAGACAACTTCATTTTCAATTAAAAAGTATTTTTGAAAAGAAGGAAGCGTTGCCTGTAGGCTGGGCTTTTCTCTTTCAACTACTTAAACTACAGAATAGAAAAATAAGGACAAACTTGGTTAGCATCTAAGCAGAGCTGCTGATTAGTTCTTATCTCCTTCTGGGATTAGCTGTGGGACCTCTGGGGGCCATCCACCTGTTGCTTTGCATCCAGGTTTTATCTTGGCTGCACTGGGTCATGGCTACTTGTCTATTTTCTCAGTAGCACGTCATGCAGAAAACTATTCCAAAGCACTTTTCTGTCTTCTACCTGGGGCTTTCAATTCTCTGTCCTGAAAATTTTAGGAAATGTTCCTTTCAGCGCCCCTGTCTGGATTGGAGGTGGTCATTAGTGAACAGTAAGGAGGAAGGCTTTCTAGATCTGGCTGCATCCGGAGATGACAGGACTGCATTTAGAGTCCATCAATCGCGCCATAATAGGAAAAAATGAATAAGAAAAGTCTGTTAAAGGGCCGGTGAGGTGCTTCAGTGTGTAATGGTGCTTGCTACAAAGCCTAGCTACCTGATTTTCATCTCTAGGACCCACATGATAGAAAGGAGAGAATTGACGAGTACAAGATGCCTCCCACCATCTTGTACACACAAAATCCAACTGCTCTTTAAAACAAGTATCATGCCTTCCTCTAACTTTAGTGTATGTTCAGTAGCTACGGACGAGGAGCCCATGTAGTTAAGAATCAAAGTAGGGAAGGTATACCTGCGGATCGGAGAGGCAGCAGGAAAGCAAAAGACCCTAACGCATATTTGACAATGCCTGGATGAAAGCAAAATTCCACAAGGTTACTCAAAATGGCTAAGTGACCATCCAGACCCACCGGCCTGGCCTGTGTGCATTCTTGGTAACTCGTTTTTTATCCTTGTCCTTTTCTCCATCGTGCATGTGAATTTGGGTGTTGTCAGAGACTTTCTGGCTCACACTAATATCGTGTTTCTGTATCTCCAAGCTGTTAGAAGTTGATGTTCACAACTGCTTGTCACCCCCATTCCGCTCAATAGGAGGAATGAGTCAGTAAATCCTGACCAGAGGTGTAACAGCAGCTTCCCCACCTGTTAAACCCTAAAGCCTGCCTGACACTCAGAGACAAATGATGACAGATCATGTGACCAAAACAACCAATCAGATGGTGCCAACTACATGGGGTGATTGTCATGGGCCAATGGGCCTTCTGTAGAGGGTATAAAGGTTTGCCCAATTCCTACATTAGAGTCTGCTTTTGCCATTTGCCAACTCTTGGAGTCTGTGTCATGTTAACCCCTGCACCCAAGGGTCTCAGTCATGGTTGCAAGTAACACCACTCCATTTTCAACCTTCTTCTGTTTCCTTTGGTTTTTCCTTTATCCCCCTGATTGACTTAATGGTTTCTCCTGAAGCTTGGAATGAATGATTAATTTTGCTTTTTTTTTTTTAATTATCAATATAGCGGGGATCACATGTGTTTTAGTCACTGTTAATGTAGAAATAAGAATAGGGGAGCAAAGAAAAAATAATCTTCCCTGAATTAATTAATGGAATTTTAAAGACATGAATTTCCCTCTAAGTTTGGCAATTTCCATAATTAATTTTGGAGATGCATCATATGCAATCCTATTATTTTAAAAATAATCTGGAATTATACGATGATTACTTGTTTGTCCTACAATAATTAGAGTGTTATTTCTATAAATTTCAATGTGAAGTGACTATGATTATATTATTGGTTTTTTTTCTCAAAGAATACGATAATTATAACTTCTAATTCATACAGTTTTGGTACTTCGTTGCCTGGCAAATGATCAATTTTTATAAATTGCTTCACAGTTGAGGAAAATCGGGATTTGCATAGTCTTCTATCTGAGGAAAATCAGGATTTGCATAGTCTTCATATCCTTCCCAAGATTTTTCTTTTCAACACAGAAAATTGCTGCATTCCAGTTGGAGAGACCACACAGCCTTTGCCTTTGTCAAGTAGGCAAAGCCAGTCTTGGCAAGCATCAGAAAATCAACCTTGTGATCCAGGAATATGATGCACCCTGCAGAGAGCAAAGCAGTCCACAGGACTCTTGAAAAAGGTGCACGGTATCTGTCCAGTGGAAAAATACACTGGATGACAGAAACTGAAGGACAGTCTACAAATCAAATGACTGAGTGTTTCCTAAGTATAGGCCAAGGAATGATACAGAAGAAGGGACTAAGCTGCTTCAGTAAAATCTTTATTTAATAACTATTAGTACACACATTCATTTGATTGTCTTTGTGTGCATGAGTGACCAGGAGGTGGGTACCACATTCCGCGTGTGGAGGGAAGTCAGAGGAAAACTAGAAAGCTTCAGTTCTTCCTTCTGACATTTGTTTCCAGGGATTGAACTCAGGTCCTAAGGCTTGGTGGCAAGCACTTTTACCCACCAAGCCATCAAAGCAGCCCAAGATCCTTCTTTAGTCATATGTCCCTAGCATCTCTTCCTTGGTTTTAGTCATTGTAATAAGATAAGTGTGAACTTTACAAGAAGCTTGCTGTAGGGATGGAGGTGGGAGGCGGATGTTTGATAACACTACTATTTTTTCAACTTTTCCTTCAGTCTAAAATTTACTTAAAAGAACATTTTCTATCGAAATATAGTGGTGGATACAGTCAAGAGGTTAAAGAAGGAAACCATGAATTCCAGGCGAGGTTGGAGCCCCAACCTGAGGAATATTGTGCCCTTGTGAGACAGAGGTAGTAGACAGAGAGGCTGCACTGTGGCAGGTGACTTCTCTGTGGCCTGAACACCCATGCTCCCACAGAATCAGGTAACTGATTTCTAGTACAGGTGTTGTGGATAATCAAAATCCCAAAGTCATTTAAGAATCCTAGAGTCAGGACACTAAGTATCCAGACAGAAAAACATGGGGCCCTGGTCATTCAGGTTGCAGTAGATAGATCTCTGGGGGAAAGCTCATAGCCATTGGTGGGCTAAAATAGAAAGAGAGAAGGGGACAAATTTGAACATTTTCCTGAAAGAAAACTTGTGGCAGACCTTTGACACTACAGAGCAGAAACAGCATCCTTGCCAGTGCATCTACACAGGGAGTTGGCTCTGTGGACCAAACACACCAACTTTAACTACGTGTTTGCTAAAAACACAAACTCCTCAGCTCCATTCGCTATGTTGGGTTTTAGGATCTGATCTTTGTAAGCTCCTGCAGTAGACTGTGCACCTCATGTGTGGCCTCTTCTGTAACAGGCTACTTTATTTCCAGTCTATTCTCATTCTGTTTAGAAGCCAAGGTGGATTTGCTATGACTCAGCACAGAATAGGCATCCACAACTGAAAGGGGAAAAATACTGGTATCCAATAATACAGATAAAACTCTAAAACATAGTGCTGAATGAATAAAAAAGAAGATGCAAAATATCATGTAACTTCTTATGGAACTCTAAGGGGGAAAATATTGTGTACTAAGAGGAATCTAACCTGAGTCACCAAGGGGCAGTAGAAGAGGAGGAGCAACTGCTAACAACCCTAAATGAAGGTTTCTGGGTAATGGAGACATTCTGAACCTTGATGGTAGTAAAGAGGCCATAACTGTATACTCTCGGAGCTCATTAGTTTTCCTACTTACAGTGGTGAACTTTAGTGCATATAGGTCACAGTTCTGAGTCTGGTGTAAACATTCTAGTAAAGTCCCTGAGAGCATACAGTGTGGGCGGTACAATGTCTGGGCTAAGATAGTTTTGTTACTAGGGAAACTGGGTTCTCTTTTGGGCTCTTTGTCCTATTAATAAAATAAATTAGGAACGGCCTTTGGAAAAAACATAGAAGACAGTCATATTAGTGTCTGAAAAAGAAAGAAATAGGGCAAGGAAGCTGCTAATCCCAACAGCTGCCCAGAATGGGAAGATGGAGATGTTGAAGAGGGAAGCCATGTCTTTTGAGTTAGGGTCCTAGAAAGCCAGGGTGTGAGCCAGGAGATCAGCAAGCAACTGCATTGTAAATGGGAGGCAAGCTTCCAAGAAAGTGAGAATACCCATAGTATCAGAGAAGAACACTTTAGAGGCAGTATCCAAAAGAAAGAGCTACAAAGAAAAAGAGACCATTACATATTCTAAATTCGAACCCTAAAAGCATGCAGGCTCAGAAATGTGTATGAAGGGAGGAACTTCTGGGAAGATGAGTACATTACCTTATTAAGGAGGTAATTATTCCTCCCATTGTCTTAGCATGGTTTCAAGTGAACCAGATTTTCCATGATATGGTCTCTTGGCCAGGTGGTTGACAGGTCCATCTGGATTAAGTCTCAACGATGGGGATGGTAACATGTAATTTTATAATCTTTATAATGTTACATCTCTATCCAGGACTAGGAATAAAACTCAGATTCTACTCCTCTGACCAAGGAGACGATATTTTCTCTTAATGACCTCTACAAAGCACTGAAATCTCCACTTTCTTATACATAGTTGTAAACTTTAAGGGGGAAATTGCAATGCTTCCATATATAAGGTTACTAAGGACAGTGAAAGTAGAGTCCAAAGTCCACCATGACTGAGTGGTAATCAGAAAGGCCACATATCTGTCCAGCCACCTGGCAGAGTTACACTTTCAACATAAACTCTTAGTCTGCAAAGTCTCCTTTGCTTTCTCCAAACTCTCAAATCATCTGATGTTGAGAAAAGTCAACAAAGAGTGTTTGTGTCTGAGAGCATACACTCTTTCGATGGAAGGGGTCTTGGTGAGTTAATATAAAGCACGGTGTTGCTTCTGGAATAGAAAGGAACTCTCCTGTGACTAATGAAGTAATTCTGGATTTTATAGATTGGGAATGCAGAGAGAAAGGAAGACTTGAATATGCAGTGTCATTGCTTTTTACACCTGCAAAATGAACAAACAATGAATCTCTATTACATACTAATATTCATGAAGGCACTCTATCCATGCTCAGTAAGAGGCAGCCTGTATAATGCCCTTTGTAGAACTTCCTTAAATCTTTTTCAGAATCATGCCAGAAAAGTACCATTATCAGCCTCACTCTGAGATGAATCTGGCTTAGGAGATTGAATGACTCGTTGAATAAAAATGATGCTTTCAGAAATACCAAGCAGTTCACCATAGGTGGTAGGACTTGTAGGTACTCTTCCACTGGGTCCCCAAGGATAACAGAAGACACAAAATGAGATCCCCTCTTCTGTTGGTGCATAATGTTGATATTTGAGTGGGCTTAACAACTAACCTGTGAGAATCCCAATGTCCCTCAGTTAGTACCAATGAAATGTAACAGAATCTCATCACATGAGATATCTGAGAACATTTTATTTCCCAACAGAGATTTTATCTAGAGAGTACTTTTAAAAAAATAAGTTTTTGTTTCCCTTGACATGTCATTTCTTGAATGTATTCTTTTCTTGCTGCTCTGCTGACCCTGGTAGTAGCAGATACAATTTCATTTCTTATGCAGACTGACAAATAGATGCTCAGTATCTGGCAACGCATATCTTGACTTCATTATTTCCTCATAGCAAAGACTTGAAGCTGTAATGTGTGAGAAGCAAAAGGTGCCAACATGACATTTACTCCCGCTAAGATGAATCTGATTAATTCTACAAGAAACAGCATCTTAACTCTTTGTATCCTACAGAAGGGATCTTGGCTGCCTTTACCAAACAAATCATTCACATGTAGAATTCCTTAGAGAGGGAACAAAAGTGTAAATGCTTACTAGTTAAGGGGGTCTGTAAATTTTCATGCAGAACACCCATTTCTGCAGACAAAGAGCTCCAGGTGAGGCAGAAGCACCTCTTAGATCTACTCAGGCCACATCAAGTCTGTCCAGCCTCAAAGGGGAAGTCCAATTCACAAAGAGAATACAAACCAAGGTGAAGGTCAAGACCTTTATGGGCACTGTTATTGCTTTCCAAAGAATGGTAGGATGGGGTTTACTTTTATTTTATCACCTCCAGCGAAAATGTTCTTCATGGTCCCATTGCCTCAGGGTGTGTGTGCAACAGTCATTCTATATCCCAGTGGTCCTGTACTTAGAATTGCTACTAAAAGAAAATGCCAAGACTACTCTCAGTTGTCACTAAGGAGCTTCTTTTACAAAGAAATCCACCTGAAATGACAACCTCAGGATTAATTGAAAACAAACAATCACAATCAAATACTTCTGGTACTTTTGTTGTCAAACAATGTAGCTCATATGAAATGTAAATAATAATAAAATTAATAAATAGCTAAAAATAAGTTTAATCTGGAACATTTTTCTAGCCAATACTTCTCGTGGTAAAAAACTGATTCCTGCCAGTTTTCACTTTGGTATTTAACTTCCTGGAGTCCTTTATTTCATAGCACCCCACACATTTCTCAAATATGTCTAAAAGAGCTGGTTGTCACCCCACAACAGTTTATACTAAATCTCAGAGTTTCCAAAATTTATTTTAAAGGTGATCTTCCAAAATTTTAGTTCTCTATATTTGAAAAACCTTGTTACTATCCTTTATTGAGAGACAAATATTACAATCTCTGGTTTGGTTCACCATCCAGAATGAGCTAAATATCAAACATGCAGAAGTTTTGTGGACAATACGATAAGTACACTCAATGCTATGTTACTAGAAAAATAAGTTTGTGGTCAATACACACATATCCAAAGAAAAAAAAGAATGGAGTGTGGCTGTATAAACATAGTAGGTATGTTCCTGGGGAGCTTAACAGCTCTAAAGAGCAAGATTGGTTTGAGGAGGATGGTTTAGAAACTTGTTCTTTAAGTAAAGGAAGAAAGTAGCTATTTTTATGGCTTTGTAAGTAGCATTCACCTTAGAATACCTGTTTTTATCACACAGGATATATGTGGGGGGGGATATTTAACTACTGGTGGAATAAAAGCTCTATCATCTTCTCCTCCCAAAAATGCACTTGATTAAGGAAATAAAAGGGGATATGGAGTTGAGGAGAAAGCCAGTTCTGCATTGGCAGACTTATTCACTGTCCTTTGCAGGTGATTGGTGACCCCGTGAAGTTCTGGTGGCAGTTGCCCTTGCAAATGTCAAGAAATCAAATAAAGCTGAGTGCCGGCAAGCGACACACATGGCACAGGGTTTTCAATGTGAGCACATGTCCTGAGGAGTCCAGGAACACATAGAAATTGCTCTTGCTTGGTGAGTTTAGATTCTGAAAGAAGCTTTTGTGTGTGAAGACTTAGGAATCCTCTGTGGCAGGCAAGTCACCCCTGTCTGCCCGTCGAGCCAACCCTGCGCCTTCTCCTTCCCTGTCTCGCCTGGCACGCACAAGCTTTTGTATGCCTGAATTGGCTCTTGCCAGAATGATCAAGAAAGAGACCCTTTTGTACCTCTCTACGGAGGTCTTTAGAAAGGAAACCCAGAGGCTAGGCGAGGTATTTCTTGACTATGGATGCTCACACACAGTAAAGAGCAGTTCTCTCACCATGTTATAAAACTCCTCTCATTGAACACCGTCCAGCAATCTGCTGCTTCAATTTCTCCATCCCATCTGTTTCCCTCTCTCCGGCTATATTTGTTAATATTTCCTCAAGCAGCAGGCTGGATTGCCCTCGCGACGCCACAGAAAAGGGACATAGATTGATCATTTTTTGTGGAATAGAGAAACGTTTATTCGGGTCGAAATAACAGGGAATTCATTGCCTTTCTACACAGTCACGAACAAGTTTTCCAACAAAATAGAAGGAAGGAGGGAGAGAAGGGAACAGGGAGAAAGGCAGAGAGGGGGGGGGAGAGAGAGAGAGAGAGAGAGAGAGAGAATATGCACCTGGCCGGGTTGTAGAGTTGGAGGCAGTGGAGAGCCATAGCTGCTTAGTTGTCTCTCTCTCCCTTGACACGTGAAAGCTCCCAGCTCCACCCACCATGTGTCAAATCTATCATTTCATGTGTCAGCAACCATTATTCCCTCTTTTGTCACCAGTTTTGACCAAAGGATGAAAAATTGCCCTCTTGCTCAGACAAAATTATTGCCGGGGAGGGGGCAGGTAGGAGAGAGGGCAACTTCAGTGGGGAGGAGGGATCCGAGGTGAGAGGCAGGGAGGCTTCCGTGCAGTGTCTGGGTTAACAGAATATTGATCTGCCTTCTAAAAACTGTTGATCTCTCTGAGCAGGGGATGACAAATGGTGGCAGCACACACACAAATAAAAAGTAAAAAATAAAAAAGACGGTCTCCAAGGACGTTGGGCCTGCTCTGAGTGTTTCGTTCCTATTTGTTTGGTTTGTGGGTTTCTGCACTGGGGATTTCAACAAAAATAAGAAAATATTAAAGAGAAATGAAACAGCCACACACACACACAAAAAAAAGTGATTCAGAGTAAAACATAGGGGAAGAAGACCAAGCCAGAACTGGAGAGGTCTACACACCCCACAGCAGGGCACCGAGGACAGAAAGTGTTGCAGACTGAAACCTCTCTGTCCTCGTGTGTCTTCAGAGCTGGATTGATACACACGTAGGAGAAGCTGTGGTTTCATACAAATAGGTATCCTTAATTATGGTGAGTTAGGCGTTTAAAAATAAAGTCAAACCACATACGAAGTATGATGCTGACGTTCACAGGGCCGCAAATGAAAAGAAATATAGAGGCCCGCATTCATTAGGCAAATACGGGATCACGAGGCATAAATCCAAATCGGAGGTTTGAGTAATTTTTCCCAACTGTAAAAACCAAGCATCAAATAAGGCGAGGGAGCTGACGGGTATAAAACAGCCACTATTTGTTTCCCGTTGGGGAAGAATGCAGGACTGTGACTAGGGCCTGGGACCATTCGCCATATATCCTGGCAGAATTCACTCTCATCAATCAGTCATCGAGTGTGTGACTTCTGGGAGACTTTAAACCTGTGATTTCTGATCTCTTCTTTTATCCCTTCATCTCCTGGTTGTCCATCTAAGAACCAATCAATTAGCACTGATAGAGTACTTGGGAAATGCTGCCATAATATGGTAGAATATGGTAGTATTATTATTTCTTCCAGCTTTATAAATTCCCTTCTCTCTGTTCATGATAGCAACTTTTAAGTCTAGAATACCATCCTCATATATAACACAATCCAGCATTTACCCGTAGTGTAAGTGGGTATATGGTATATTCCAGTCTATAACTCTAGAAACTGCATCTTTAACTGTCTCAGAAAAGGCAGATCTTTCTCATGATTCCTATCTCCCCTTTCTAGATATTTATAAACTGCAGTGGCTAGAATGGCTCATACTAGAATTATATAATATCTTCCTTTTAGTAAAATTATTAATGCTTAATGGGATTGAAGTGCCACCGTGTGAAAGCCATTCTGTTCTGCACACACAAGGGACATGCTTGTGTTCATGTTAGTTAAGGGAGCTGTCCAATGGAAGATTACATTATTCTAGTAAATCCCCCAAGTAGCTACATAGAATAAGAGGACACATGTGGAAAGTGTGCTCCAGAAAGTTGGGAAGTCAAGAATTCACAGAAAGACAGGTCCACTGTCCTCTCCGAGGTTCCGCTCTGATCTGGTTCTGCACCTGTTAAGTGACTGTTTTCTTCCTCCCAGTGCCCAGGCTCCTGGAACATGCAAAGACAGTGGAAAGCCTCACTTCACATTTTAGTCTGTTCCTCTGGATTTCATGGAGTCACCTACAACTTGTGTTAGAAATCTGTATATTTTTAATCTATATGCCCTGTGGCATTTTGAGTTTTTTTCCTCCCTGTGTGCTCAGACATTGCAATGCCGAGTTATTAATAAGTGAAATTTTAACTGACATGTGCTATGGTTGTCTCTGTTGTCACCAAGCCTGACAGCACACCAAATACCTTAAAACTTTTGCTGAAATAAAACTCAGAAATCTCTTGTTGAATGAATGGGAGTGATGAAGGACTAAGTTCAACTCAAAAGTAGGGATAATTCCTGGCAGACAAAAAGCTCTGAGTTCAGTCCTCACCATGATCCTCACCAAAATTCACCAGAACATGGGTCAGTTGTTTAATCTGGAGAAGAAGTGGCAGTCCAAGATCACCTCTGTTCAACTGATTTTAATAACACAAAGTAAACACTCATACCAGGAATCTACATACTGCATAGCTACACACTAGAAATCTACACACTGGGTATCTACACACTATGTATCTACACACTCATATCTACACACTGGTATCTATACACTGGGTATCTATACACTGGGTATCTACACACTGGGTATCTACACATTGGGTATCAACACTGAGTGTTTACACACTGGGAATCTATATGCCAGGAATCTACACAATGGGTATGTACACACTGTGTATACAAACACTGTGTATCTACATACTTGTTATCAACATACTGGTAATCTACATGCTGGATATCCACACACTGGGAATCTACGTGCTGGGAATGTACACACTGGGTATCTACATGCTGGGAATGTACACACTGGGTATCTACATGCTGGGAATGTACACACTGGGTATCTATATGCTGGGTATCAACACACTGGTTAGCTATCTGCATCTTTTCAATCAAATAACCCTCACCCTTCTTCTTTCCCAGGTAAAATTTGGGTCAGCTTAATTAAACAACTGTATTTTAAAATATCAGGAGGAGAAAAAAAGATAATTTTAGTTTTGTTACTCAAAAAAATAAGTTTTGACTGTTTCTTTAAAAAAAACAAAAATTTTAAAAAAATCAAATAAAAAAACAAACAAAAACTTAAATGCTTTGACAATGAATAGCAGTCAAAACAATGGTGAGACTTAGTCAGCTTCAAGGAAGAAAAACTCGGTTCGCTTAACAAATAGTGTTAGGCCCTGAGGAATGGCTCCATAGTTACAAGAGTTTGCTGCTCTTGTGTAAGGCCAGGTTCATTATCCAGCCCCACAAGGAGGTTTGCAACTATCTCTTACTCTGGTTCCAGGGCATGTGATGCCCTCTTCAGCTTTCCACAAGCACTAGGCACACACCTGGTACACAGACTTGCATTCAGACAAAACAGTAAAATACGTAAAATAATAAATTTCAAAAATCTTTTAAAAGCCTTGAACAAAACATAACCACAACAAGAAGCACTCAGTGTTTTCACTGCATGCTATAAGAGAAAGCCATCACAGAAATTAGTTTTCAAATCCCTGCATACCGAGAACTTCTGAATTTGTTGACCTCTAAGGAGTATCTGTTAATATTAACCAGTGACATAAATAATATGCATGATTAGAAGTGCATTGTGATAAAAATCCAGATTCCAGTCCCAGTGGTGTGGTTTCCACATCATACTTTTTCTCCTGTGTGGTATTTGGCAAGTAGCTTAGTCACTCTGTATCTATCTAGATGTTCATGCATAACTTACATTCAGCACCTACTACATTTCTTCCTTTATTGAGTTACTAGGCACTAAGAGATGGAGCCATTGGTGGCAACTTGTGTTTTCAGCATCAGACTTTTCAGTAATGTTACAATGCAATAAAATTATTTTGTACAATCTTTAAAACAAAAGCCACATTTAACAAACACTGAAGTGACATATAGGATAATATTCTTTCCTTCAATAAGAATATATACAAGATAATGCAAATGAAAATATGACATACCAGGAATGCAGGAATGTCAAGCTGGCAGAGTGGCTTTGTAGTAGTAAGAAATGTTTGCTCGTAGCCAACTTGAGAATCCTGAGTCTCACACATTGTCAGGATTCTATGAGAGTTATTAATAACTCTACATCTTAAAATTATTAGCTACAAAGTTGAATTCTAAAATGAAATGCCCTGTCTGTACAGCCAGTTGAAAATAAGTAGAGTGTGGAAGACAAACTGTATCTAGGTTCTGAGCCATTGATCTTGAGTATTCTCCACTGATAAGTGTTCTCCTTCAGGTTACTCCTAACCAGGTTCGCATCCACTATTTCCTTGTCACTATGAGCATAGTTCCTGACAAAAGCAATGAGATGAAGATACATTTATTTTGGATTGTAGTTCCAGAGAGTATCAGTGCATCAGGACAAGGAAATTTGGTGACATGCCTCAACTCAAGGCCGAAGGAATGTGTAGCAGAGGCTGCTTACATCGTGGTGGACTAAGAAACAAGGAATAACTTAGGAACTAGTCTCATGTTGTAACCTTCCAGAGACCTACTTTCATCATCTAGCTTTGATGTTTAAAGGTTCCTCTGCATCCCAAAATAACACAACCTGCTGGAGAATGAAGAATTAAAACAAGAGACTTGGGACAATTTAGGTTCAAGCCACAGCAGTGTCTGTATGCTTTGCTGTTCCTTGGTCTCCTTCCTCTGCCTTCTTTATAATGAGTCTCTCTCTCAATCTGAGTACCACATAGTCTGTCTTTTAATTGAGATGAATAAGCCATCCCTGTATACAGAGCACATAGAGTAGAAAGCGGCCCCCAAATTACAAGGAGAAACCACAAAGATAGTATTTTTAAATCTGAGCATGCACACATACACACACACGGTGTCACACTGTAAAATGAATTAAAATAAATATGGGAAAGGAGCCAGTAGTCTCATATTGGAGCAGGAAATAGACATTATAGCCTGGAGCAACATGTCACACTAGAAAGGAAGTATTCCAGAAAAAGGAAAACTCCCACAACTGTGAGAGAATGTCAAGAAACACAGGGTCAAGTAAAACAGCATTCGGTAATCAGAGCAATAAAGTGGTACTCAGAGCATCCGTTATTAGGCATCCCTGGGCCGAAGGATAACTAAATGAGGAGAAGGAAACCTACTTTGTGGAAAATTAATTTTTTGAGAGGCATACTCCAGAGTTCAAGTGACATTAACATGGAATTCTTTCTCTGTTCACCTCCTAAGAACTGGAAATACAGGTATGTATTCAGGCCCAGATCAATAGATGAGGACTCTTTATCCTTCAAACAATTGAGCCTAAGTTCCTGTACATGGCAAATTCTGACCAAAGAACAGTCTGTCTAGATGAGGAAGGAAGGCATCCAGCACTCTCAGGGACCTGACAAAGGCTTCAGCCGGGCATTGAGGTCAACATTAACAGTGAAGGGTGATAGTGGTCAATTTCCTTGATATAATTTTATGACAATGAAACAGATTTTAGGTTCTTCCTCCTGAAAACCAATCTCCACTCTGATCATAAAGGAAAAACTCATGCTCTCAAGAAGACATTAAGCCTTGGTGGAATGTGGCAGATGGAAAAGGACCATCAACGCCAACCAAGGAAAAGAGACCATTCTCAAGAGTGACAACATTATTGAAAGACAATGTAAGTTCATTACTGGTAACAGATGTTCCGTCCTAATCTAAAATGTATTCACTTGTATTTCTTTGTTGTAGTGAAATACCTGACCCTAGCCACAGTAAGAAGAAAAATGGGTTCATTTGTTTCATAGTTTTGGATAACAAAAGTCCCTGTATCATGACAATGAATCCAGTATAGACCCTTGTCCCAACCATATCATATCATGGCAAGAAGTTTCATGACACAAGTGTCTAAAGACGAACTCACAGGGCATGAGAGGAAGTCAGTTACTGGGGAGGATTCATTCTTGCTCCTTCAGAACAACTCACAAGTCTCATGAGAATCACATGGTCCTGTCTGAGGGCAGTAGCCCAGTGGTTTCCTTATATGCTCCACATCCTTCAGGCCCCATCACCTGTTAATGCCATCACACTGGGGACCAAACTTCCAACATCTGAACATACAGGGTACAAACCTTACCCAAACCATAGTAAGTATTAGAAATGGGGGTGTGAGGGCGAAGCACATGAGAACTCAGGGCAAAATCCTTGCTGTTTTCACATTTAAAACTATTCTACAATCATGTCATGGGCTGGAAAGATGGTTCAGGAGTAAGAGCCACAGACTACTTTTGAAGAAGATCCAGGTTTGTTTGCTAGCATCTACATCAGGTGGCTTCCAGATGCCTGTAACTCTAGTTTCTGGAGATCGCATAGCATTGGTTTTGGTAGTAAATTTCATTTTCATTCACACACACACACACACACACACACACACACACATGCCACACGCACCACATAACAAAAAATATTTTTTTAAAGGTTATTAAGAATAAAGACAAAAAAGAAAACTTAAAGATCCAAGTGTGAGGATGAGGGCTACAGTAAGTCTCAAGAAATGTCAGAGACACTGACTGCCCTGGTTTTGATAGTTCTAAAATCTGAAGACTGAAGCAACTTTATTAGTAGTCACAAGTACTATTGAAAGCTCAGTTGTTCCTAGAAATGGTCATGGTTTGAATCCACCCATATCCTAAACTGGGTGTTAGCTACAAACCTTATGTGTGCAGACACATCTGCATGGACACCTCCTGCCACATCACAAAAACATGTAGCTGTCACTGTCACAATGAGCCCCACACCTTGACCCAGTTGGGCACACCTGAGAAGCTAAGTTCACCACATTAAACCCTGGCTCTTTCCACAGCTTGTGATGTCTTTCTACTCATTTTGAAGCAGTTAAATTACAAGACAAGATGGCCTGCTGTACTTCCTTTTCAGCTTTTAAAAATTAATTTCCTAGGTTTAGCACACAAAGTAATGGACTTCATTATGAAATTTTCATCTTCTATACTTTCTGCCTCTAAAACAATATTGCTCAAAGTAGATGAGTGATTTATCCCACTGAGAAATCAACCCACCTCCCACCCAGTCTTTCCTGGCTCTGTTTTGGAGATTAAGAAATGAAGAGTCAAGGTCAATATCCTCCCAACACCTCACTGGTTACAGATTAATGGCGGTTAATGGCTCAATGAGGATAGCTCCATCTGTGTACTCCTCCAAGACTTCCAGGACACTGGCTCAGTGTCTGCATGTGCACGTGTGGTCAGAAAATGGAACCAATCAAGATGTCAATATTTTCAACTGGGTTTAAAGATTGTTTGTGTGCTTGAGTGCTTTGCCTGAGTATGTGTCTGTACGCCATGTGTGTGCATGGTTTTCAGAGGCCAGGAGAGGGCATCAGATCCTCTATAACTAGAATTACAGACTCTATGAGGCACAATGTGGAGTGCTGGAAACTGAACCAGGGTTCTCTGGAAGAACAGACAGTGCTCTTAACTACTGAGCCATCTCTCCTGGCCAAGATGTCAATGTTTAAAATTCTTTTTTTGGTTTCCTTTTCTTCATTAAAAGATTTGAGTTTTCCTAAACCACCTAGGTCTAGGACATAACAAGAGGGAACCTGCTTTGAACTTCTAGTTCATATCTAAATCATATGCAAATATAAAAGAATGACCACACTTTCTTTTCCCTCCATGGACTACCAAAGCTCTTCTTTAAAATTCTTCACAATACTTCACTAACCATAGCCCTACAATGAGGGAGTTCGCATATATATCCTCTTCCTCTAAGCATCAGCTTCTTCCATCTGTAAAATGAAAGAAGTAGACTTGATCAGTTATAGCAACAATCAAGTGGTGTCCTCTTTGATGGTTGAATCCATTGTGGAAGACATTTATTGTTATTGCCTATTTCTAACATAAGTGATATCTTTTAAAAAATTATCAATTTAGTAATTATTGATTTAATTATTATAATTTGTGAGATGAATGTTTATACTTGGCTTATAAATGTCTAGATACGTCTAAATGAAGCTGAATTCCTAATTTCTAAAACTCTTGTTTTCTTAGATAGATTTCATCAGAGATTCTTACATAGATATCATTCATGGACCAACTTACTAAGTTATGGTACTGAAGCCATGTAGTAGTCATCAAAAGGGATTCTAAAGGTCAGAGTTATGGACATCTTTGAGAATTTAGTGAAAACTGTGTAGTATCTTTCCAAAAACAACATAGCTTGATATAGATGTGCAGTTATAATTATACTCACAAAGTAAACTAAGGTCCCTTAATGCATATATATGTGTAGTATGTATTATGTATAATGTAAATGCACCCTTAGTACATATAATATGTGAGATATATATATAATTTGTCAGGCAGAGACAATCTGACTAACTAAACTAGTAGTAATTGGCCACATTCAGTGAGAGACCCTGACTCAATAACTAAAGCAGAAGGTGATTAAGAAAGTCATTCAGCATCAGCCTCTATGCACATGTGCACTGTCTCACACACAAAAACATGTATCCACATGCACACAACATTACACCTAGACACAAGGTAAAGGTGAAATAAAAAAGGCAAGCTCAAGACTTATATTTAAGGAACCACAGAACATACTGTAATATGATTTTCTCCCATTGCTCCCCAAGCCCCTTAAGGCATTCAGCCTAAAACTAGTTGTTTATACATTTATTTAGTAAGTATTGAAAATGCAATGGTAAAGATATTTATGAGACATTTAAAAAATTTGTAAATCTCTCTCTCTCTCTCTCTCTCTCTCTCTCTCTCTCTGTGTGTGTGTGTGTGTGTGTGTGTGTGTGTGTGTGTGTGTGTGTGTTTTAAATAAAGTAGAAGAGACACCAAATGTGTTAAGAGTAGTTACACTTCATATTGGAGATAATGCAAATCCAATGAAACTACATTATGTCAACCCTGCATTTAAATGCAGAAGGATACTGGGAGAAGAACAGCGATTAGTCAGATAGAGTTAGCATGTTGTATAAGCATAGTTTGAAAGTCCCTATTAGGGTTTGAGACATCCTTTACATCATATGTCTCAGTGTCTGATCTCTAGCTATGACAGTTGCATATGACTATCTACAGGGTTGATTCTCTGTGAACTGAAAGCTGTGGATTGTGGAGTGGCTGTAGGTGGCAGTAAATGGCTAATGTGGGTGGTCAGTGTCAAGATAGGCAAAGGACATCCTGGATTAACCATCCACAGAAGACATCCCACAGCACACCCTCAGGGCAAAGCAAGATAACCAACTTGTAAACCAGCATCTTCTGTGTTTCTGTCCCAGTGCTAGGCCTAAACAGTCTGCCTTTTCCCTGACATCAGGCAACACTGACTTAACCTAGACACCGTAAGTATTTAGATACGCTCTCTCAAAATAATCAACTGTCTAGACACAAATGAACTCTTTCTATTGGAATATGCAATGTATCGTTCATGTTTTATAAACAATTGTACAATCTTGATTGTATCCAACTTGAATGTACTCAAATGTCTGGCTAAAATAAAATTTTGAGTAAATTTGAGGAAAGAACAAATACCATCCCAGTTCTTAGCGTTCATCAGTAATATCTTTTCTGATGTTCCCTTTGTGCTAATATTTAGTTATGAATAATGACATTAATATAAAATCTTGACAATTGTTATATAACATATATTTTAATCAGAATTTGTTGTTAATTAAGAATTTAAGTGACAACCTGTGTGAGAAGAATCTCATTTAAAAATATATATTAAGCTCCTACCATGTGGCAATTACAAACCTAGCTTCTGGAAGAGAATTAGCCAAGCTGAAGAAATATGTAAAACTACTTTTCCAGACGGCTATGCTCAAAAATAAAATCAACTTTCTTTTGTAGAGTTGTATCAGTTCTGACTGAAAATATGCTGTTTTGAGATGAATTATAAAGTGTCAGAATTCATGGTTATGAACAGGGGTTTCCAGATACATATAATGACTTGGAATTTGTGTTTAATCTAACAAACCACACTGACTATTGGATTTGTGTGTCTGTGAATATAAAGATTTATTGTCCCTGGAGGTAATTATTGACCTCAACATCTTATCAGTCAATATTTACCTCTTGGGCCAATAAATCTTGATATAACCTCATGAAAGTCAATATCTGTTTAATAGTGTACTTGGAAATCTGTAATAGTTTGATAACAGGCTTCAATGTCACGCTGGCCAGTGTACCCCTCGCATCAGAAGAACACTGGAGCATTCTTTCTTTGTAACGTAGACTGGACAGCTCTGGTGCCTGTGATCTGTTTGTGGCCCCTCTACCTCTGGGTTGGGATTTCTATATTACTTTTTCATCATGTTTTACACACAGCCCTTCCCTTTTGAGACAATTTCTAAGTCCCTTCAAAGCCTGAAACTAATTTAACGCTCATTCAGTTTTGTTCTCTGCTTTAGGCATAATGCCTCATCATTGCAAATCAAATGTGCTTCTGTGGACAGGTAGGACGTTGAGACCTGGTGCCTCACAGGGTCACTAAGTCAAGCATTGCTCTTCCAGAAGTGTCATGATGCTGTTGTTAGTTCTGAAAGCATGCCCTAGACGCAGGAAGGACCCAGTGCTGTTAGATTCTTGGACAGTAGATGAGTCTTTAATAACTAATATTATCATTTTCTTATTCTGAGAAGTCAGCCTGTAGGGTTCCATTGGATGGTATGGAGTTCAAGGACCTGCTGCAGGATTTGGAAATATGATAGCTTCACTAGACATGCTGGTTGATGAACGCCTGATACATATGTGTTGCTTAGACCACCAAAGAAGCAAATATTAATTTTTGTTCTTTCATGTGCACTTTCTCAAACATTAAAAACTACAAAGTATATTTATGCCTCTTGGCCATGCAAAGCAGTGAGCTTACAATGAAATAAATCAAAGATACTACATTCCCAGTGGCAGCAGCCACCTTTAGTGGGTTTTGCACATTCTATCAAGGTTTCAATACCACCCCCAGGCTTCCTGAAGCCTGAACTAAGAAGTTCCACCTAGAGTCAGAACCTGTATGGATCTGTGTGCTAATAAAATTCTGCCTTCATAGTCCTGCCTGCACTGGTCAAAGTTTCGAATCCAAATTCATTATGTTTATGGAGTTGTTCATATGGCTGAAGCAGCAACTTGATGGAGCAAAAAAATGAATAGGAAAATATAGATGCCATTGGTAGTGTATCTGGGCTGCTCCTTACCCATTCATACAGTATGGCCTTTGAAATCTACAGGAGTAGATGCCATCACTAAGAAGTACACTAAGCTGTGGGCTGTGGGGCTTTCATGGTGCATCCTTAGCAAAGTGGCAGCTCCTCTCAGGATTAGATCTAGTGCCAGAAAATGAAAGGGATATGAGCTTTCTATCTCGGGTTCTATAAGAAAGCAAGCTGAGCAAGCCAGGGGAAGCAAGCCAGTAAGTAACATCTCTCCACGGCCTCATAGATGAGCTTGGTTTCTGTTTTCTTATCATCAGCTATGATAACAAGTACTGCATATTATCTTGTTTTTATAGAATGGGTGGAGGAATTGAGCTTCAAAGAGAGGAAATAAAGAGCTGACATTACAAGGGGCTGGGACTATCATAAACATTGGACTAGAACCAATTTGCAGGTTTCCATTCATTCTCCTGTCCCTCTGGGTCTCTCTCTTTTCTCTCCCCATGCCAGACTCTGCCCCCATTCCCATCCCCATCCCCTCTCCCCTCCCCCTCTCTCCACTTCCACCTAGATCCACCCTCCCTTCACTTCCCATGAATGCATTTTCCCCCTTCTAAGTGTGATTCAACTATCCCTTGGGCCTTCCTTCTTGTTTGTCTTCTTTGGGTCTGTGGAGTGTATCACGAGTATTCCGTCGTAGAGATTGCTCACCCACGTACCACCAATTTCCTTTCTCTCTCCCCTGCTCTCCCTAAATCTGAACTCCCCCTCCCATACCCCTCCTGTCTCCCACCCAGTTCTCTTCTTGTTTCCCTTTCTGAGAAAGATTTAACCACTCTCCCTTGGAGCCTCCTTGTTATTTGACTTCTTTGGGTCTGTTGTTTATAGTGTAGATATCCTATACTTAATGACTAATATGTTCACAGCAGCTTTATTCATAATAGCCAGAAACTGGAAACAACCTAAATATCCCTCAAAGAAGAATGGATAAAGAAAATGTGGTTCATTTACAACATGGAATATTATTCAGCCATTAAAACCAAGGACATCATGAATGTCACAGGAAAATGAATAGAACTAGAAAACATCATTCTGAATGAGGTAACCCAAACCCAAAAGGACATGAATGGTATGTACTCACTTATAAGTGTATATTAGCTAACTAACTTTTAAATAACACTATCTATGACTCAAACCCAAAGAAACTTTAAAAGCATAATATGTTAGAATGCTAAAGACATTTATCACTGACATTTCTAAAACAGATAGGTCAGTTTATGGACATAGTGACAGACCATACAAGATATGGTTACATATGAATATGTGGCTTTTCTAGCATGAACATGAGTGCTTGTAAAATCATACCTGGAAATACAAATTATCAAAAAAAAAAAAGACAGAGTCACATGCCAGAATGTCCAGCGTTTTAGGCAGTCTGAATTTTAATCTTCTTCTAGTGACTTTGGAGCACATGGGCACTATGGAGCAAAGAAAGCCTTCACCCCTACAGCCACTAATAGTACCTACAGATTACTGTTAGCTCAGAGGTTCGCTGCAGTTTAAACTCCAGATGCTTGAGTTGAGTTTGTGGAAAACAAACAAACAAACAAACAAAAGAACAACAAGTCTTAAGACTGACATTTTTCCCTCACCCTGAAAGCAATAGAAGCCGTTGAGCTTCTATTAATAGTGGACCCTAAATAGTCCACAGCTGCACCAGTCCATTGTCTGATTGAGTTACATCTGACCCTAGTTAAGGGTGATTGTCAGTGTCTACAGTTGAATATGTAAGGTCTCTATTTGTCTCTCAGATGTACCTTGATGCTTCTGGTGTTTTAGGGTGTTCATCAAACAACTCTCCAGAATCCACGTGTTCACATAATGCTCAGCCACCCGAATCTCACAAGGAAAGAATATAATTCTGAGTTCCTTTCATTCTACAGTTGAACTCCTTTCTAAACTTGTTCTTCATATAAGCACTAAATGTTTAGCCAATTTGTATCTCCCGATCACACCGAGAATTACTCAAATCTCCCCTTTTGATAGGCTGAGTCCATCAGGATTGCTGTGTCAGGCTTCCTCTGACTAAAATCTTACTCATCAGAGGTGGCTCTCTTCAAGATCATCCATAACTGCTAAGGCATACTGCTGGGTGTTCAGGACTTTACAAGACTTATTGATGCTCAAAAGCAGTTGGAATCCAATTATGCCAAAGACCCACAAAGCTTCTTTAATTTCACCCCCTTCCAAGTAGAACTTTAATCTTCAACTACTTGGTTTGCTTCCAAGTAACCATGAGGGGTGGTCTAACAGCTTTATCTGTCTTAGAGTCTGGGCAAATCCTGAGAAGACCCCTGCCAGACCAAGCACTAGGCACAGCCCTGAGAGAATCTCTAGTTGGAGCACAGGTGGTCAGAGCCCACTCACTATAGGGCAGCTTCCAGATATGTGTTAGATCCAGACTTTAAGCTATGGGACTTACATCCTGCCATCCTTGAATTGGCTGGAATCCAAAGTGGGTGGTTGACTAGGATTAGTTGCTTCAAGACTAATGCAATAGTTGGTTACCATAGAGGTTTATAGGAAGTCAACATCCTCTTTGGAAGCCAGACTTCAAGTGGTCATTCTTATCCATTTCTCAGATTGATTTAGAAGAGTTAGAAGCACTTCTGAGAGTACCCTAAACTAAAACCTAGGTAATGTTACAATTTTGTAATTTTGATGATACTGTTGATATTTTGGAAAGAGAATTTAAATAATTATTTACCAAAATGTCTTCAAATTAATGCATCTATTTGCTCTTTAATGCATTTATCCATCTGTGCTTTTACTGAACAGTACTTATATGTTCATATTTCCAAATATGACTTTCAAATTTCAGGGCTTTAAAATGTAGTTTGAGTGAAGAAAGAAAATGTTGTGTGACCAGAAAAACTAAGAAATTTAATAATAACCCTTAAAGTTATAAAGATAGATGTTACAGAGTGGTGTGAAATTAAGAGCCTGATGTGTGTTAATGTGGACAAATATTCACATTACTATCAGTATAATGAGTCTAAGCTATAAGAAGTCTTCCAAACTTGACTATTTAATCAGACCCTATCCAGACTCTATATGTAACCAATCCAACCACCTCTGCCTGTTGAACTTTAATGTAAGTGCTTCAAGGGATGCTATTGCTGAATAGACAGTCCCACCACTTCTGTGGTTATGTATCTATTTTCTGTTCATGTTCCTTCCAGCTCCAGGATCTTTCACCAGTTGTCACTATCTAAAATTCTCCTTTCTAACTGGTACCTGCTACTTAGGCAACTACCACCTGAACAGAACAACTTTTCACTTTCTATTGGTTCAGTTTGCTTTTATAGATCCTCATGTACCTCTCCTTTAATCGCTGTTGAACTACTGTCCTCCTATAATTTTTAATTGATGTTTATCTGCTACTCTAGCCCATAAATTTCTTGAAGATAAAACATGGGTATGAATTTTCTCATTCTTTCATTTCTAGCACCAATGATGGACACTCAATAGCTGAAATATGGAAAGACAACCAATATCTAAAGTGTCAGAAGAGATTTCCAAGTGTTGGAGGCACCTGGAAAACCTAAAGAAAGTCAGTCTTCAACTAGCTTTGACTGGCAGGGAAGAGTTGAATTATTCTATCAGGAGTAAAGCTCATGAACAAAATCTGAGAACCCTGTAGGGTCATGACACCTTCAAGAGAAGATTCGAGAATCACACTATGAATAGATAAAACTTGAAAAGTTAAGTACGGCAGGTGATCATTGCCTTTATCACCCCAGGAAGAGGACTTGAGAATATTAAAAGTTTTTGAGCTTCTGAGGTTGTAATGGTTTTATGCTTGACCCAGGAAGTGGCACTATTAGAAGGTATGGCCTTGTTGGAGTAGATGTGGCCTTGTTGGAGGAAGTGTGGATATGGGCTTTGAGACTCTCCTCTTAGCCATGTGGAAGCCAGTATGCTACTAGCTTCCTTTGACTGAAGATGTAGAACTCTCAGCAACTCCTATACCATGCCTGCCTGGAGGCTGTCATGCTCCCATCTTGAAGATAATGGACTAAACCTCTGAACCTGTAAGTCAGCCCCAATTAAATGCTGCCCTTATAAGAGTTGTCTTGGTCATGGTGTCTGTTCACAGCAGTAAAAACCTAGGACAGAGGTTCTTGAGTCATATGCATCTCACATCTCCCTCCTCCTTCTAGGAGGAGATTATTAAGTGAGCTACAGATAGCATCCATGTCCTGGGTACTCTTATAACTGAGTAAAAAGCTCCTAGTCTAGAAGGAGAGAAAATGAAGGTCTTGGTATGGGGTGCCATATTCTGTAACAGCCACTGTCCCAAGTTGAAGATTAATTCATATTTTGTAAAGGAATGCTTCCATCTCATGTGCATATCAATCATTTTCCTTCCAAGATCCCTACTAAAGGGTTGCCACACTCACAAATCTTTTGAAGTTCCAGGATTTTTTTTCTACTTTTCTTTCCATTTCCATCCAAGAAAACGCATTTTCTAGTCATGAGCTAGAATGAATTCAGCATTTTTATGTATTATGCTAAAGAGGAACCTCCTCTTGATTTGCAGAATAACTCTTTATGGTATATCTATACCTACTGAATATCACCTCTCTTCCCTAACTAGGCAAGGCTTATGACTCCATAAAAGCAAGAGTTGTTTGTCTCTAGCATAACCACTTCATTTAAGCTCAATGCATGATGGGTTGCTGAGATATGTGAAGAACTAAGTGTTCTGCTTTTTGAAAGTTTGTTGTTTCAGGATATTGGTTTTGCCCAACGGCTTTGCAGTGACTTTCAACACTACACGAGTACTTATGGTTGATTTGGGAATGACCAAGGGAAACACATCCAAGATATCCCTTCAGTTTCCTCTGTATTTTCCCTTGCACTGAGCCTTCCACATTTTTATAGAAATAAAAAAAAAATCATAGGCTTACAAATCAAATATTTCTTGTCTTCCAAGTATTCAGTATAACTGTACCCAAAAGTTTGTCCAACATCTAACCACAAATGAGTAGATACCCAACCACTGAGTCACTCAGCACCCTGCCCAGCCCAGGACCCTCTAACCACAGTTGGGGATTTCATCCTTTAATCTGAGCACATTTCCTCATCATGGTTCCTACAGGAGAAATCTGGGCAAAGCTGAGCTCTAGACATCAATTAGGTAGACCACAGAAGAGACCTTATGATTACCTCAGGTTGAAGATGCCAATGAGTGTCACACCATGGCTTGGGTTTTAGAACACCCACCAATCTTTTTGAGCGGTAAGGCAGAGTTGTGCTGTCAACAAGTAGGCCACTTGGACATAAGCATTATCATAATGCCTGTTCATCTTACCATTTGCTTCTTTTTAACAAACGGACACTGCTTAACTAGTTTATTTGTGGACACTACAAAGCAGTTACTTGTGATTTTAACACTAAAACTCTGTGCATATTAATCTTGGTCTAATCCAGTTAATAAGTTTTAGATGGTTTAAATAAGATACAGGTGTATTTTGGAGAATGTGGGATTTCTCATTTAATGTTCACAACATCTGCTTCTCTGTTCTCTGTGTCAAGCACATGTCACAGAGTGCAAGATTAATTCAGAGAAAATGCAAATTTGATGGGAAGAGACGCTGTAAGTTTAGACTAAGATGTGTGTACTTCCCATGGATGCTTCCATGAATCAACCGCTTTGCTCCAGTTATTTTCCCAGGCCAGGTTCTCAGAAAGGGAACTAGACAGCATACGTTTGCTGTTCATTAATTTATCCATTTCCATTCAAGAAACATTTATCAGTATAACATTTACTGTTTTATATTGGTGTCATAAGAGATGATTATGTAAAAAGTGATATTATGTTCTCGGATTCAAAATTACCACTAGAAAAATGTCATAATGAATAAAATATTTGATTAATAAATTATAGTGTATCTTATTTAATTTACGTTTCTGCCAGAATCTAACACACTAATCTTTTAGGTCAGTCTTCAGTTATAACTTACTTGTTTGCAACAAGACAGTGCATGCTGTCACTTGAGAACCACAGGAACAGAGTAAACACTTCAGTCAAAAGCTTGTAGAAAAATACTAGGTAAAAAAATAACTCACTGGCACCTTGTGAAGACTGATTTCATTTTTCTTACAAGTCCATTGTTTATCTGTTTTCCCCTTGTGGTGCCTGGATGTGTCTAATAATCCTTTAGGCTAATTGTTATATGTAATAATACTTAAGTAATATATGATTACATTAATTATAATTATATCAAATATATATATATATATATATATATATATATATATATATATATATATATGCTTTAACACACTCATTTAAAAATTCAAATACATGATCCAGGTATGTGGGAGAACATTTTTGTCTTCTGAAACAGGGTTACCTTGTTTAGAGTAATGTTTTTGAATTCCATCCATTTTTTCTGCAAATCTCATGGCTTCATTTTTTCTTAGTGCTGAGTAGAATTCTCTGTGTGGATGAGTCACAGTTTCATTATCCAGTTTTCAGCTGATGGGCATCTAAGCTGATGCCTTTTCCTAGCTATTGTGAATAGGACATCAATGAGCTTGGATGAACAGGCTCCTCTGTAGCAAGATATAGAATTCTTTGAGTTAGACCCAGGAGTCTTTGCCTGAGCTATATGGTAGTTATATTTTGACTTTTGGACACATCTTCATCTTTAAATTTTAACATTGTGTTATATTTGTGCAAGATAATTATTGCTTAGAAATTTGTTATTAAGAATTTAACCCTGGTTTCTGTAGATCTCTAACTCTACAACACACAACACACATATACACACATGCACATGCACACATCACAAACACATATACACACACATACCAGAGAGAGAGAGAGAGAGAGAGAGAGAGAGAGAGAGAGAGAGAGAGACTGAGCAAACCACAAGGAGCAATCCAGGAAACAGTATTCCTCCACAGCTTCTGCTTCAAGGTTTCTGCCTTGAGATAGCTCATAGAAGCTGGTTTTGTTCCCAGAATCCATGTATTTCACAACTGTCAGAAATTCCAGTTTTAGAGTATCTGATGAGCTCATATGGCATCCTTGGATACCTATATGTACATGGTACACAAACTCACACAATTTCATATATAATTTGCATATATATGTGTATATATGTGTGCATACATATGTGTGTATGTGTATATATGCAAATAAAATAAATCTTTTAATAATAATTTGTATTAATTATTTGAGAATTTAACACAATATCATTTGAACAGATTCACACCCATCTCTCCAAACTCCTCCCATACCCCCACCCCACCCTCACACACATACTTCCTGTACTTTTCCATCAGGGTTCAGGATTTTTTTCTGTTTTATTGTTCTTTGTTTGCCAATTAAGTGCAGTTGTGTTGGCCAGCTAATCTTGGGCGTGGAGCCAGGCCTTGGACAGACCTATAAGGTGTTTCTTCATTTAAAAAAAGGTAACTCTTCCTTTCCCAGAAGCTATTGAATATCACAGTCAAGATTCTTCTGTCACAACAATCCTTTTCCTTGTCACTTTATAACCATATGAACTTGTCTGAAGATATCTCCTCACCCTGACCCAGCCAATCTCTAAACTCTGCATCCTGTGAATATCAATAGCTTCTCAGCTAGTGGTGGGAAGATGTGCTCACCTTCCATGGCCTGGGTAGGGATTTTTGCCAATCTGGAGCATACTCAAGTCTTGGACATGGTATGACAATCACCGTGAGTTCATATGTGCAACTTGCCCATTGCATCTGACAGTTATTATTTCCCTCGTGCTATAGACTACCTCTGGCTCTCATCAGCTTTCAGTCATTCTTGCACAAAGATTCCCTTAGCCTTTTAGGAAGGGGTATGATATGTGTGTCTTACTTCTTTAGGCTGAGCATTACACAAACCTATATGATATTATTGATATGACAAACTTATAGAAGGATGCACAGTTTCGAGATTGGCTGGGCCAGGATGAGGAGGTGTCATCAGGTAAGTTCATATGGTTATAAAGTGACAAGGAAAAGGATTGTTGTGACGAAAGTATCTTGACTGTGGTTATTGACATCACAGCTTTATGTGACCATTTGGGAAAGCTAAGTAAACTTTATTTATACCTCTTCATACTATGTCTTGCAATACAAGCAAATCTATAGCTATTTCGTAATTAATAGTTTATAATGAAATTAAGTGGATCGATAGAGCTATTTTCTGGGTCAATACCACTTGCAGTGAAATGATTGTGAGGGGGGTGTACCTCCATAGTCCTATGCTCTCTGTCTTTTTGACTAACACTACTGTTTTTTAGTCCAGGCAATCTTGTATTCTTCTTTGCCACTTTATCCTCCCCAGATTAGCAGAGGAGACAGAATCCTAAACAGAATCCTAAGTAGTAGCCTTTTAAGACTCTGAGCTCTGACTTCCTGAAACACCCTATCATAGAGCAATGTTCCTGACCACCTTCATGTTTTTACTTGGACAATTCTGGTTTTTTCCACTAAGAGGTCTGTGAAATTGACATGGGTAAAGATCTGGCCACACTTGTACTACCAGCGGCCCTTGAAAATACTGCAGTGCTATCAGAATATTGGGAAGCATATGCCATGAACATCAATGTGCTCTGAGGATCACACAGCATTCTTGGGTGGTGGATTTGTCTTCCACAATGGCTAAGACATCATAACCATCTATAAATGCTAGATTCTCCATGTTAATTCTCCATTCCCAGATGTCCTGGCTTGGCAGTGGAATTTATTATTTCATGTAGAGTTGGCTTTGCATATTAGTCTGTCAGAGTCCCTAGAATTTATCACAGTCTGTTTCTGTTGCTCCTGTTTTGTTTTGTTTATCTTTCTGCAGCTGGTATGCCTGGGAGGAATATCATCCCTTCTATTTACACAACAAACTGAAGGTATATAAAAGGACAGGAAACAGGTGCTGCCAGCCCAGAATAGAATTAGCATGTTTGTGAGCATACTGACTCTCTTTGGGAAGCAAGCTTGCCGGCCTCAGTTTACCATAGTACACGGACTTTCCTAGGATAGTCACCTCTACAGATCTCTCTGCTTCCGGTTTCTCTCCAACTCCACTCAATTTCTGTGGTTCCCAATACTAAAATATCCAACCAAGACCACTAAATGTGTACTTCCTGTGTACTTCACTACTTATTTTGAATGAATAAGGTCTTGCATTTCAACAACTTCGACCTTTGTGTATATTTTTTATTCTCAGCTAAGACTATCATTTCTCACTATCTTTTCCAATATTTAAAGTATTTACCACTTAAAACTCATTTTGTTCTTCCATATATAAGCCAGGTCTTCTCTTAAATGTTAGTAGTATAAGCTCTGTTGTAACCACTATGTCTATTCTGTGTCTTCTTCTGTGTGTTTTCTACTACTTAGTGACATCCTCAGGAAAGGAAGAAGGGAGAAAACTTGTAGAATATTTTTATTGGCAGAACTAGTATTTTGGTTGGATAAATTTAAGGAGTTGGACTTTGGACCTACTATATGCAGGGGTCTGTGCTACTTAAATGAATTTAGATAGGAACTCTGATTTATTCCGATGTTGCATTAAAAATGTGATCCTGTTCTTTCCCACATTTGAAAGAGAAACAAAATATTTACTCCTTTCTCAGAGATATAAAAGGGAGGATTCTTAAAGATCTTCTCAGAGAAAGGCAATACTACAAATTGATATGAAATAGCAAATGGGGCTAATCAAGTTGGAAAACATGAAATATTTATCATCAAAATAATCTGAGTTTATCAAAATTTCTAGTTTAAAGATCTGGGACTCCAGGTTCAGCTGTTTTGAATAGATTTCTGGATATTCCTTTGGATTCATCTCACTGGTACTGGAAACATCACTGTGGGACTATTAAAAAGGAAGTGAAGGACCAGTTTTCACTCAGCTCCTACAATTAAGATACAGAAATACAGACCCCCACTCCAAGAGATGAGGTGCTCTGCTGAGTTGCAAGCATAAAAATTTGGCAAAACAAATGTGGTCATTTAGGAAGTAATGGTTGTAAAGAACATTAAACCACAGCAAACCCTAAAAATGTTGTCTGAGAATCCTAGACCATCACATTGGAACTCTTTTACCAATAACCACAGGAAATCCCATAAAATAACAATAACAGCTAACTTATTACAAAAGAAAGGCAGCATGCAAATTCACTAGAACCAAAAAACAGACCACATTAAAAACAATCTAACCCAAGTTTTGCTCTATATGCATTCCCATTTTATAGACTTGGGTTTTCAACACAGAAAAGCTGTGAGACCTTCATTATGCAAACATCTTGCTATATTACTGGCAACAGTAGTTTGGTTGTTTGGGACTAAACACTGTAAATATTTCATTAAGTGTGAAGGAGGAACAGGTAGCTTCTGAGGCCCATTAATGTGAGCAACTTCAGCAGGAAGATATAGATGCTCATCCTAGAAACAGACTCCATAGGATCAGTTCAGGTTGGGCAAGGACTGTGATAGGCTGATTACCGGTCTACATAAAGGACCCAAATAACCTAGTATCAAAGCACAAAACACAAAGTTTAAAACTCAACAGATAGTCTCCAAAAGGAGGCATACTAATGATCACAGATGTGTATAGATATTCTCGATATCATTAATAATCAGGAAAATTTAAATTATAGCACAAATGATTGTTTCTTTGGAGGATAAATTTAAAAACCTCAAAAAGTGTCAGTATACATATTCATAGGAATTTAAGTTATTTCAGCCACTATAACAAACAGCATGTAGATTCCTCAAAAAGAAAAAAAAATAGAACCATGAGATCCAGAGCTCCCAGGGTCTAAACTACCAGCCTTGGAACACACATGGAGGGACCCATGGCTTCAGCTGTCTGTGTAGTGGACCATGGCCTTGTCAGGTATCTGTGGGAGAGGAAGTCCTTGGTCCTATGAAGGCTGGATGCCCTATATTGGAGGAATTCAAGGGCAGGGAGGTGGGAGTGGGTGGATAGGTGAGGGCACATCCTCAAAGAAGTAGGAGAAGGGGGCATGGGATAAGGGATTTCTGGGGGAGAGGGGCAAATGGGGAAAGAGGATGACATCTGAAATGTAAATAAATGAACTATCCAATAAAAAAAAGGGGGGAATGAAAAAGGAAGTGATATATGTATGTATGCCAAAGTGAGACCATCACTTCCGATTTAGAACCACATTGATCACAATGACAAAGCAGCCTGGATAAATCCATGAAACTGTGACTGTGGGGTGTGTGTGTGTGTGTGTGTGTGTGTGTGTGTGTGTGTGTGTGTCTGTGTGTACTATATACTGTTCAACTTTTAAAAGAAATTATGTCATGTACAGCAGTGCCATTAAACCTGTACTACCCAATGATAAGTATAAGCCAGGCACAGATGACTAGTGATATATGACCTTATGTGTCCAGTACAGAATCCCAGAAGCAGAAAGCAGAAGGATGGCTACTATAAGCTAAGAGAGAAGTAGGAGCATGGAAGCTACAAGTTGAAGGGCATAAAACTCTGGTGGGCAAGATGAATAAGTTCTAGAAGTCCCCTTATAGTATAGCATCTATGGTCATATTATATGTTTGATAACTGATGAGAAGCCAAATCATCCGAGATGTTAGATCAATTGTATGTGAGGTTGAGGATATTATAACATTAAAGAATAGAAATCTATATAAAAGCATCACCATTGATAGTGATACCATAATTAAAGGAATGGGAGGATGGATGAGAGGAAGAATGGGGGAAGGAGGACTCATTACTTCTTTAGGTCCTCAAACTCTTCACATTTTCAGTTCTAAGAGACAGAGTCCATTACCAAAGAAAATAATAAAATATACACAGATAAATCCAATAATTTGGCATTTCCAGGGGGCCATTTATATCTCTCTAGAGACTTCTCTAGACTCTCTCTCTCTCTCTCTCTCTCTCTCTCTCTCTCTCTCTCTCTCTCACACACACACACACACACACACACACACACACACAGACACACACACACACATAGTTTTCCAGATGCTGTCTGAACAGTCTCTACTATAGCAACTGACTTCATGACACATACCGATTGAAACATCATTTGTCCTCGTTTGGTCTGCTCTGACCAAAGACAAATTCAAGAAGGAACAGATTTATTTGGCTTATATTTCCAGGTCCTAGTATGAACAGGAACTCAAGTAGGAGCTTGAAGCAGAAACCATGGGGTAATGCTGATTGCTGGATCTCTACCAGAGCCAACCTTAGCTAGCTTTGTTATACAGTCCAGGACCACCTATCTAGAGATGGTTCTGCCCATTGGTGGTCTAGTCCCTCCTACATCAATTATCATTTGAGAAGAAAAGCTAATTATGACACTGGTGATTTAAGTGAGAAATGTCTCCCATGAGCTCATGGCTGATGTATTTGAACATTTCGTCTCTGTTTGGTGGAAGTGTTTTTGGTACTATGGAAACTTTAGGAACCAGAGCCTTGCTAAAGAAACTCTCTCTCTCTCTCTCTCTCTCTCTCTCTCTCTCTCTCTCTCTCTGTGTGTGTGTGTGTGTGTTCTCTGTCTTCTGAAGAATTGTTATCAATCAGCTTTCTGTTTGTACCACCATGCCATACCTTTCAGTTGGTAATGGATTCTATCTCTTAGAAACCATAAGCCAAACAAACTTTCTCTTAAGTAAGTGGCTTTTAATCACAGTATTTTATCACAGCAACAGAGAAGTAATCTAGGACAGATACTGTGCTCTTTGAAGGTACACATTCCTTCTTGATTTACATGAAATCTACTCAGAACCTTCTGGAGCTGGGTCTAAAGTATCTATTCCAACATCTGTGCACCAAACTTAAGAACATCTAAGTTCATAAAAGAAACATACTATAGATAAAATCACATATGACCTTCACACAGCAATGGTGTGTGACTTCAATACCTCATTCTCACTGAAAACCAGATCATTCGAACAAAAACTAAACAGAGAAATGCTAGGGCTTAATAATGCTATAAACCAAATGTGTCTAACAGATGGCCACAGAACACTTCAGCCAAACACAAAATAGTATACATTTTTCTCAGCACCTCAAGGAACTTTCTCCAAGATTACCCATATACTCTGACACAAGCAAATTTCAAATACATATATATATATATATATATATATATATATATATATATATATGGTTTCACAAGAAAATTGAATATATATATACATACATACATATATACATATACATATATATGTGTATATATATATATATATTTCACAAGAAAATTGAAATAACCCCCTGCATCCTATTTTTCCATCATGGATTAAAGCTTCATATCAGCAACAACAGAAACAAGAGAATGCTTACAAACTTAAAGAAACTGAATGACTCACTACTAAATGAAAAATGGGTCAAGATGGAAATTAAAAATAAATATAAAACTTTGAATGAAAGTTAAAACATACCACACCCAACTCAATGGACACAAAGTAGGTTGTTATAAGAGGCACATTCACAGCACTAAGTGCCTATGTTAAAAAAAAGAAAAAGACAGAAAGATCTCATATTAGTGACTTCATAGCACACCTGAAAACACTAGAAGAAATGAAAAAGAAGAATTAAGGCCCCAAAGAGTAAACAACAAGAAATAATAAACTGGGAGATGAAATCAATTAAATAGAAACAAAAAAAATCACAAAGAATCAATGAAACAAAGAGTTTGTTCTTTGAGAAAATTAATAAGATTGACGAACCCTTAGCCACATTAACTCAAAACTCATGGGAGAAGATTTAAATTAACAAAACCAGACAGAAAAAGAGAGATATAAAAACAGAGTATCACAAGGACATTCTTCTTTAAAAATGTACTTATGAATAATAAAATAACTGCTATGATCATCCCCAACCACAAATTTTACTACAGAGAAATAATAATAAAGATAGCATGGTATTGGTACAAATAGAAACATTGATCAATGCAATTGAATTGAGAATACAAACATAAATCCACACACCTACAGACAATTATTGACAAAGAAGCCAAAAACATACAGTGAAAACAGGAGAGCATCTTCAACAAATAGTACTGGTCAAACTGGTTGGCTTACATATAGAAAAATCCACATTGTTCCATATTTATCACTCTACACAAAACTCAATTCCAAATGGATCAAAGAACTCAATTTAAAGCCAGATATATTGAATCTGATAGAAGAAAATGTGGGAAATAGTCTTGAACTCATTGACACAGGAAACAATATCCTGAACAGACCATTGGCACAGGCAATAAAAACAACAATTAATAAATGAAACCTCATGAAATGGAAAACTTTTACATGGCAAAGAACACTATTACTCAAACAAAGCAACAACCTACAGAATGGGGAAAAGATTTTGCTATACAATATCAATGGAGGGCTAATATCTAAAATATATAAATAACTCAAGAAACTAGATATCAAGAAAATGAATAACCCAAATCTTAAAAATAGATTATAGATCTAAACAGAGTATTCTCAAAGAAAGAAAGAGACAAAGAAAGAAATAAAGGAAGACATACAAATGGCTGAGAATCACTTTAAGAAATGTTCAATGTCCTTAGTCGTTAGGGAAATGCAAATCAAACCTACTCTGAGATTTCAACTGACATAGCCAGAATGGCCAGGATCAATAAAACAAATGACAGCTCATGCTGGTGGGGATGTTTAGCAAAGGAAACACTCATCCATTGCTGGTAGAAGTTCAAACTTGTGTAGACTCTAAGGAAATTAGTCTGATGGTTTCTAAGGCAACTGGGAACAGATATACCTCAAGCCATAGCTAAACCATTCTTTGGCATGTATGCAAAGACTCTACATTGCTAAAGTAAATTCATTGCTGCTCTATTCATAATTGTCAGATATTAAAAACTGACTGGAAGTTCATTAATGGATGAGTAAACAAATATTCCATTACACAATGGAATATTATTCATCTGTTTAAAATGAAATTTGCAGATAATAGATGGAGGTATGAAAAAAAACTCATCCTGAATGAAGAAACTCAGACTCAAAAAGAAAAATACGGTATTATTCACTCATATGTTGATGTTAGCTGTTAAGTCTTCAATAATAAAGCTATAATCCATAAAAACAAAGAGGTTAGGAATATAGTATGAGGCTAGAGGGGAGTGGTAGAAAACCCTAGAAAGGCAAAATATAATAAATAGCTATGAATTTGGTGTGGGTTAGAATGGGAGGATCAAATGGAGAAGAGGATGGAAAGGGAGTGAGGGAGGGAATACAGGGATGGACAGCTAAAAGTACAGGTCATTTGAAGAGCTGTGTGGAAATCCAGTATAGTAGAAGCTTTCTAAAATAGATACATCTACCAAGGTGACCTAAATGGAATTAACAAATAACGAGAGACATAGAGCCCCACCAGACATCTTATCAACAAATGAAATTCCTAGTTCTAGGAATGGGTTATATCGAATCAAACTGTTAGTCAAAGGAGTCACATGAGAGCCTCCAAATAACCCAGGATGTTGCCAATACTATATGTTGCTCTCCACAAACTGATGATAATACCATAGTAGTGAAGTCAACACCTACATAATTCATAACAGGGCCAAACTGATATCTATCAAGAACCTTAACCCCTACAGACTAGTATTTCTGGTTCTGGAAGGTATTCAGAGCACTACCAAAGGAGAAATGTAAACACCAACACAGCTCTGATCTACAGTGGTGACCTGCCTGGAAGATACACTATTGCAATAGTGATACAAAGCTTGTGAGAATAACCAACCAGTATCTCACTGAACTCCAAGCTCACTCTGTAAGATAGAATGCATTCCTGACACTGGTCTATCGGTGAATAACTGAGACTACATAGGCCAAGGATATATGAGAAAACCAAATAATATTGTTGCTCTAAGGGAACAGAGCAATAAAATGACTCCTAATGACATTCCTCCGTACTCATACGTCAATGTCTTGCTCACCCTTCATCAGACCAGCTTCCTTCAGTGGAATATAGAAATAAATTCCAAGACCCACAGCTAAACAATACACAGAGTAAGAGACCTTAGAACATTCAGTCCTAAAAGGGATGTCTTGATCAATTTCTTTTCCTCAGGGCTCAGGGAAACTTGTGGAAAAGGAGGTGGAAAGATTGTAAGAGCCAGAGAGGATGGAAAACAGACACTAAGAATGGATGCACATATGAACCCATGGAGACTGTGGCAACACACTCAGAGACAATAAATGGGGTTCCACTGCTGAAATAAGAAGTAGACAAAAGACCCCCATGCACAACACAGAAACTACCTCTGACTGATACATCTTCACAAATGAAAACTTACTCTTCTCTGGTGGAGTCTCACTGGAAATACAGAACACTTTTTTTTTTTTTTTTTTTTTTTGGTTTTTCGAGAAAGGGTTTCTCTGTGTAGTCCTGGCTGTCCTGGAACTCACTCTGTAGACCAGGCTGGCCTCGAACTCAGAGATCCGCCTGCCTCTGCCTCCCAAGTGCTGGGTGATGTGCCACCACCGCTCGGTAGTACAGAACACTTTTAAGGCCAGGTCCCATTCCAAGTAGTAGGTGGCTAACACAAAATGAACTCACTGGTATCTTTAAGGGATTTTTGCTGGGGATTTTTTTTTCCTTATAGGTCCTATGTGTATAGATTATGATTTCTGTCTTCGTGCTTTTATAGAAATTCTAAGTGCATAAATGTGTGTATGTTGGTGTCTGGGTATCTTACTGGAGCTGTTTCTTTTGTTTATTTGTCTTGTCCTACACAGGTTTGTTTTTATTTTATCTGTTATTATTATTATAAATACCTCTTTGTATCCTAATAATAGATAGAAAGAGGTTTATGGATTAGGGTAGGTGGAGAAGAGGGGAGAAGCTGAGAGGAGTTGGGGGAGACAAAACCATAATCAGAATATAAATACTAAAAAAATTAATTTCAATGTAAAAATCAAGATTTGTTCCATCCCCACTAACAACTGTAATGTGTATAAAGAGGACAGAGAGATACCACCATCATCCCCAAGGGTGTAAATATCACTTGACCTAGTGTTTTTAGTGAAAAAGCCTTCAAACCCCTAGCATGAACCTTGATGAACTCAAATCAGTCCGTTTTCCACCAGGAGAGGAGATGTACACCAACAATGGGTGCAAGGTCCAGCCAGATCCATCCCACACCATTCACATGACCCATCTTTATTTCTACTATGGTACCGTCTGTGTTGCTGTGGTATGCTATTGACTTCTCTTATGCCCAGCCTTTCCACAGAGATCATAAGCACATCTACAATTTCTACCTTCTCTTGCTCTTAGATTGGGGGTTATACCCAATTTGAAGGATTCTGAAGGGTCATGTGTCACTTCCTGGCTTGAGCCACTGAGAGCCAGGGTGTCATCCATTCCCTTTCCTTCAGTCTGCAGCATGGTTAGGACACCCTGGTTGTCTTGAGCAGTAAAGGACCTTATTGTTAAGTTCCTGGTGCCTGGAAAATGAGTTCCTTATTTTTAAAATTATTTATTGCTTTTTCTGTAGAACCTATCTGATGAGCAAATGTGCATCTGATTTTTCGGATGAATTCATGTCAAGCTAACTTTTCTTCCTTTGGTTAAGATCCTGAATTATCTCCAAGAGGACAACAACACTGTAAGCATTTCCTCTATAAAATAAAAGTAGGGCCTGTTAGAAGCTCATGGCCAATGTTCACTAAGCTCCCTACTCTCAATGTATTTAAATGTGATGGATCAGAAATCAAATCTAAATACTATATTGACTGTTTCAAGAATTGTGACTATTGTTGGGCTTTTGTCACGGAGAAATTACTGTCTAAGCAAGACGTAATTACAACTTCCACATCAACTCTACATTTTATTTTATTTTATATTTTATTTTTTACATTTCAAATGTTATCCCCTTTTTCCTCCACAAACCCCCTATCCCATTCTCCCTGCCCCTGTTTCTGTGAGGGTGCTCCTCATTCACCTCACTACCCTGGCATTCCGCTATACTGGGGCATTGAGCCTTAGCAGGACCAAGGGCCTCTCCTCCGATTGATATCAGATAAGGCTATCTTTTGCTGCATATGTAGCTGGTGCCATGGGTCCTGCCATGTGTACTATTTGGTTGGAGGTTTAGTCCATGGGAGCTCTGGTTGGTTGATATTGTTGTTCTTCCTATGGGGTTGCAAACCCCTTCAGCTCCTTCAGTCCTTTTCCTACCTCCTCCATTGGGGTTCCCATGTCCAGTCCAATGGTTGGCTGCGAGCATCTGCATCTGTATTTGTCAGGCTCTGGCAGAGCCTCTTAGTAGACATCTATATCAGGGTCCTCTCAGCAAGTACTTCTTGGCATCTGCAATAGAATCTGGGTTTGGTATCTGTATATGGGACGGATTCTTAGCTGGGACAGTCTCTGGATGCCCTTTCCTTCAGTCTCTGCTCCACACTTTGTAGTCCCTGTATTTCCTGGCAACTGATATCTCAGATGAACAAAAAGTGAATCACAGTAAACACAACCTCCAACAGCACATCCAAGGCCTGACACCATCTCAGGAAGACACTGGGGATCAGGCCTGGTGCATGGTCTTCATAGCTGTTTTCCATGTCCACACTGAGATTCAATGAATCTGAGGTTCTCTTGTGTTCAAGCTTGGTACTTTCAGTATAACCATCCAAGGATGGTTTCAGAAGAAGGGATTCTGTCTTGGAAGAGAAGGCCTTCATTTTTGAAGTTAAACCTTTCTACAAGTTTTCTACTGATCTGTCTTCTTATGGACCACTGCATTGCTAGAATTATTGTCAACCAGGGATTTGAACAACTCAAAGAGGCCCAGCTTGGAATTTCAGAGGGAAAGTGGGTAAAGATAAACCTTAGCTGTTGTCCTTAAAGTTCTAATCTGTATCGGTCTCAGAAAAGTATAAGCAATATTTTCATTTTCTTTACATTCATTCACCCGGTTAGTGCTTTTCTGTGGGTTTCTCAGTATGAGTCCAAACCTCTCACAAAGCACCTTCAAACACAAGTTATGGCTGCAAGTCTAGAAGCTCTACACAAGAACTTATGTCAATAATGGTTCAAGAAAATTGAGGACCAGATCCCCTTCAGTCCCACAGTTGGAATAAGTAGTTGAAGCCTTGGTGGTTTTCCTTTTCTTGGCAGATGGATGCTCAAATGCCTCTCTTAACCCTGCAGCTTTTTGTTTAAAGAAGTTTATGTTCTGGGCACTCTCTTGGCCCCACGCAGAGCCAAAGGAAGTGGTATCTTGAACCACAAGGTGGGTGTACTTGGTGGGACCAGGCAATCCAAAATTCTTGACTTGTATGACTTTTGGAAGAATGTTTTGTTTTTTAAAAATGGTCCTCAAGAGTAGATGCAATAAAATCGCTCTTGTAGACTTCTTCATCCTCATCCATGAACCTCAGTGATAATACTTTTGTAAAAACTTGTATTTGCCTTTGATAGCATTGTTGGTAATGACTTTGCCATTTGCCCCGAAGTTCAGCCTGCCTTTCTTCCTCAGTCAGGTTTCTCATGCATTCAATTTCTGCTTTCTCATTTTCAAGCACTTCTCAGTCTTCTTTCTCCCCCCTGATTCTTTTAAGCTCGAGAACTTTCCATGCCTCATACTCCTCCTCCTCACTTTCATCATCAATATTGAGTGCATCCAGGATGGCAAAGAACCACTTGTTCTCCTCTAACTCTTTCTTGGTCTCTTAGTCTACAATCTTGAGCAAGTACTTGCACTGCTCCTCAGCCATGCGTTTTGCTTCTTGTTCCAGGTCCTTCTGTCCCAATGCTTCAGCTTCTCTTCCTTGAACTTTCACCTGATCGTCAATTTCTTCCTACTCTTGCTCCCCGCTATCTTCTCATTCCATGAGCCAAGCATCTCCTACTTCTGAGTCACTTTCTCCTACTACTTCAGGTTCCAGTATTTTTCTAAGTCGAGCCAATCTCTCTTCCACATCTTCACTAATGCGGTTCCCTAAACGGCGAGGTTGGGGATCACTGCATGAATCCTCTTCCTGTTCCTCAGGCTCTGCTTCTTATGGCTTAGCTTTCTTAAGGATGAAAAATTCTTCATCCTCTTCATCTGAGGACTCCATAGGGGCATAATCTGGTCTCTTTCCAGACAGATAACATTTGACCTTCACCTTTTCCATTGAAATTTCACACTCAGCAATCCACCTCCCCAACAATGGTCAGCAGCAGCTGTGAATGGAAGTCCAAGGATTTAGCAGTTGCTAAGTCCCACAAGGCAAGCAGGTGAAGGAGAATCTTTCTTCCTTCTTCCAAAGTCCTTATACAGGTCTCCAGCAGAAGGTGTGGCCCAGATCAAGGTGTGTGCCACCATGTCTTGATCTGTGACTTGCTTTATCCCAGGCTGACCTTGAACTCAAAGATCTCCTTGCTTCAGTCTCCTGGGATTAAAGGCATGTGCTACCTTGCCTGGGGCTAAGATGCTCATGGCCACTGTGAGCCTTAAGATCTTTCATGCCAAGATTCACTTCAGAAACTTGTATCTCCCAGCCTCAAGATCAGGACAACAGGTGGGCCTTCCAATTCTGGATTGTAGTTCTTTTCAGATATAGTCAAGTTGACAACCAGGAATAGCCGCTAGAGACTGTGGTCGTCCTGACTGTCCTTGAACTCACTCTTTGGGCCAGGCTGGCCTTCAACTCCGATTTGCCTGCCTCTGCCTCCACAGTGCCCCACAGATGTGCCCATCACTGCCAGGCTCACTCACTTAATTTTTTTTTTTTTAAGAAGTCCTATGCACTTGGACACGGATGCAGAGGGCCCAGAGGTTGACTCAGACACATTTATAATTTTCTACCTTATATTAAAATGAAATTTTAAGAAGATTTACTTTCGTATATATCTGTTTTGCCTGCATGCATGCATGTACCCCAAACAGGAATGCTGGGTGTTGGAGAAAATCAAAAATAGGTTTCAGATTGCCTGGAATTAGAGTTATGGATGACTGGGCCACATACTCCTCTGTAAGAGCAACAATTTCCCTTAACCACTGAGCCATCATTCCAGTCCCAATACCTTTTTTTTCTGAGGCAGGGTCACTTTATATAGACCTGGTAGGTAAGGAACTAGCTTAGTAGACCAAGCTGGTCTCAAACTCACAGAGCTCTGTCAGCCTTTGCCTACTGATTGCTTAAATGCATATGCCATCACACTTAGGGTTTTTTTTTTAAATTTCTTTCTTAAGACAGGTCCTTTCACTCAACTTGTTGCTTACTATTTCAGCTATATTAGCCAGCCATCAAGCCTCAAAGATCCTCCCACATCTCTTCTTTCCACAAGGGGTTCTATACGGAAGCCAGGGGTCTGAACTCAGGTATAGTAAAGGTACCTGTCTTCCGAGCTTCTCTCTCTTAAATGCTATGGAAGCCTTTACAACAACAAAACTTAGTATTCTAACTTTACCAACTTCTACATTCTTTTCCTCTAGCTCTTGTGCTGAACCAGATGATTTCTTCCAAAACACGAACAAGTTGGAGCTCAAGAGGTGGCTCAGCAGCTAAGAGGATCTACTGCTCATGCAGACAACTCAACTCAAACATATCCAAGTTTCACATATAACCCAGGACCACCTGCCCAGGGATGGCACCACCCACAATAGGCAGGATCCTCCCACATCGATCACTAATGATGAATATAACCTACAGCCATGACCATAGGCCTATCTGATTGAATCAATTCCTTTATTGAGGTTCCTCTCCCCAGATGATTCTAGTTTGTATTATATTCACAAAAACTAACCAGAATATAATTGGATGAATGTTTCTACTTTATCCTGAGTTGCTGTTATTAAGGTCCACCAACCCCAATGTACAACTTAAGCTTCATCATAAACACACACAACACAGTGTGAAGGTAGTGGTAGATACTATCCATGATTTCAGTCACCTACTGGGAATCCTAGATTCAGCCATCTACTGGGAGTCCTGGATTCAATCATCTACTAGAAGTCCTGGATTAATCCCCAGATATGGAGGAAAACCAATTCCCTACACCTGAAGTATTCTGGGATGTACACTTACTAATAAAACAATACCATGTCACATTTTTTTCTAACCCTCTTTGTACATTGGATGATCCCATGCAAGTTTTTGTTTCTCGATGACAGAAGTACCAAGGGAGAGAACTGAGGTTTATACTGATCTTGTTGTTATTTTCCAGTGGCTGAGTGGCTAGCACAAGACTCATATCCAGGTTCAATTCTTCAACTGAGCATCTAGGGATAATGATTTTTGCTTCACAGAATTCCCCAACTTACATCTGCTTAAAGTCAGAATTCCCAAGAGATTCTTCACTCCCCACTTTACCTGTCATGTTGGTATCTCTAAACTCTTAAAGTCTTTGCTGAACCACATTCAGAAACCTGTGGTTCTCCAAGTCCACTCCTGCCCCCTCATCCACATTTAGCCCATGAGCCCTGTTTACCTCTGAAGAAGACCTCGGCTCCCTTGCATCTTGTTAACACATCATCATCCACCATCTCTCACTTCTTGATAACTGATCTCCATGTTCTCATACTCACCCATTCCCAATTGGTGCTTTGCTGTTGTCACTGTTGTTTGTGCATTTCCCAAAGTCACTGCAATAATATCACAGGCAGAGACAGGGAAGGGTTGGGAAAAGGGGAAATGAAGAGGGAGGAGCATTCAGCACATTTACCCCAGGTTCTTGCTTTCCTCCTTTGGAAGCCATACAGTGGGGACGAAAGTGGAGATGATGTTTCTAGGATCATGAGCCCTTGTTGCCATTAGAAAGAAGAAGAGAGACACGCTACTTTCTTCATCTGAGTGTTAATGTGTGGAATAGACCAGCACAGCAACAAGTAAAAGCATTTAGTCTGTGCTCAGCCTGGCTTGGCACTGTTATTGCTTCTTTTCTCATGTTCTGTACTCTAACTAGTTCCTAGAGAAGTAAAGTCTTTGGCTCAAATATTCCTCATTTATCTCCTGCTTCTTAGTCTATCATTCACAAACGTTGACCAACATAGCACTTTTCCCAACCAATTTTCTAATTCTGCTTCTAAGAACAGACAGTTTGTGAACTGTCTTAAATTTACACTGAAAATAATGTGGATGTGTGTGTGCTCTTCTTAAATTTCCTATGATCACATGATGTATGTTGACTTTCTGATCACATTCTACTCATTCACCAAAGCAACCAATAAATATCATGAATGACATCAATTATTTGTTCATGTGGGCAAATAAGCATGCATGTACAACAGAACACACACAGGTGGGTAGATTTCACATGTTCCACATATCAAGGCAAATTCCAAAAGAATTAACTGTTAATACTTTTTAATCTAGAGGTAAATAAATATGAATTTTAGATAATAAATTTGGGGAAAACGATTGATGTAGAGCATCAGAACAGAAACCCCAAAAAGAACAAGCACAGAGAAACACAAAATTTAACCTATGAAAAAAATAATTATAAAGAATGAGAGATGTGGGAACTATTGAGATATATCAGACGGATTGTTATTAGAGTTAAGTATAAGGAATGAATACTTGTCATGTATGTAATTCAGTGTTATAGGCATCGTATTCAATGGTTTTAAATACCAGCTCTTGTGCTCTTCATTTTAGTCATTCCATCTTTGAGAATCTACTCAAAGGATTCATTATTGGTGATTTCACATGTAGAATTATTTTTGCTGGCACATGGCTTAAGACAGGATAATAAATAAGCTAAAATGTCATCAATATAACTATTATGTCATTGGCATTACATTATTGACATTATTGAAAAGTATTGAAACTAATCTACAGAAAATGTTCTTTAAATTCTCTATGAGAGAATACATAACTGTTGTTCTCTACTCCTTTTCCCGTGGTCTCTTCTGAGGTGTTCATAAATGTTTCCTGAGTTTTCCAAAGAAAGTGGTTTTCCCCTGAAGCCCTACAACACGTCTTGTCTATAAAACATTTAGGAAACCCCAGAAGAGCTGTGAGGTTTGTATCTGTTGGTATTGTTCTCTTCATCTGCCCATTTTCCCCACTGGACCATGAGCTTCTCAAATCCTGTAGTGTGGCATCTGCACTTTGTACTCTCTTATAAAGTATTGTGCAATATCTGCATGTAGGCTTTCTAGAAACCTGTGTGAAAAATAAGCCTGTGAACTCAAACAAAGAAGTAGTGATGTAGCCTTTCTTCCTAGGAGGGAATCAAAATGGCAGGTACAAGGTTGCATCTACTTTATGTTAGAAGCAGGGAAAACCCTGCCTTACATGCCTGTACATCTCACTCTCCCCAAGTAAAGCAGCAATAGCAACTATACTACTTGCTGTGTGAATTGTTACTGAAAGATACCAATAGCTCAGACCTTCTATGTCTTACTGTAACTTCTTCCCATGTTGACTCTATGTCAAGTTATATCTCACAAATTCGGTTTCAGCAAAGACCTGTAAGAGCTTGTGAGATATATTTGTGAAATATTGACACCAGTTTTTAAGAAAGAAGGGATCAGATTATCTGGCTGAAAACGACACAGGAGGAGAAATAGAAAGCTCTGGCAGACAGACTTGGTTAACTTCTGGGCACATAGGTAGAGGTTTTCTTAAACCATCTAGCCTCAGGAAAGATACCAGTTGAAATCAGTTGACCCAGAAATATGTAAGCCGAAGCAGAAGCTGCCCATCTAAACACAGTTAAAAAATAAAGAACCACAGCAAATAGGTTGCTGTACCTTGAAGCTGCGAGTCTTAGATTGGCCTATTGTGGCTAACCCAGAAATCTGGGTTATGTGCATTTCCTTCCTACCTGTTGTTCTGCTACGCTCAATGTACAGTAGAGTATGTCTAAAGACAGTGTAGCACTGCTCTCAATTGTCTTGGGTAAAATTAACTCACCTAAACCTGACCAGACCTTGCCAACAGTAAAAGCTGGCAAATGAAGCTTATTGCAGTGACTACTAATATGATTCCTCTTCTGATCTGTTAGGGTAAATAGGAATAATCATTCCAATCCTGGGGCAGAGTTAAATTCTCTTTAGGGATTAATGGAGCATGCTGCTGCTGGTCTTTCCATCCATTCATATTTACAATGGAAGGTAAGAGGCAAGATTCAGCAGTTCTGCCTCCATAGAATGGCTAACCTGGTTTAAAAAAAAAAATGTCAAATTCTATACATTTCTGACACAAGGGGGAAAGTGTCAGTCAAGTGAGCCAAGTGGCAATGGCCATTTACCATGAATTATATACATCCAGCCTCCAACTCCAGCAAAAAATGTCAGCATCAGCACCCGTAGATGACAGCATGGTAGCCCACCTTCTCTGTAGGCAGGTGTGACCATCTGCGCTTCACTTTCTTCCTCCGTAAATTGAAGGCTATTACATCTGTCCCTCCCAGCAACACTACAGTAACAGATGAGATAGCAACTATGAAAACGTAGTCTGTGGAGGAAACTAGCTATAATTATCATAATTTAAGAGAACATGGGAGTCACCTCGTGTTTACCAAAATGAGACACACATTTCAATTGTTTGTCAACCGAATTCCTTCTAGGTATTCGAATGTAGAGTTTTTGTTTACACTGATTTCACCGAAACCCTAATTTAGCAGTGCTAATGTGAGTCCAGCTGTTTCAACATCAGTAAAATTCCGTTAAGGTAGAGTTCTATTCAGATAAAGCGTATGTATGTTGGATACCTGTAGTACTCCTGGAAAAATAACTTTTATACACAAAGAGGAGAGTAATCTTTAAATATGATACCTTCTAATACAATATATACATAATATATCTAATATAACCTATAATATATGTAAAATATTGTTCTTAAAGTTGTCATATCTAAAACTATGTCAGGTGTGTTTTTAGCCTGCATTAAAATATTAGTCGGTTTATTGGGTAAATGCTACAGCTGCCTGTGACTTGGATGAAGCATCTTCATAAGCTGATGTGGAAAGTATTTCTATTCATTCACAAGTCTCTTATTTGTACTTGCTAATCTCCAAAATACTAAGAACTTCTTGTGCTTTAGACTGTGGTCAGCCAAGAGCCCTCGAGATTTTAGTAACAAAATTTCTAACAGTGATTTTAGAATTCTCTGGGTTTCTCCTGAAATAATAATAAATAACAGCAACAATTTTTAAAAGTAGCACTTCAAATGTCATTTATCAGCTTAAATGTCTAGTTTAATTCATAAGCTAAGCAAAATTTAAAAAGTAATTGAAGTACAATATAAATAACTCAGACTTGGCTTTTCTTTTTGACTCTCACATGACTTGTTTCCACCATATGTTCATAAACTCTCATGTTGGACACGGGGATGAAGCTTAGCTCTTCAGCATGTACCTGACCGGTGGAAGGCCCTGGACTCCATCCCCAGCAATGAAAGAAAAAGAATCTTGTGTTAACTAAGCTTGAGCTATACTTTGTGTTTCTTTCATTATTTCTTCCTTAAATGTGTGTGTGCATGTGTGCATGTGTGCATATACACACATGCAGCTGCACGTCTGTGCATATACACACATGCAGCTGCACGTCTGTGTATATACAAGTGGACGATAGAAGATGTGCTTCTGTATCACTTGGATAAACCACCTACATCTTATGAGACACAGTTTCTCATTGACCTGGAACTCATCAATTCAGCAACACTGGCTGGTCAGTGACCCCAGGGATCCCCTGCTCCCCACTTCCCCAGTGCTGAAATTTTATGTGCTCATTACCACAACAATAATTTTTACATGAATTTGTGGGATCAAGCTCATACCCTATGCTTGTGATGCAAGCGATTCCCTAGATAAGATGACCGTGGGGGCTGTTTCTGCCTGTTTATTCTGTACAAATATGGGTTCTGGGTCATGGTTTTTCAAAATACCAATGTGTGTTGGGCTTTTTTTCTTTAGATTTTATTCATTTTATCTTTAGTTATGTGTGTGTATGTGTCCATGAGTATATGTACACTATGTGTGTTCAGGGGACTAAGGTGGCCAGAATATGGTATGCTCTGAAACAGGAGGTAGAGGCAGGTGCTTGTGAATTACCTGATGTTGGTGTTGGGAATGGAACCTGGGTTCTCTGTAAGACCAATAAACACACTGACTACTGAGCCACCTCTCTGTCACCCTGAAGGCAGCTTTCTTGAATCTTTTCACATTACCACATCCATTCTCTCTCTTTTGTCTTCTTTAATTCTCCTTCCATGCCCAAAAGATTATCAGTATTGTCCATAATGTAGGGAGGAGGCATTCTGATCCTGGAGAGAACACTGCGTTTCCTTGAAAATCAACACAAACCCATCTGTCTTGTCCTCTACGAGACATGGTTAAGCCTTCAGAAAAAGTGGGGGAAATAGAAACATGCAGAAAATTCTTACCAGGAAGAAGTAATTAGTCCATGCCTACTAGACCTCACTGGCATGGCAGCAGGCAGAGTTAGCTACAAACCAGTTTTCCCATGGACCACCATCAACTCTTCCCCAGGAACTGATGCCCACACAAAACTCTTTCCCAGGTCATATTGCTTCAGATCACTTACCTTCTTCTGTTTATTTTAGGTGTTATTCGAAATGTAAGTCAGAATTGCTGAGGTATTTTCTAGGAAAATGTTCCTGTTCCCAACTCAGAAGCTTTCTAGCTGCAGCTCATAGTCATGTAGGAACCCCATTCATGATGAGCTGAGTCCAGCCCCTGGATTTGTGTGGTATTTCTCCTTTTTCTAAGATGTGGGAGTCTTTCCTGAGCAATGGAGTTTCTTGGAGTAACTACACCCTTTCAAAGAAGTAGAAATCACTTTATGTTAGATTGGATGCTACATATGGCATTGAATTTTCCATGATAAAAAGGATAGGTCCCAACCAAAGGAAGGAAGAGGAAGTGTGAGAAAGGAGCCTTGGAAAGGAATTTAGTAGGATGCTTCTTACCAAGATATTGGTAGGACAATGTCTTAGGTAGGGTTTTACTGCTGTGAACAGACACCATGACCAAGGCAAGTCTTATAAGGACAACATTTAATTGGGGCTGGCTTATAGGTTCAAAGTTTCAGTCCATTATCACTAAGGCAGGAACATGCTAGCATCCAGGCAGTCATGGTGCAGAGAAACTGAGAGTTCTACATCCTCATCTGAAGGCTGCCATCAGAATGCTGGCTTCCAGGCAGCTAAGATGAGAGATTTAAAGCCCACACCCACAGTGACACACCTACTCCAACAAGGCTACACTTACTCCAACAGGGCCACGCCTTCTAATAGTGCTACTCCCTGGGCAGAGCATATACAAACACTAATAGACAAGGAATAGAAGCCTGCTCTGCCTTCTGTGTCCCATGTAATGAGGAAATACAACAATACATTTCTGCTGGCCATGCCACAGGTGCACACAGGTGATCAGGTCCTGCTGACCTGATCAGAGTTAGTAGCCCATCAAGGTACTCTGAGACCCTGAACCCCAGCTGAGCATTGTGAAAGCCTATACCTGCTACCCAATCCTACCCAACCCCTCAACTCCAGTACATCATTCTTTCCCATCAGAAGATAATTGATTTAAAACTAGAACAAGGTCATGAGCTGTTGAGTAAGGGAGAGGGTGTCCTTGCCCCATTTCAACCCTGGAAGAGGGCTGGGGTCCTGCTGTGAGAAGTGTGAGGAGGAAGTAGTGCTGTCAAGTGAAGGAGTGCATTCTGGGAAGTCTATTGATCAACAAACCATGCTGAGTGGGGCTCTGAGCTCATTGCTCAGTCCCCAGTGCTATGTTGAAAGCACACAGGGAACCAGAAGAAAAGAACCATATAATTACCAATTATCATACCCAAAATACAATGTTTCTTTTCTTATGTGGAAATTATTCTGTGGGTGAGGTAGGAGGAGATAAATACTTAAGAGTTAGTCAACCAAAACGAGTAACTGAGATAATAGGGTTTTTAATGGAAAATAATTATAGTTAAGTACAAATGTTCACCCAAAAATAGGTCATTCTCTCAGGTCCTGATTGTAAAAAAAATTACACTGGCACAAACCAGTGTTGAAAATTAGGGTTTTTAATCTGGTTCTTCTCTTCCTGGACATTGGTCTGCACATGAAGAGTATCGTGAGATAGGGCATTAGTGATGAGGAGCCTGACACGAGTGGAAGAGCACCTGAGGGATGTAAATGTGAGAATGTAGGTGCAGGTTAGCCTGATGCTTTTGGTCCTCACCGAAAGACCAAAATGCAGTGCAGTGAGTCATTGCAAGCTCAATATCAAACTCAAGCCATATTTTCTTTTGTCTTTAATGATTTTAAAAAATTGTTATTATGTGTATGTAGGGAGAAGACTAAAGGTGGTAACACTTAGAGGCGACTCGTGGCTTTTAGCTCTGGAGTCTAGGCTTCTCATTACTTGAGGAAATTGGTAGAGCTGAGAAATGCTGCCTACCCTGGAAACATATTGATTGTTTTACTAGATGGCATTGTACAGGAAGGTAGGAAGAGCAGAAACCCCATGATAGGTTCTATAACAATACTAGAGGGTGTAAAATTGCATACGTGAGCAGATGCCCACGGAAATCAGAGACACTGGATTCCATGGGAATCAGAGACACTGGATTCCACGGAGCTTGACTTGCAGGTAGTTGTGAGTTATCTGGTGTGAGCACTGGGAATCCATCTTCAGTCTTCTAGAAGTATAAGATATCTGCTGTTACCCACTTAGCCATATCCTCACCCTTTCAATACGTTCATCTCAATCATTGTCATGGTGAAAATATGAATAAACAAAGTCAGAAGTATGGCTCTGAAGAGTAGACTGCCCTGGGTGGTCCCGATTCAGCAAGGAGTTACTCTACTCTTTGAAAAGGAGAACTCTGGCTTCTCCTTTCATCTTGGAAAAACCTGACTCCTCTAATAAACTCATCATATCAAAGCTTCAAAGAGCTCTTGGGGGAAGTTCAAATCAGGCCCTTTTGATTCATCTTCATTGGGAAAGACCAATAAATCAAACCTGAGAATTGTGCAGCCCTTAGTTCAACTTTACACTCTCTAGTGTTGATATAGAAACTCTTATGGGGTTTCTGCTCTTCCTATCTTCCTATACAATGCCATCTAGTAGAACAATCAATATTTTGCCAGCATTTCTCAGCTCTACCAATTACCTGAAGTCTTGAGACTACTAGACTCCAGAGCTAAAAACCACCAGTTGCCTCTAAGTGTTACCACCTTTAGCCTCAGCTCACCACACAGAAATTTAGCAACCTGTGTTTTCCCTTAAGTACACAGTAGAGCTCAGCCCCAAATACAGTTGGCAGAAACATACAAAATATATCTGGTTCTTTCCTAGTCCTCAACTCATTGGGTCAGAATGTGGTTGTCACTGTCAACTCCTGCTTCAGAAGTGTTCCTCAAGCCTGTGACTTCTTGTTCTATATCATGTTCCTCTTCAGATATCAAACTCTGCTCAATCAAGTACACCTCTAAAGCCTGAATACATTTTCCATTGAGTTCAGAACATTCTATGTCCTTGTCCATGGAAGTTTAAGCTTAAAATTTTAGGAGCATGAAATTGAGGTGGAAGCAGTTCTCTCTCCTCTTTCCACAAATTCTGATTATGTCCTCTTCTTGCATTGGCCTTGAAAGGCAGAGAGGAAAGCTTTTTTTATTTTTTTTAACACACCTGAGAATCTAAGGAAATGAAGACATAAAGACCTAGATGCAAGAAATGTCACCTTGAGGGACCTACACCTTGCTTCACAGATACGAACATGATGCTTGTATGGCATACCTGTTAGGGATTTTTGCTGAATTTGAAGTAGGGAGAACCACTTTTAATCTGGATATCTTTGTTATGGGAAGATAGACCTTTTATCCAGATCTTTTCAGATGGAAAGACAGACTGGTCCAACATTCTACTGGAAGCCTATATAAGGATATGGGAGAAAGAAAGTTTTGCTATTTGTCTGATACTAGAGAATCCATTCCTTCACTTGGCATGAGAGCATAATTCTTCCGGATTCCAGCATATATTGAAGACCAGCACAGACATCCAGCCTGTAGACTGAAAAACTGCTGGATTCTTGGACCTTGCATTTATAGGCACCCATTGTTGGATTAGCGTGACCACAGCCTGTAAGTCATTCTAATAAATCCCCTTTCTATACATATGAATGGATTGGTTCTATAAGTTCTGTTACTCTAGAGAACTCCAACTAGTCTAGAACACTTTAGTAAAATCACATGTGTAACCCTGCAGCCTCAATATCACCTCCATACTGATTCAGATATCACCACTTGCTCACATGTTTCTGCTTCTGTGATGCTTTCCAAGTTCTTCACACCCTGATGCACATAACTCTGTACTCTCCTTCTACTGATCAGTATTTTAGCCATGACTGTCTGAAGCTCATTTTTTCCACTTTTATTATTTGAAAAATTTTCTCAAACAAAGCTGAATGCTGAAGCTCATTTTTTCCACTTTTATTGTTTGAAAAATTTTCTCAAACAAAGCTGAATGCTGACATAGTTGTCCACCAAGATGCCTAATGATTCACTAGGAGAATAAAACGTTAGAGCTTGTGAAAATAATATTCAAAAAACATGGAATATTTCATCATCATGTGAATAGATATGAAAATATACTTCATCTAAAAACCAAGGGATTGTGTGTGGCTAAAATTGGAATAATGCTCATCAATTTATTAAAAGGAAGAAGAAGAAGAAGAAGAAGAAGAAGAAGAAGAAGAAGAAGAAGAAGAAGAAGAAGAGGAGGAAGAAGAAGAGGAGGAGGAGGAGGAGGAGGAGGAGGAGGAGGAGGAGGAAGAAGGAAGGAAATTTAAAAGTAAGATGAGCCCAAGGTTTTAAAACATCTCTGATGCTGACTTTTAATGAGTAGTATTTTAAAGATTCGGTGAGATAGCTCTGTGTAAACTACAAGCAGAACCATACCTGTGAGAAGGGTTCCCTACAGTATGACGTCTTTTCAACTAGAAAACAGCTCAGAAATTTTTAGAAAGCACTGGAAGTAAAATATACTTAGAAAAACAACATTTAGAAACCGGTGGTATTTTTCATGATGTAATTATAGCTGACAGATTTTTATCTGTTATATTAAGGTCAGATAGGTATACTCTCTTTTCAATTGATAGTTGAGTTGAGTTCATTTTGTAGAAGAGAGGGTGTATTATTTAGAAGGTTTCGTTAACACATTTTGTCCAGGGTTTCGAAAGGAAGATTTCTCTGTTGCCAGAAACAGCCTCACCATGAAACTGAGGAACAAAAAGTATGTATGAGTTCCCCATCAGTGTAATATAAAAGTATAAAAGCTCAAATTTAAATTATTTGGGCCATAGCAATGATTGTTAAATCCCAGGATGCCATGAAGGGGAATGATGGGAATTTACCTTGTGTATTAGATTGTCCAGTCAGCCTAAAGGAGCCTCAAAGTCTGCTTTAATTAATGAGTAACTCCATTGTGGGACGCTGAAGACACAACTGTCAGAGTCTGGGACAGCATCAAAAACAATACAGAACTTAGCTACTGAAGATAAAGAGTAGTAACATTCATTGTTAACAACAATGTGGCCAGGTGTATATTAGCGTAGATTGAGTAGAAACTTCAGTAAACTCTAAAAAGAGATAAACACAAAGTACTAAGTAAACATCATCTCTAGATAATTTTTATTACTGTAATAAAACCCCCAAGGCAGATTAATTTTATAAATAAAAATGTCTAACTTGGAAAGGGGTCTGTGTATGTTATACCTGAAGGAGAGGTCCCTGCTGACTAACTCAGATACTGTCCCAGCCTAGATTCAGTGCTTTGAGTTGCCCAACTCCAACTTCTATTCCATCTAAAAGCTTCTGAAGAGCATGGAGGAGCTGGTCCTGCAGAACCTGGTGTCATTACTGAATACGGGCATTCTACTCCCACCAGCCAACCCTTAGACTGGAGCTGCTGTGGATGCAGCCCACATAGCTTGTCCTGCTGGGAGTCAGTATGTGGGGGGCTAGTGGTGCTGCCTACAGGCTACAAGCACAAAAGTCCAGCTTGGGAGCCCCAGGGCAGCCAAAATTGAGAGTAGGAAAACGTGGAGCTCACAAGGAACCTGCCCCCAGATGCCATGCCTAGCTACAAAAATCACCCTGATTCTAGGTAACATCAGGGTATCCAGCAGCAGGGTGTTCAAGATGAGTCTGAGAAATGGTGAAGTACTTACGGTGTGCACAAAACAAGAAATCCTGAACCAGACCAATGACTCCTTGCAATGAATATTGGCAGCTAAAGCTCTATGGAGTGTGTGTGTGTGTGTGTGTGTGAGTGTGTGTGTGTGTGTGTGTGTGTGCACGTATGTATGTGATGTGTTTGTGTGGTGTACACATGCATGTGTGATATTGTGATGTGTGTGCAAATGTGTGTAGTATGTGGTGTGTGTGTGTACATGTGTGGTATGTGTATGTATGTGTATGAAGTGTGTATGTAGTATGTGTGTATGTGTGCATGCGCGCACATGTGTATCTGTGTGTGTGTGTATGTGTGGGTGTGGGTGTGGTATTTGTGTACTGTGTAACATACTGCAGGCTCCAATGGCACTATGATGAACTAACACAAGATGGAGAGATGAGTGTAACTAGAGCTATGACAGTGGGGACAGGTGGGAGAGAAGGCTTGGTCAACAGGGCAACATCATTGTTTAGTAAGGTTGGCAGGTTGGTGTACAGCAGTCTGGAGTGTGCACACATTCAGCCCCTGAACATGCTTCCCAGCAGCTCACCATGGCTCTGAGCAAGACAGGACAACCAAAATGAAGAATGGCTCATTGTCTGGATTAGACACCCTCAAAGTGCTGCTCTGGAGGCCACATTGTCATCTGTGGTCCACTGCCTCAAGCATTGTTAAAGCCCAAGGTTTATGTGGATGTCCTTTGTCTGTGCTGTCTCCCAAAGCCATGTTGCTATCCAAAGTCCATGTTGTCACTGAGAGCCATGCCTGGGTCCTTGGTCTTACTGCAGCCATGTTGATATCCACAGCCTGTGCTGCCACCAAAGACTAGGCAGAGCTCCATGATCTGAACCTTTGCTTGAAGCCACATTAATGTCCATGGGCCAGCATGTCACCAGGAACTATATTCATGTCTGCAGGACATGTTACCTGGAGGCCATGTTTCATGGTCTGTTGTCTGTGGCTTCTGCTGTGGGAGAGGGTGTTGTTGATGTTTATGGTCTGTACTGCCACCAGAGACCATGCTGAGGTCTGTGGCATGTGCTGAGGCTGGAGAATATTTGTCTGTGATCTGTGCTGTGGCCAGAATCCAGTGGAAGTTCATGATCTGGGCTCCTGCTGGCTGTAAAGGACAGAAAGCTACTTTTGCAATAACATCAATGGCTTCAGACTCACAGTTGAAAAAGAGGGACATAGAAGGCTTCTGTGACAACCCATGCCCCTACCCTACTACTCCCCACCAAAGAACAACCTAGACAGAAAGCCATCAAAGAGAACTCTTAAAAATGTTACAAGGATGCTGAAGTGTGGCTTCTGGCAGGGATGTGGATGGAGGAAAACTCAGTTTTCTTTAAGGGACTTGCCATTGGGACCATGCTCCAATGAGTATATGGGCAACACAAACTAGATATGTAATTAGGAGGTGTAGTCACAAGGTGGGGTACTTGGGAGAATTGGGAACTGAGTGTAATTAGTGTACATGATGTAATATCCCAAATAATTAGTAATCAATGAATAAAAATATATTTTTGGAAAAATTTCACCCGTAGTTCTGAAGATTCAGGCATGATGCTGACTGCAGTTCAGCTCTGATGAGGGTCAGATGACATATGATGATGTCACAGTGTCCTGAGAGAGAACACTCAGGAGGCAGATCTCACATCAGCAGGCAGTAATGACTGAAGGGTCATGCTATCTCTTAGGAATCCTTTTGCTGGATTAAGGAGAGGGTTCAGTGGGGTGCTGGCCACACCAACATGAAGACTTGATACCACATATGTGGCAACCATATAAAAAACCAGGCATGATGGGACATATCTGTTGTAATCCCGTTAATGAAGAGTCTGATTCCTAAACACCATTGACCAACCAGCCTCACAGAATCAATGAGCTGCACATTATATCAAAGTGTCTGTCACAAAATTTAATGTGGAAAAAAGAAAATACAACTAATGTTTCATAATAAACTCTGTCTTCCACATTTACACACACACACACACACACACACACACTCCCCCAAGAGTTCAGGGGCTACCTTACCCCTCTGAAGACAGTTCATTCCTCCACCTAAGGACTTCCCACGATGCTCCACCTCTTTAAGAAGAACCCACCACCCCCACCACCTACATACCAAGAACCACATTCCCAACAGATGAAACACGAGGGTACCCTCCAACCACATGAGTGGTTTAGCAGCATCAGTTACTTTCAGCAAGCCTTTGCATTTAGCGGTAGAGTTTGTAGAAGCTCACACAACTCTCTCTGTTCTAGGTTGGTTGCACTATTACAAATACGTGTGCAGGGGAGGCGATGGTGAATGTTTTCAAGGAGGAGAATGTTGCTCTCTATTTCTCCACACACCACAGCAGGCAGCCCATCATTAGGAGTCATTAGCCTTATTAATTTAATTAACATAGCAGATTGTGATGCATCCTAACTACTCCATACGCAATGGACAGGCTTTTTTGATTTATTTTCTTTTTTTCCGAAATGAGAAAAGGATGTACTTTACTGATCATCCAAAAAAAAAAATGACAAAATCATTTTAAATAGAATTAAAAAAAAATAGAATGCCTGAAATCATAACCAGTAATCTCTGGAGAGTTTCAACGTTGAAATGATCCTATGAGAAGAAAAGAAAGAGTTCAATACAACTGCATCCTGGTCATTACATAATGTGAATAATTCCTCTTATGGGAGGTATCAGAAAAGAAGCAAAAATATAAAGCTTTTTACCAAACACCAGTACATGATGACTAAATTGAAATATGTGTTTTGGGAAATGAATCGAGAAAAAAAAAAAAAAAAAAAAAAAAAGAAAAGAAAACAACATAGTGTAGGATTACTTTTTTATAAGTAGAGTAAAACAAATTGAGCAATGGCCAGCCCGATCAAAAACTATATACATTTTATTTGAATTTTGAGACTTTCTTTCCCGTGCCTATGAGAAGTGCATTATCTGTAATTGTTGGTTTGTTTGGCTCAGGACATTTGTTTATACTGCTCTTCACTGACATGCACATTTTGTCCCCATGCAGATATTGCTTTGGATTGCCCAACTCACAGAACCCATTTTCTGTTCTATAAGTCTCCTGAAGGTTATTTAGCAATCACGGGAGTGAGACAATCTTTTAAACAAGTGTACAAGTACACATACATGCACACACACACACACATGCACATACATACACACATGCATGTACACTGGTAAATCTATGAGGACCCATAGGACTGTGAAGGAATTGCCAATGCCCCCGATGGAACCATGGGAAAGAAGCATGCAGCATTGCAGACTGTATCTTGCCTAGTGTGCTGTCATGTTTTAAATTTCCAACTTGAAATGTCAAGGCTTTGAAACAGTTATAGTTGACCATGAGATTGGCAATTTTTGTTGGCATGGCTTGATGGGTAATAACATGACATTTATGACAGTGTCCTTGTATTGTTCCTGAAGAAAGGCCATGTACAGTGTGTCAGCTGGCTCTAGTTATAAAACCCACTTGCTTAATAAATTTGCTCATATAGAAACCCATGCCTGGCTAATTATGTATGCTTCTCCCAACCTTGGTTGTGCTCTGCTTAGGAACATGGTAAAATATTTTTAAAAATTTGTAGAGCTAGCATTTGAACCAGGATGCAGTCTTGTGTTTCTGTTTATATAAAAATAAGGAAGTTCTGTGTGCATGCAAAATTTATATAGGTATCTATTATCATAAATTAAAGCTGAATCAAATGTGCAAAGATGAGCAACCAATAAACATGAAAGCGCCAAGCTGTCTACAACCAGCCCCTTATCTAACCACCACATCAGGCACAGAATACACGGTACATTTACATGATGTGTCCCTAGTACCAGGTGAATAAATAACTGGACTCCCATATCATTTCAGCTTAGCAGTGACCTTATTTTCCTTTTCCATTAGCTTCTTAGTACAAAGAGTAGGATGTGTCACCTCTCTGCTCTGAGTGTCTTTGTGCAGAATGACTCCCTGGCTCAGATAACTAGTCAGTGAGTCACAATTAGTTCATTATAAACTGACTTGTTTTTTCTGTTACAAAGTGACAAATCAAAAGTCTGGATGGAGTTTGGCTGGCAAGAAAGGAAGTTGAGAACAGAGTGTATATCTGAGCAGAGACCTGGTTGCCTGGAGATGAGATAGCTTATGAATAGACTAACCTCCTGAGAGAAACAGAGAGGCAACTGCAGCAGATTGGAGAGCTCTGGGGCTAGGGAGACACAGGCACAGGAGAGCAATTTCAATTCGACTTCAAAGAAACCCTAATGTATGGATTCAGGAAAAGGCATAAACATGGTCTAATTTGCATTGGGAAAGTGAGTTCCTTTGGCATGGAAATATTTGGAGTAATGAATGTCCAGGGCAAGAAACAAAGATAGCTTTACTAGTCCAAGAGTGAAGATGCTTGTGGAGTGGACAGGAGATTCATTCATTAAAAAAAAAAAAGTGTACTACAGTGGCTGTTTGGATATATTTGGAGGAAACAAATGATAGCATAAGTACACCCATTCTCCTGCTTCAGAACTCACTGGTTGACTGCTATAGAGTTGCAGCAGAGAGAGGTAAAACGGAGGAGTTCTTTATTTCCATATTCCTTATTTTCATTAGAATAGAAAAAAATGATAATAATCAAGGGGCAATGAGTTGTTTCAGTGGATAAAGATACCTGACGTCAAGCATGAGACCCTCTGAGTTCAGTCCCCTCTCAGGAACCCCATGGTAGAGGGACAACTGAAAACTTCTCTCCGTTTTTCACATGTCGTGCCATGCTCCATCCAAAGCAAATGTAAGTTCTTTAATAAGATAAAATTTATAATGCAGAAAGAGAGGTATGCAGAGTTGTAGTCAGGTCTAACCTGTGGGCCACAGGCTACCTGAAGCCAAGGACAGCTGTAACTTATGACCCAGCACAAATGATGCATTTGCTTGAAACATTCTGGAACTTTCCTTGTAAGTTGATTGCATGGTTCTCAGGGGTCAACCCTGCACATGACAATGATCTTGCATGGCAGTATCAAAAACGTTGGACATAATCAATATAGAATTGTGTGAGTGGAAGGAAAGACAATAAAGTGGGATGCTGGGAAATTTAGTCAATGGTGGAGCATGTGCCTGGTGTGCACGGCTTCTGAGTTCAGCTAGAAAAAACACACAAAAAAGAAGGCAGAAAGATGTTGGGGGAAGATGTGGAAGGGGGGAGAAGAGTGGAGAAGTAGAGAGAGAGGGAAAAGGAGAGGGGAAGGGAGAGGAGAAGAGAGAAAGGGAGAGGAGGGATGGGGTAGGAGGGGAGAGGAGAAGGGGAGAGGAGGAAAGAATAAAGGAGAATAAAGAGATAAAAAATAAAGAATAAAGGAGAGGAGAGGAGAGGAGAGGAGAGGAGAGGAGAGGAGAGGAGAGGAGAGGAGAGGAGAGGAGAGGAAATTGAGTGGAGGAGGGAGAGGACAGGAGATGGAAGGGGAGGGTGGGGAAAAAGGGAGGGCAGAGTAGGAGAAGGGAGGGAAAAGCAGAGGGAAGAAGGGAGGGGAGAGGGAAATGGAGAAGGAAAGGGAGGATAGGAGAGGAGAGGAGAAGGAGGATGAGGAAGGAAGAGTCAAGGGCAATGGTGATGAAGAGAAGAAAATGGAAGAGAGCTGAGGTGACGGGGAGAGGGAAGGAGAGGGGATATGAGAAAAAGAATAAAGTATTTAAAAGGCAGAGGGAGTTCAAGCATTTGGGTGTCATATTTTCCCATAGGAGGTCAGGGATTTCTTTTTCAAGATCTTATTTAAACCTAGAAGTGGCTATAATTAACTGCATTCTAGAAGGGATTTGTTGCAGTGATATTTTAAAATGGTGGCACCCAATCTGGTTTGAAGGCCTGAGGCCACAAGTGAGGGCATGTTCTTGCTGCTGTTTGGCTCAGGCTGCCCGCTCAGGGGGGCCAGAAGTATCTGCCTTGGCACCCAAGAGATGCCTGCGTAGGAGATGGCTTCACCAATCTTCAATGCTGTCTCCACAAGGCTGGGCTGAGCCCAGACCATCCTGTCATCCACACAGTACCTGGTAGAAATGAGACTCTAATGCTTAAAGATTAACCAAAGGCTTTATATGTTAGATAATGCTCAATTAACAAGATGCTCACACAATTAGAGGTGTTACCCAAATAACTAACCTAGATATAAGTTGTTACCCAGGACTGTTCTCCATACATCCGTGGTCATCCATGGCTTCTACATGTCTACTCCTTAGCTCCTCCTCTTCTTCCTTTTCCTCTTCCTCTCCTTACTCCTCCCACCTTAGCTCCCCCCAACTTACAGGAAACTATCACGCTACAGGGATGTGATCCTATCAAATGAACAAAGAAAGATTAGTGCATAAAGGGCTAGAGACAAGGCAGATGATGGGGTACGAACCTCTCACTCCTGTCCCTGAAATGTAGACCCCCCCAGGAGTTCTCAGGCATGGTCTGTTACAGAGAGAGTTCCAAGCCAGCCAGGGTTGGATATGACTCTTTCAAAATCCAAAACAACTGACAGATAAATTTCATATTTTTTTTTAAAAAACATTAACTTTTCTTCATAAATGCAGTGACTTGTTAAAAGAATGACAGGGGATTTTGTTTTGTCACTAAGGAATAAATAATAGGTACATCCACAGGATTTCCCTCTGACTTGCTTGATGTTTGTTTTGAGGTTACCTGCCTTGCACTGCCCTAGGTTTCCCATACTCCCGGCCTCAACCTCTGGAGTGTGTCCTACAATGTTTCTGGAAGGCTACTTCTTACAATAGATCAATTTCATTAATCAACTGGCCACTGAGTGGCTACTGTGCCTGCCAGGAGCTATAAATATGAATGAACATTAAACACCGAGCATCCAGAAGGACCAGTGGAAGTGAAAGAGAAAAGATTAAACTATTTGAATGCAATATTAATGCAAAATTCTGAAATAGTAAATCATGGGCCTTGCACCAATCAGGGCTATGAATGGAGACCACCACAAGGCCAAAAAGGCTGGATATCTCCCACACTTTAAATTCAGGAGTGCTGAGGCAGCATCCCACAAAGAAGGAATGAAGGAAGGAGAGAAAAGGCCAAGTTTATGTGGCATCTACTATGGCCACACCTTGAGGAACACCACGTGAGAATAGCTTACAAAACCTACCTCCATTCCTCACTAATTAACTAAGGCCATCAGTCTGCTCTTTAGCAGGTTATTTGATTTTGTGGATTTTCTTGTGGTGTCCTTGACTCTTCTGTCTCCTTCAATCCTTCCCCACCTTTTCACAAGACTCTCTGAGCTGCATTTAATGTTTGGCTGTGGGAATCTGCATCAGTTTCTAATCAGCTTCTAGGACAGTTATGATAGGCTCCTGTCTGTGAAACTAGCAGAATAGCATTAACAGTGTCAGGGGCTGGTTGTCTCTCATGACATGAATCTTAAGTAGGGCCAGTCATTAGCTATCCCCTCAATTTCTGCTCCATTTTTATCCCTACACATCTTGTAGGCAAGACAAATTTTGGATCAAAGGTTTTGTGACTGTGTTGGTGTCCCAGTACCTCTATTGGAAGTCTTGTCTGGTTATAGGAGGCAGCCACCTCAGGTTCCATATTCCCTATTGCCAGGAATCTTAGTAAGGGTCACCTTCATAGATTCTTGGGACTTTCCATTTTACTAGGTTTCTAGCTCATCCCACCAGGTCTCTTTCCCAGTTCTCTTTCCCTTCATCCTCCCCACACTTAAACCCTCTTATTCTCTCCCCACACCCTCTCCCATCTGGTTTCCTCCCTCCATCCATCCTAGATGCCTAATTTATTCCCCCTTCTGTGTGAGATTCATGCACTCTCCCTTGATCCTCCTTGTTACTTAGTTTCTTTGAGTCGGTGGATTGTAGCATGGCTGTCCTGTATTTTATGGCTAATATTTACTTATAAGTGAGTACATATCATGTTTGTCTTTCTGGGTGTGGGTTACATCACTCATGATCTTTTTCTAGGTCCATCTATTTGACTGCAAATTTCACAATGTCACTGTTTTTAAAAGCTCAGTAATATTCTATTATGTAAATGTATCATATTCTCTTTATCTATTGTTCAGTTGAGGGGTATCTAAGTTGTTTCCAGTTTCTGGTTATAAAAAAAAAAAGCTGCCATGAACATAATTGAGCAAGTGTCTTTGTGGTACGGTGGGGCATCTTTTGAATCAAACCACTAAATGTACAGAATGAAGAAAGAATATTAAAAGCTACAAGGGGAAAAAGCCAAGTAAAAAGGTATAGGCAGACCTATCAAAATTACACCTGACTTCTCAACAGACTCTAAAAGCCTTGAAGTTCCTAAGAGATCACAGATACCAGGCCAAATTACTATACCCAGCAAAACTTTCTATAAGTGTAGATGGAGAAAACAAGATAGTCCTTGACAAAACCAAATTAAAATCTATCTATCCACAGACCCAGCACTAAAGAAGATACTAGAAGGAAAATTCCAACACTAATGATCCATCATTCTACTGCATACAAGAAACACATCTCAGTGACAAAGATAGACATTAATTCAGAGTAAAGGACTGGAAAAAGATTTCTCCAAGTAACCTTCTAACAAAATAGACTTTCAATCAAAATTAAACAAATGACATAGGGAATGACCCTCCCATTCTTCTTTTGAATAGATTTCTTATTTTCAAATCTTTGAAATTTGATGCATTTGTGCAACTAAATATAATCGTATTCATCCTATTTTCTCCAAACACTTCTATTTCCTAATTCCATTTTTTTAAGTGAATTTCTGACTGTGTTCCCAAACTAAGGAGATTTGACATAAATAAAATGTGAATTGCAAGAAAATGGAGAGAGAGAGAGAGAGAGAGAGAGAGAGAGAGAGAGAGAGAGAGAG
>NW_021620443.1:1386969-1425326 GCF_004785775.1 Grammomys surdaster | reverse complement strand
GAGAGAGAGAGAGAGAGAGAGAGAGAGAGAGAGAGAGAGAGAGAGAGAGGATATGGAGGATATGGCCACACATAAAAATGATCAAATGTAACAAGATGAGGATCATCCTCTCCCACTCTGCTATGGTTGAACTGGATACTGAAGAAGTATGTTTATATGACAACATCTTGTTCTCTATTCATACACCACACCACAGACAGACAGACAGACAGACACACACACACACACACAAACACACACAGATAGAGATATAAACATATAGACATACACACACAGATAAACACACATACCACACACACACATCACAGAGAGAGAGAGAGAGAGAAGGAGGAGGAGGAGTAAGAGAAGCAGGAGGAGGAGGAGGAGGAGGAGGAGGAGGAGAAAGAGAGAGTCAATCATTGTTTCCTTAATATAATACTTCAAAACCCGACTTCAAGCCTATATTTTTGTGGAGGTTTTTCTTTTCATGAAAAAACAATCTAATAGTAACTGACAAGAAGCCATCACACAGTACAGAGCCTGAGATGTCCCCAATGTCAGCCTATGAATCTTAGGCACATCTGAGGCCTGGTGTACTGCAAGCACCTTCAGATTTTATTGCTACCATCACTGTAAGTTTTTTTTCTTTGTTTAATGATCACTGGAGATTATAATATAATTAAATCATTCCCCCCTTTCCTTTTGTTCCTCTCAAACCTCCCTTATAGCCCTAACTTTCTCTCTTGCAAATTCATGACCTGTTTTTTTTATTAATTGTTTTCATATGCATATGTGTATAAATCATTATAATGTGTGTATATTATATAATATATTATTTTATGTGTTTTAAATAGTTGACCATAACCTGCTCAGTCTGTATTTGTATCTGTATGTTTTTTCATTGAGTGTTGAAAAAAGAATTCAACAATTGATGTGCTACTCCTTGAGGAAGATAATTTCTTCCACTCTCATCATGCCTTAATTGCCTGTAGTTCTTTGTGTAGGATCAGGGTCTTATGAGCTGCCCCTGTCCATGTTAGCATGTTTATTGATACCATCTTTTTTGCCTCAGTTTTTGGCAATCATCCGAGTGAGACTTTGTGTAGCTTCTGACATTCCTGATAGACACTAGCAGACAATACCATAACAGACTCCCTGCTCCTCTGGCTTTTTACAATGCATCTGCCTCTTCTTCCAAAATGATCCTTAAGCCTTAGATACAGAAGTTGTGTTGAGAGTATATCCACTGGGACCTGGCTCGACAACTCTGCATATTGATTAGTTGTGGTTTTCTGTAATGGTCTCCATCTGTTTAAAGAGAAGTTTCCTTGATTGGGGTGAGGATTATATGTAACTGTGGGTATAAGGACAAATATTTAGAATATAGCTGGGGATAATGCTGTTTGAGAAAGTGGCACTAAGTGATTCTTCATGACCTCACTAGTCCTGGGTGTTTAGATAGGTTTCCAGTACTAGGCATGATTTCCTTCTTGATGAACAAATATTAAGTCAAATTAGAGAGCAGTTGGTTACTACTCAAGTATGTATGTCGCTATTGCACCCTTAGGGCTATAGGGTCATGCTGTTCATTATTTTGGCTCTTAAGGAGGTATGACTGTTCATTGTGTTCCTCCTTTGGAACTTTGCATGATCTCTTCAGGTACCATGAGAACTATTCCTCAAGGAGGAGGCTTTCAGGTTGGTTCCAGCTCAGAGACCTTTGACCCTGTGTCTGAAGTGTATAGTGTCTTCAGCAAGAGGAACGTACATTCTACCTCTGCTGTGAACGTAGGGATGGGCAACAAACAAAGCCAAAAGCAAAAGGCTAAAATATTTTGGGAATCTCTTGGATAACTCTGACCAACAACTCAAAAGAGGGCTTCTTGTGCCTGGATTTGGAGATTTTGTTAGATAGCAATTATCTCTTGGAGGGAATCTTGTCATTGCCAATGTGAAATTTTCCTTTAAACTAGATATGTATATTTATATACTAACTTACATGAATTATAGTTATTTTTAGGTAGATAACTAACAGTATGGCTCATTATGACTTTTTGAGACATCACTACTATTATTTTACCCTGCCTTATCCGTTTATCTCCCTCTTCCTGAGTAATTAAAGTGTCCTTTATTTGCACTCTTCTATTTCCCCTACATATGGTTCCTACACACACCCACTCCCCCCACAACATTCACGTTTTACTTTCCAGGATTCTGTACTTACTTGAGGCAAAGTACACTCAGCTGATGATTAGGATCTAGGACCTTTCAATGAGAAAACATACAACATTTTTCTCTCTGGTTAAAGGCTACCATAATCAATAGGACCATTTCTAGTTCCATCTTTTTATCTGCAATCTTCATGATGTCATTTTTTTCTTTGCCACTGAATAGTATTCCAACCTGTATATGTACATTTTTACTATCCATTTATCATTTGAAAGACACTTGCATTGTTTTCATTTCCTAGCTATTATAAACAGACTAGCAAAAACGTGGCTGGTCAAGTATTTGTGGAGTAGATATGTGTTTAGGCTGGGTCTAGAACTTGGAAATGAGGCAGAGATACACAAATCACTGGGCTGTGTGTACAGGATGTGAGTCCTGGTGCAAGCCTGGAGTATGGGAATAGATCTGGCTATTGAGAAGGGTGAGTAAAGGGAAGAATTAGGGTAGAGTCAGAGAAGGACATGAAGGATCTGATAGGTGGGAGAAGTGGATAATTGGTGATAGGGTCCCATGGGTCAGGGGCAGGTTTATGAATCTTAGTGGAAGCCTAAAGTTTGGTTGTGGCACAGGGAAGGGTTGAGAGATTAGGCTAGAGCACTAGATGCAGGACTCATTCTAGATGTGGGAGTTCATAGAGGGGAGGATAGTCAGATTTACCAGGCTAGACCATGGAAAAGGATCTACTGTAATTTGAAACACACACACACACACACACACACACACACACACACATACACACACTACATACACACATAGACATACCACACTGAAAAGAAACTTTTAAAGAGCCGTTCCTACATCCATACCAACTTCAGCATTATTCACAATTGACAAGAGGTAAAGGTTCACCTATAATGTGGATAGACATGCATACAATGCGATGCTATCCGGCTTTAATTAGGCAAGAGATTTTGACTTGAGCCACAACTTGGGTGAAATTTGAAGATATTGTGTTAAATGAAATACACCAGCCAGAAAGAACATCTGAGTGGTTTCATTTATACAGAGAAGCTGTAAAAGTCCAGCTCATGGATACAGAAAATAAATTGCTAATCACTGGTGACAGGGCAGAGGAGTAGAATCCTGGGGTGTAACAGCATTTCCATTTTACAAGATACTACTAATAGATCATTAGTAAGTGCTACCCAGCCATGAGAATGTAACCCATGCTTCAGAGTATATACTTAAAAATGGCTACAATTGCAAATTCACATTGTACATGTTTTCATGCTATAAAATTCAGTAAGAATAAACATGATACATGTCCTCCAAAAAAGATAGTGCTTTTGACCTTCCAACCCTTTCCTGTCCTATGTCATGGTATGGTTGCTCCATGGTGGTAAATATAGAGACCAGAAAATTATCTGTTGGACAGCAGTAAGAGACAATGTGTCAGGTGAAGCACTCTACTCCCATGTTTGGCTGCTGAAAAGCCTATCAGGATGTTTTGACTCATTACCCTAAGCCTTCATCAGCTGATGAAACTAATTTTTTTTCATCAGCTGATTAAGATTCAACATTATGAGTCAAAACATGCCAGTAGTAATTCCCAATAGCACTGAAGACAGGATGTTACCTTTTCCACACACATGCATACATGCAGGAAGAAGTGAATCAGTTCTGCTTTCTTATTTACAGAAAGCAAAGTTCTTGTCACTAAAGAAAGGGACAATTACCATGAGTTTAATGACGATGCATATAAAGTGAGTTGACCCAGTAAATGGAATTGATGGCTAGTAATTTTTTTTTAGAGAGTAACAGCCTGAAATTAATTCATGAACAAATGCAAGCAGAGGCAAGAAGTGGGGGAAATCACACGGGAAATTGTCATGCACAAATCTGAGCAGATTCTGGGAAAATGAAAGTTCCAAATACTCTGTGGGCTTCCTCTTAAATCAACAATGTGCCTCAGAATGTTTTTGATGGCAGCTGTATCTTAGCTGAAAGTTCCAGAATTTTTCCACAACTACTCTGCATTCTCTAGGCCTCATGTCTGATGGTGGGATATTGAGTTTTAGCAACAAAACCATTTGATTGAATACTCTACCCGTTAATATCATATATATATGTATTTTAAATTCCATCAGGACTCCATCGGGAAAGCACCTAATATTTGGAATGTATTGCTTAATGTGCTAACTGATCTTATTTTGGTGTGAGGCTCACTGTCAGAGAGACCAAAAGCAGAGTGACAGTTATTGCTACTGAAAGCACTCTGTGGCATGTGAGCAGAATGGCTGATGTATCTGGAGGCAGGGGAGTTAAATATTTCCTCAATCAGCACTCCAAAGCCTGAGGAAGATTGGACATAAAATCGTCTACATATCTGCCCCGGTTTATCTCCTTCCGTAGTTTGAAGTAAATCAAATTATAAGATCTGCTATGAAAAGTGTCCCTCTAAAAATACAATCAATGCTAAAGCATGGCAAGAGGTGGTCTCAGTGGCAGATGGAAAGCATGCAGTTTGCATTCCTGTGAACAATAGCTATGATCTTATTGTCTTTGAATTGCCTCACCTGAGCATACAATGCTTTGGAACACGTGAAGAGTACTATTGTCTAGGATGAAAGGAGCCTTCTATCTACAGCCAGCCCTGGGGATCACCGAGGACTGGAAATCAAGCATGGTTCCAATTCTTGTCTGGAGTTTTAGGGAAGGGAAAGGTATGCTGCTGAAAAAGTAACACCAGTCTCTTCTCATCCTTGCTGGATTTTCCTTTCTTCCCCTGACTGCTTTGTCTCCAGCATCCCTGTGCCTATAACTTTCAAAAATTACCATCACCAACTTGCTAGGAAAACATCACTAGGACTCCATTTGTAACATGCTTCTTAGTGATACAACTTTCTACAGAGCAACCTCCACACACAAACATGTGTATATGCATGTGCACACACACACACACACATATGCACAATACACTCTCAGAGAGGGTCTTAATTGAAGCATGATTTACTGCATAAAACAAAATTGCCTCTGGACGTGCTGCTGTCCTATGCTGAGGACAACAAGGCCTTCTGGGTTTATGAGCTCATGTTCCATGACATGTTTTGTCAGATTGTTTCCCTTATTTATTTATCATCGTAAAATTCTACTTGGTGAGCGGCAGCTTCTCGGCCCTCCAATAATAATATAAATCAAAACATAAGATTTTAGTCTTCATGCAATTTCCTTTTGGTCTGAAAATATGAAACCAGATGTTTTTGGCATGCTAAAGATGCTTTTCATCTTTCTTTTTTAAAGATTCTTTCAGTGCAGTCAAAGTAAATGCATTTTTAAAACCAACTTATGAAAGTTAAATTCCCTTTGTTCATCTGTGTGTAGTCTGTTTTGCATTGAGGCGGTGGCGTTGAGAGACCTTTCAGATAACATACTGAATATTCTGGAGGAATTACACATGTGGGGCTAAAAGCTCAAAGGGCAACAGAAATTATATTAATAGCAGATCAGCAGCCCATGAACTGTAATTCACTAGAGGGTCTTCCCAAGCAGCATTCCTGAAAGTAGAGATCCAAGTTAGACAGCAGTCAACATGATCTTGACTATCTAACCATTATCTGCATGGTGTGCCTAATTTGTTCACATAGTTATCACATACTTGAACCAGTTTGAAGAACAGAGGCCTAGGAAAGCAGTACCATTGGAATTTCCTGTGACAGTGAATCTCATTTCGGTAGATATTACCATCTATCTCAGCCTAAGGCTATCACTAAAACATCTAAACACTCCCAGATGGAACCCTCTCTACAGATATTAAAGGGATTTGATGTTCCTGGAGAGACCTGGGGTCAGTGAATGGAGTGACACAGGGGATAATCTCATTTGTACTCAGCCTCAGATGGCCTTGACGTCCCTAGGCTATTTTGTGGTTTCGGTGTGGAACTCTTTGGGCAGCCTGAAAGACTTTGGAATCTGGTGGGGTGGTGGATGGAATTATTTATAATGAAGTTCGCTATCTCAGCTTTGATGTGGCTGCCCCATTCTCACCCCTCAGCTTCACTGCCAGCACACCGGACATGTCTACCAGCTACAGACCTGGATGACTCTGTTCAGGGGGAGTGGCTCTCCTCTGTGCTTGCTCTGATTTCCAAGCAAATTATCCCAGAGACATCTTCCAAATGCAGCCTCTGTGAATTTCCCTGTCACCTATTTTCCATTGACTTTACATTTCTGCCACTCCACTAAACGTTCTGTGTCCCAATCCCCATCAGTCCTCCCAGACAAAAACACGTTCACATCTTCAACACGGTCACAGCTGATGTGTTTGCCTTTTCCTCCCTCGCAGGCTCACCTACTCTCAGTTTCACTCCCATTAAGCGGTTGGCTTTTTGTTTTGTTTTGTTTTGTTTTGTTTTGTTTTATTTTGTTTTTAAATTCTCCTATTATTCTGTTCTTCTCTCCCAGTCATTTCTGTTCCAAAACCTCTTCTTCTACCTGGTAAGAAACACTGTACCCCATATGGCTTTACTTTAGGTCATCGTCATTATCATTGTCCATAATCTTCCAGGTCTAATGGAGAAGGTCTATCTTCCAATGTTACATTCATAATTCTACTTCACTCCTCTGCAGAAGAACCCATGTCTTAGTAGAAATCATCACAGAGAAGTCAGATCCACCTCAAAGAGTATGAAAATAACCAGACACCCCTTCAATTATTATTTTCCTAAAAAGTCAAACTTAATATCACTCAGCTGTCTAAGCTGGCAATCTGTTGCCTGTCTATGATTGCATCAATGATGCCTCCCACATGCATCAGCCCCAAGCCCTCAAATTCTATCTTTGAACTACTTTTAATATCTTAAAAAGAAAAAAAAGTATCATCAACAATAAAAGAAAAAGAAAAAATGATAGCATCAACAAAAAACTATAACAAACAACAAAAACAAAAACAGTGTTTGAAGCTACAGAGAGTATTTGCTTACCCGGAATGGGGTGGAATTACATTTGGATAAAGATTCTCACTCTCCCAGTCTCATGTAACAGAAACCACCATTCGCTTCCTAGTTTGACTTTGAGGGTTGTGAAAAAACAGGAGAGATGAGCTGAAAGAACAGAGGAAGGGAAACTGCAAAGGGGGAAAACACTGAGAAGAGGAAAAGGGCCTCCATCCCCCACTCAACCTTTGCTTCTACATTCTTACATTAATGTGTGCCGCTAAAATTCATCTGATTCCTCGAGTTGAAGAATTTGAATTTGGATTTTTCCCTCTTGCTTTTTAGCTCTATCCCTAGGTTCTCAGATCCAGTGAAGTTGAAGACACCGTGGTCTGCACTTCTGTGGGATCTCTGTAGACAACATTGCCGTTACTGCCCCTCCACAGGCTCATAGTTAGCACTGCTCCTGGACTTCTACTGTTCTTCCTCCCAAGGCTCCCACCGCACCTGGCTTCTACACAGCTCCTTGCTGTCAGAATAATGTTTGCTTTTTACCAAGATGGACAAAGGGTCAGTATGCCCTTCCTTTTTACCAAGGTGGACATGGGTTCAGTATGTCCTTTCCTTTTCACCAAGATGTAAAAAGAGTCAGTATCCCCTTTGCTTTTCTCCAAGATAGACAAAGGTTCATTATGCCCTTGCTTTTCACCAAGATGGTAGGGGCTCAGTATGCTCTTGCTTTTTAAGAAGATGGACAAGGAAGGACTCAGTATGTCCTTGATTTACACCAAAAGAGACAAGGAATCAGTATGCCAATGCTTTCCAGCAAGATAGACAAGGATTCAGAATGTCCTTGCTTTTCACCAAGATCGACAAGGGCTCTGTATACCCTTGGTGCCTACCTCTGCTCTCACTGAACATTCAGACATGCTGAATCATCTGTGTCCTGAAACACTGGTCATTGTCCAACCTTTCCTCTGCTCCTTCCATCCTGGCTTTCTCACTTTCTCCTTCCTTATTCTTTCTTCACGTCTTTCCCACTTCCTTTCCTCTTTTCTATATTTCTTTCTCCATTCCTCTCTCTCTTCTTTCTTCCTTATCCCTCCCTTCTTTCTTCCCTCCTTCCAGTCATTCTCTACCACTTGCTGGTGCACAATACCCCATAACTCAGCTACAGCATTGTCTCTATACCTCCCACTGCCAAGGTAGAATTAGTCAAATCTTGACTATTCTTTACTTCCTCTTCTGTAATTTTCCCCTCTTCTTCCTTTATGCAGCAATGTATAATATATTTGTATACAATCTCAAAAAGTATACTGAGTCTATCAAAGTTCCAGAAGTGTTTCTAGCAGTGTTTCCTACACTCATTTTTGGTACAATTTTAAGACAGTTAGTAGGCTGATGTATATGGCTTACTCTTCTGCTTCTGAGCCAGGTACTCTGAATGACAGGAATGTGATGTATGGCCACTGTGCACTTATCAGCAATTGCAGGGAAGGACGCTACTACAGAGTCAATGACAAGCTCATCTCTGCCCAACCAGGAGAAATGGGAGCTCAAAAGCTTTGTCCCAGTACATCTTCAGATACAGTTTCCACCACTTTTATGAGTCCAGCAAGATGGAGTGTTCCCATAGCAAAGTAACTGAATATACCTTATTCATTAGAGATAGGAGTTGAAAGCTGCACAAACTAGGGTTCCTGGGAAGCCACACACTCAGGATTTAGGAAACTACTTAAAACCAATAAGATCTTTTGTGTGCATGCCTATGTCACACATCTACTAAATATCCTCAAATGCACTCCACTATGGGTTTCACCCTCTGAATTAACCAAGAACCCTGGACTAAACTGTATCCTCTAGATTCAGAATGGGAATAAGGGTTATTATACAATCTTTTCATTTTTCAGGATTTTTCTCATGATCAGTATGTTTTCTAGGTGTTCTGAGGATCACCCATAAGTGCATGTACCTGTTATCACAGATATTTGTGAGGCTCAAGTCAGAGAACGGTGAGTTCGTGATCAGCCTAGGCAACATATTAAGAGGAGAGGAAGGAGGGAGGGAAGAAGGGGAGGAAAAAAGGAAGGAAGGGAGGAGGGAGGGAGGGGATGAGAAAGGAAGGAATAGAAAGCAGCAAGAGAAAGAGAGAAGGTAAAAGGAAGAGAAGAGGGAGAGAGGAGAGGGGCGGGGCGGGGTGGGGCGAGGCGAGGTGGTGTGTATGTCAAGGCAGAACCTTGCCTGTAGAAGTATCTTTCAGCCTCTGTTATTAACCAATAGACCTTTCTCTCTATTATATACACTGCTAAATGCTAACAATATTATGGTAACCTTAGTAGAAATGGTGAAAAGAAAAATGAAGAACAGAAGCGCCGCATCTTTAAGTAGTGCCTAATACAGAGCTGGAGGGATGTGTCAAAAATGTTCTAGAATGCATACTGCTGTTGCAGAGGATCCATGTTCAATTCACAGCACCACCAATATCAGGTGGCTCACAACTGCCTGTAACTCCAGGTCAAGGTGATCTGACACTTCTAATATCCATGGGCCCCTGCACTCATGTGAATGCACCCCCAGACAGAAGCAGGCACATACACATAATTAAAAGTAACAAAAAATAAAGTAGAATAGCACCTTACATACAGAAAGCCCTTAAATATGTTGTTTCTTATGCTCAACTCATCAATGAAAGCTTTGAAGAGTTCAGGAAGATGTCAAGATTGACCAGCTCCATGACGGTAAGAAGGATACCTCAAAGTTATTTGGAATTTTTGCTTTCTTGATTCCCTCAACAGAAAATGAGACTCAAAACAATAGTCCATAAACATACCTGAACATTAAATCACAAAGAAAAGATAACTCCTAATTCAGACTCAAAGAGGGGGAAAATAAATAAACACAAAGAGAAAAAAAATTCAAGTGGAGAGAGTTGGGGCCAGTCAAGAAGGAAGGAGACCATGGAAGAACTGGAGGGTCTTGAAGTAGATATGAACTTGGTGGGCAGATGACTAGGCTGCTGAGAAATTAATCATGGATTTTGTGAAGTACAAGACAGAGGCAATGGGCTAAGGCATATGCTAAAGTGTGACAGCAATGGTCCCTCCGTCACTTCTCTCCCACTGTTGAGAAGCACTTTCTCTCTGAAGGTTCCACTGTGTCAGTGATCATAGCTCATACACCAGGGATGATAGCACCTCTTCATAGATATACTTGTTTTTCTGCCTCCTTGAAATTCCTCCTAAGCCTACCACTCATTCAAGACTTAATCTTTCCCCAGTAATGATGAGATCAACTCTAAGAACAAGTGAAGCAGTTTGAGAACTGGTTTAAGAAAGGAGCTAAGGGAACTTTTTGTCTTCTTCTTCAGCAAAACATCATTGTTCACCCTCTATGCATGAAAGACACAAGTGTAATTCCCATGAATGGACTACATAATATTGTTTGAGCTACATTTATAAATTAGTATGATGTTATTAGGCACTACTCATGAAATCTCTGATCTTCATAAGACCTCTATGAGACACCATGTTTTTTTCTCTTTGGAAGCAGATGGATGAGCAGACTTGCGAGCCCCTTGTTAACCTGAGGAAATAGAAGTCAAGACCAGCTGAAGAGGGAAGTCCTCTTAGTGACCATATACCTTCCTCAAGAAGCCTTGCTCTGCTGCTTTGGACAATGCTGAACTGGTGAACAGTTACAATTCACAGAATTCCCTGTTCATTGCTTTCTGGTGGGTTCAGCACTAGCAATTGATTTAACGGAATAGAAAAGGGGAAAATCAATATAATGCCCACCATGTTTTCATTTTGATGCTGTGAGTTTTTGTTTGTTTGTTTGTTTGTTTTTGTTTAAAGTCTATTCTAACAAAACAGACATTCCTCTAAGACTCCAGCTCTGGGGACCTCGTACATACATATGTGCCCCTGCACTTTACCCACCCAGACTCTGGGAAGCCACAGATAATATGTGAATCACTTTTATCTCCACCCATCTGTGACTTGCCTTTGTTCTGAAGTGATAAACCATGACAGTGTTAGCCCAACTGATACAGTCAGATCTTTTTTGTGGTCATAGCAATAGCCATCTGGTAGTCTTGTTGGCACCTTGAGGGTCACCAGGTCTCATACAAAGCTCCTTAGAAGCTGTCTTCACTTTGAGTGAACTAAAGCTTAAAATTGGTTTTCAGTCTTCAGCCTCTCCACTTGATAGTCTCTGCCAAAATTCTACCGAGGTGAGCCACAGAGTGAGGTTGAGCAGGAGCCCTCTTTAAGCATCCTTCTTGGGGCCTTGGCTGGTGAAGATCTCTGCTGGACGTTTCTTTGTGATAAAATATCATTTTTGATCTGATTATCTTTTGACAAAACAATACCATCTTCTGATCATGCAGTGTTTCCTTGGAGGGTTGGTGAGGCCAGGTTCATGTTTCTCCATATGCTACACAACTTTCAGGGGAAAAAAATCATTCAAAAAGACAACAGGGCCTGTGGAACCTCTAGATATCAAAGTCTAGATCTCTGAAGGAAGCAGACCTGTGTTGGTTATTGTTTATGAATCATACAGTCTTTTCAAATGGTTTATTAACTGGCATTCCATATATACAATCAATTTTCAATTCTGCTCCAACTTGATTTCTCTAAATCTAGATTTGACTGTCTTCCATCTTTAAAACTCTTATTGGATTTTGATTGCACTCAGGATGAAGACTAAATATTTTAGTATGACATCATGCCTGGTGTGTGGTTAAAATGTGTCCCTCCCTCCATTCCCACAGCCTGTCATCTTCCATTTGGACCTACCAGGATCCCATCTGGCTGCTTGCCATCCCCTAAATCTACAGCACTCTCTCTTGAGCTATCATGTTGCATTTGTATGTAATAATATCTTCCCTTCTAATTTTCCCCAAGTCATTCATTTCAACCTTCTCAGAATCAACAGATAAGTCAAATGAAATCTGTGCTACCTGTTTTCTGTCCTTTGCTTTGACTTCTTAGTACCTGCTGCTACCCTCCACTTTACACAGCCATATAACCTGTGAGCATTACTTCATCTCACTGGATTTATCAGCACACCAACCTTTCATATCAAAGGATATCCTTCTCTCTAATGCTCTTCACCCATGTCAACATCTAATACAGAAGTCCTAATAGAACAGGCATAAAATACATCATTACTACATAAGTGAACCATAAGCTCTCTGAGTTCTTGTCAACTCCCAGTGTTTTGAGTCATTTAAAATTTTAGCTATGAGAATGATACATTATATTTACCATGGTTTTGATACGCACTTTTCTGGAAACTAAGATATTGAATATCTTTCATATATTGTTAACCACTTATATAGCCTGTTTGATCAAGAGTTCATTCAGGTCTTTGGTCTATTTTTATTTTTTAATTATCATTGATTTATAAGCATTTAATTAACATAAATTGGATAATTTGATAAGACAGTTGGTAATACTTGGGGAGTTGAATTAAACAACTCTGGTCACATTGTCTCTGAAAATGGTTTTTTCTCCTTTTACAATGAGAAAATAAATCATTACTTTGACTTTCCTATTATACTGTATAGAAGAGAAATTTCAAACAATAACTGACCACAAAATACAATTTGCATGTAGGACCCATTTAGAATATGACCTTGATAAACACATGGGTTTGTTCTTTAAGGAGGATCAAAATGTAAAAAACACAGAATAACAGGATGTTATAAAAAGGAATTCAATTTAACAAGAAATGTTTCTCTCCCATTTTGGTAAAATACTCAGTGAAAACAGATTTGACTGATACTAACCATTTTCAGCTAAAGGAATTTGGATCTAAGTTATTTTTTATAGGAAATAGATTTGTTTATCACAGGTCCTGAACATCCCATCCAGATAACACAATTGCTTCTTAATGTTTGATCATTGCCAGAACAAGCACATTTCCGGATTTATTTATTTTTTTCCCCAAAGGTTGAGTAAGACATAACAACCACTTCCTGCCACAGGCAGGGCTTGGTGGTAGGTCTGATACCTGGCTTATATAAATCTTTGTGCTGAGTGTTTATGACATTTTAACTTAGAGGTTCACTCAGTTTGATGATTGAGGAGACAGCAGGCAATTATGACATTAAACAGCTCACAGACCTTTACTCAGGACCCAAATGGTTTAATTTTTCCCCCTATGGCTTACTCTGCCTCTTCCAATGTGCACAGACCAGCATAGAATTTAAAGCCTTCGCCCATACTAATTGCCCCTGCTTTGTACCAGCACCACAGACTGTTTTGTAGAGTACCAAAGTCTTCAGTTATTCAAAATTATCAACATAAAGTAATAGAAAATATTCCAGACTTAATCGGGTGGTACGTTTGGACACATATGCCCTAGTGGAGCATAAAATAAGAAAGATCATTACTGAGAGCACAGATGTGTTCTATGTAAGGCTACATTTGGAAAGGAATTACACTGTGCTCATTCAGTCAATTATTCCCACTTGTAAAAAAAGAAAGGCCCTTCCCAAGACACTTTTCCTCTTTCAGGTGTAGACATCGTCTTAAATTTCAATATGTAGTATTCAGTAGAATGATTAGAAAAGAAAAGGCAAATAGGATAAAAGCCACATAAAATTTTACTTGGTGACAAATATATTTGTATCCAACTGTTTTCTGTAGCCTTGTCTTCCCCACAATAGAATCATTTTTAAAGATATAGAGCGTTTACACAGAGTATATAGTAAGTATAGTAGTACACAGCTCTAGTCCCTAAACTAAGGAACCTGGTGCCATGGCAGAAGGATCTTGAATCAGAGACCAGAATGGGCTACACAGCATGTTTTAAGCCACTTAAACTACATAATGAGTGAGATCCAGTTCCCAAAAGAGATTAGGAGAGGGAGAGAAGAGGCAAAAAAGAGGCAGTGGTGGAGGAGGGGGAAGGAAAAGGATGGAAAGAAAATAAAATGCTATTTCTATACAGGTGATTTCCTTGAAGAATTTTGATGGTTGGTCTAACAGTATATGTCTTAGTTAGGGTTTTACTGCTGTGAACAGACACCATGACCAAGGCAACTCTTATAAGGACAATATTTAATTGGAGCTGGCTTACAGGTTCAGAGGTTCAGCCCATTATCATCAAGGCAGCATGGCAGCATCCAAGCATGCAAGGTGGAGGAGGAGCTGAGAGTTCTACATCTTCATCTGAAGGCTGCTAGCAGAATACTGACTTCCAGGCAGCTAGGACCAGGGTATTAAAGCCCACTTCCACTGTGACACACCTACTCCAACAAGGCCTCACCTCCAAATAGTGCCACTCCCTGGGCCAAGCATGTACAAACCATCACAGTATATGAATGTACAACCAGGTTGACCTTCTCTAGGTCCTATTCTGTTTGATCCTTGTTAAGAAAAATTGATCCACCTTTAACCCAGCTCACAATACCTTAGCAATCATAGTTTAATCCTTTGAGTAGATCATAGTGGTTCATATAGCTCAGCTAACAGAAGTCACTTCCATCTTGGAAAATGTCTTAGCAACACCATATCTTTCTCATGACTCGGGAGCTATTCATCAGTCATAACAGCAGCCAGTGGTGGCTCAGGAATGCTTGAAAGTATCCTCTCCCAACTCTTTCCACAACATTCCTTAATGTTGGTTCTTTATCTCTTGAGTCTGGATTATGTGCTGGGCCTACAATGAGAGCATAATCCACACAACTAATCATGCAAAGTCAAATTCACAATTACCAGTCTTACATGGAGATAAAATATCCAGCAACTCACTCCTTTTATTCCAAATGTTATAATGGCTTTTTTTCCATTTAAGGATGGTCTAATACTTGTGCCTATCGTATGATAGTACTTGGGAGTCTGAGGCAAGAAGATACTTAAAGAGTTTCAGATCACCCTGGTCTATACAGTGAGTTCTAGGCTAGTCTTGCTTAATGAGGTCCTGCCAAATAACTTCATATGATGTGACCTAAAACCTATTGAACGTTCCTTGAAGACTCACAATGTGTGGTATCCTAGCACCCAAGTATAATATGTTATAATCTGATAAAATAATTTTTGGAGTATGAGTCAGATCAGTGCCATGTTGGTCATGAAAGAATCTCCACCATGTTTCTATCTGGTGTTCTTACTCCAGTCTCTCATCTGTGTTCGCATAAGAGTTCATTTTGCTTCTGTCTGATTACATGCCCCAGCTATCTTGGGCTGATTCCTTCCTTTCTGTTTATCTGAGTGCCTCGGTGTACTCTAACAGTACTTCTCAATTTGTAGAAGGAAGGCTGAACAAAAAGAGTCAATAAATGCTTGAGAAGTAGGAGAATCAGTGAGTGGGGGCTGGGCAGGTAGATGGGGTCTGAGGTTGTGGGGTGTTGAGATGACACAGTCTGCTTATTTTTTCATGAAGATCCAAACTGAAAGTGAAGCCAGTGACAAAAGGAAGTCAGAAATAGCAGGTTAAACTTGAAAACCAAAGCATTTCATAGAGGAATAGGGACCAGTACAATTATGGAATCATATTCACTGCCCATTATTCAGACTTCTAATTTACTCAAAGCCCCCCATTTTTGTAAAATTATATCCTCCCTTGATGCCATAAAACATGGACCTGCCCCTATCACATCTTTCTACCATATCTCAGCTACCTGTGTTCTTACAGAAGTCCCACCACCATCAAGAACCATGTTATTTTCCCCCCTTAGGTCTTCTCCCTTCTTAAACATGCTTGGTTCTGCTGGTCTATGTCTATATTGTCTGGAAGTAGCAGCTAAGAGGACATGATGTATTTCTGTTGCTGAATGCCCCAATGAATAAGCCAATGGCTTTCATCAACCACTTAATTTCGTTAACAGCAATTTACCTTTCATCCACTGTTCTTGATTGAACTCTACTGAAATTTTCTGTAGGAAACCTTCTGACCTTGGAGACCTATGGATATATAGGGACATGATCCACAGTCTGAAGACTTGTTTCTGTCTGTTGTGGGACTTCACAGAGACTCTAAGCTCCATGAGAGCTAGTCCTCCATGAGGACTCTGTTTCATTAGCTATTATAATCCTAGGATCAAGAGCAGTATCTGAGGTGTGATAGGAACTTGATAGATAAATGTCTCGGTTTGTGTGTGGATTGCTATTCTTTCTTTACATTATGATTCTTGTTTCTTCACTCGTGTCTTCTTCTCTCTGTGGAGTCTATCCAGACAAAATACCCGGCATGAAGGTCTCAGCCTGTAGATAATTCTCACTTCTTTCAATGCAATGTACTCCAAGCCAGACTCAAACCACCAACTTGTATTTGTGCTTTTGCTTGCAGAAGGTAGAGGATGCTGATAAAATACCCTCCCTAAGCCACTTCCCTGAGTCAGACCTTCATACAACAGGTACATGGAAGAGTGACTAATAGTAAAGCTTCAGGACCACACTGTTACAGCACATACCTCAGCCCCACAACTTAGGTCTGTGAGAATGGGAAACACACTCACCCCTCAGAACCTCTAAGTTATCATTGATACAGTGAGGATTTCAGAAGGACTTACCACACATGGAAGGTTGGAAGATTAGTTTAGATGCTTCATGATAATATATATAGGCCTTTGAAAATAACATGCTGTTTATTCATTATATATATCACATTATATACAGTATTAATAACCTAAAACATCACCAAAGATACTGAATCAGTAAATGCTGAAACATTATTCAGGATAAGTCTGGTTATGTAACTTACACACTAATAATATATACACTCTTACGCAGCCCCAGGGCTTAACTTACCTGGGGAGAGAAATAGACAAAAGAACAGATATGTGGATACAAGTACAGAAAAGATGGAATTAGGTGAGCGTAGCACCCAGATGGAGAAGCCTCAGTATCCCGGAAGTTCAGCATGTTCCTTATATAGATTTGAACAGGAAAGCAGCGTTATTGCATATAGCTCAACAAGGAGGCAGGTTTAGGTAATGTCAATTGGAGTAGTCTTTGTAGGGGACTTAACCATAAAGGAGGAAGACACAGTGGACATTTTCTGAGCACACTGTCAATATTCACACTTGTACCCAAGGATAACCTTGCCATCCATCCCTTTGAGCCTTGCTCAGTGAGCTTTGCCACACCTGTGGGGCTGAGGCATTGGTCTAGGTCAAACAATGCACATTCCTTCAGGACTGCATTCACTCCCTGCAAGTACCTGTGAGACTCTGGTTGCACTTTCATGAGTCATTCTGGGCTAACTTGGTTTCACACAAGTCTGTAAAGAGACAGCTTACTTAGTATCGATTGTCGATTCCTTTACTTCAAACTCTTAGTCAACAACATCATGAGCCATGCTAAAAGGTCTCATTCTCTACATACACTTACCAGGTCACAGACTTCTTATACCTGGGGATGTCTGCCACAATGGTAGCCAGCTCTTGAGGATCATTGTACACAGTGATACCACCAAGTAAATGCTACCAAATTAGAAAAACTTATTAGTGAACTGACTTGTCTACAGTCTGTGTAGACTGAACAAGAAGCTTGCCTAGGCTCAGCTGAGCATTAACATATTGCTCCAGTGATTCAAAAATGTTGCCACTGTGGATATGTCTAAGTGGCCACAGATGATCAGGGGCTCTGACTTGTTAGACATCAATTGTAGCAAATAAAACAATTTACAAACATGGAACTCCCAAATAATGATGGTTGGTACATGCACTTGTACAGGTACACTCTTATGCATTCACACAACACGCACACAGACACAGAGACACAGACACACAGACACAGACACACACACACACACACACACACACACACACACACCACTATCCACTGCTCCAGGGAGGGAGATTTGTCCAGTCCTATTTCTAAGTCATCTTCTCAGCTTTTGCCCTCATTACTTCTTGTAGCAATGGTTCTACCAGTGTGTCTTCCACATAAAATAAAAAGAAAAAAAGAGGAAAAACTATGCTTCTGTGTGTTCCTGCCCTTCCATCACTCCCAGCAAGAGCTAGCTGATCACTCTTTCCCTGGGCCCTGAAAGTCCTCATCTGACCAGTATCTTCTCTCTAACCCTGCTTCTTCACCCCACATACTACTTCAAACCATTACTGAATAGATTGTATGGCCACTACCCTACTGATGCTTCTCATCTTAAGGCCATTTCCTCACTGCCAAGTTCAGTTGCTACCACCTCACAGCGACCCTTCAGTGCCACATTCTGACATTTGACACTGCACCCCATGGAAGTCATGTGGTTTCTCTCAGATTTCATTGAGGTTTCTACTTCTCTCCCTACCTTTTAAAAGACACAGGTCCTAGCCAGGCATTGGCCTACTCACTCATGGCATAAAGCTCCGAATTACCTCATAGTTCCTAGTGATGTCCCTGTGTGCATCCCTAGTTTGCCCTCACTGATAGCTCACCACAGCCTCATCCAGAGTCTCTTCCTTGCCTGTATGGTATTCTGCCTTCCCCAACCCCTCACCACTGGCTCAATATTCAAGTATGATTCTATGTGGTGCATTATATAATGCAAGATGAGGAGACACAGCACATTTCAATAGATAATAGCAAAAATTCTGCTACTTATACCTCCAAACCAAAGCATGTAGGGAGCTATAGATCATAGAACACAAGAACAGGGTATCAGCAATATGGGTCATCAGAAGCAGTGTGGCAAAGGGGTGTAGAAGTGGGAAACCTAAGCTGCTGGGGGATAAGAGACTCTGATTCTACACTGTCCCCATGTCCACTAATTTCCCATCCATAAAGTTAATCAGTAAATATTTTAGTCAAGGAATGAAATACTTTTAAATGCATCTGTATGAGTCAGGGTTCTCTAGAGTCACGGAACTCAGGAAATGTTTCTATATATTAAGGGAATTCATTGTAATGACTTACAGTCTGTAGTCCAACTAACCCAACAATAAACACCTGTGAATGGGAAGTCCAAAAGTCTAGTAGCTGCTCAGTCTCAGGAGGCTAGTTGTTTCATCTGGTCTTCTGTATAAGCTGGAATCTGAAGAGATAGATTCCAACAGAGGTGCTGGCAAGTAAGTGCAAGCAGGAGAAGAGCGAATCTTCCTTCTACCTACCAATGCAGTTATGTAGGCCTCCAGCAGACGCTGTGGCCCAGATTAAAAATGTATACTCCCAGTCCTGGATCTGAAACTTGCTTTCACCCAGGGTGACCTTGAACTCGAGATCTGCTTGCCTCAGTCTCCTGGGATTAAAGGAGTGTACTACCTTCCCTGGACCTAAGCTTTTCATGGCCACTATGCCTGAAGATATCCATGTCAAGATCAGGGTCAGAAGCCTGTATCTCCCAGCCTTAAGATCTGGATCACAGGTGTGCCCTTTATTTCTGGATTGTAGTTCATTCCAGGTGTAGTCAAGTTGACAACCAGGAATAGCCATCGCAGCACCCATGATGAAAATATACAGACTTATTTTCTTGTCATCATTCTGGAAACAATATATGAGAATAGCTTAGAAAGCATTAGTGCAATTTCTGATATTATAAGTAATGTACAGATAATTGAGGCAGAGGAAACAATGTGCACCATGATACATCAGGGATGTGGATAGCCTTAGATTTGGGTACATGAGCAGAGGGTCCTGGAACCAATACCCCCATGGGTATCAAGGGACAGCTGTATTTTCTCAGTCTCTTGGTGTCTGAGAAGTTAAAGTGGTTGCATAATGGCTAAGAGGAGCGAGAGACCAATGGGAAGCGGCCATGAATGCTGGATCTTGTCAGCTGCTCAAGAACAAAAATTGACCTGCCTGCATGTGGCCTGTCCTCACAACCGGGCATTTCAAAGACCAATTGATCTATTAGCACTACCAGGTTCATTGGAGTGAACAGAACTTCCCTAAGGTCTAGCTAGCATCTCTGTCCTAGACAGCCATAGCATTTACCCACTTAGGTGCTTCTCGTGCTGTTTGCTTGACAGATAGGATGGGGAGGACAACATTTAGGTAATTTGTAGTCTGAAACTGAGCAGGCAAGATGTGCTGAAGGAAGGTTTCATTATTTCATCAAATTCACAAAAATTGGGAATTTAAGAAACTATCGCCTGGATTTTCAAAAAAAAATCACTACCTATATTTGAAATTATGTTCCTTTGAGGGGCAAAAAAATGCATAGAAAATGTAAAAAGTAAGTAAGGCATCTAAATCAAAACAGAGTGTCTAAATGAAGCAGTATTAAGTTACTATGGGAAAAAAATTAATTCATTTGAGGAAAAAAATGAGATGAGTGTAACAGAGATTAATTAAAATTTAGTTTATCAGATATTTCTCAGGAGATTGACAATTTAGTCAAAGGAAAATCTTATTTAAGTGCATAAGTACATTTCGGCTCATACGTGTGGTGCACAATAAAGTGGAAACAGGGGGATACCAGTGTATGCAAATTAATTAACCACATCCAAACTTGATATATATGAAAATTCTAAACCAAGTCAACAGCTTCCTTCAGATGATGCACTTCTGAGAAACCGCAGGCAAGCACCACCGTTGGTGCTCCTGTCCCTAAAGCTGACAGATATTCTCTGGTACTCATCTGTCAAGGCACATGGGACCCCTCCATCTGGACCTTTTCCTTTCTTTTGGCTTTCACAGATATTTGTTACTGTGCTTCCTCCTGCTCTGTGGACAGACCTTTTCTGGTTACCGTTTGGCCTCTTTTTCTACTGCCCATTCCTCAGAATTCACCTTGGTCCTCATGGTCTTCTCCATCCATCACTTTTCTCTTGCTGCCCTGGCTTTATCACAATTCCTGCAGTAGCACCTCCTTGCTTTACCTTGTGATTCCAGTACAAAGGATGCCAAAGACCACCAATGGAAGTCCAGGAACTCAGTTAATTGTCTGACTTCCAACATCTCTTGTCTTCTTTTGCCTCAGTGGATACATCTGCTAAATGGAGGGAGTGAACACAGGGCCCTCCTGAGCAACCACTTCCAGCACAGAAAAGCTTAATTAAAGTCATCCTCTAGGGTCACCAGCTGTGCTTGGCAGGTTGTTTAATCTGTTTGAAACAGGATCTTGTGTAGCACAGGCTGTCTTTAAGCTTGCTGTGAGACTGCGGGTGTGTTTAAGGCTGACCATTTGGTATTGGCTAACCAATTTGGGTGCTCTTCCCTAGGGAAGACTATTTCTCCTCCTCTCATCATTCCTTTGGTACCTTTACTTCTTTGTCTAGGATTGAGGCCTCATACACTTTTTCCCTTCCAGATTAGCATATTGGTACCATTCCTCTTTAGATCATGTGCAGGCAGCCATATTGGTGAGATTTCAGGGGTGTATCTTTCCTGACATTTCTAGGAGTCACAATCTCACAGGAAACATTCTGATCCCCTGGCTATTTGAAACGTCATGCCTCTTCTTCCAGGATGGTGTCTGAGCCTGAGGTGCAGGAGTTCTCTTGTAGGTTCTCAGTTTGAACTGAGCACACACTCACTTACTCTCTTCAGTTTGATCAGTTGGGGTGAGACCTCTAGTCATCTGTTGGAGTAAGAATAAATAGTTAGAATGTAGTTAGTAACTATACTGGACTAGTTAAATGGTGGTTATCAGTTCAGTTCTCCTGTTTGATCCAAGACTTCACTAGGCAGGCCTGGGTAGTTTTCTAGGCTTCCAGTTCTGGACAGGTTTTCCCTCTTGTTGAGCAATGGGTGAAGGAAAAAAATATGAAATGTTACTAATTGTCTGAGAAAAAGCAAAATCAAAACCACAAGGAGCTAGCACTGTGTCCCAGTAAGATTAGTTGCAATCCAAGAGAGAAGTGCCAAACACTGGCAAGGATGTGGGGACCAGAGGAACCTAACACGCTGGGAGAACACACATTAGGGGAGCCGTTATGGAAAGATTATAGAGTTTTCTCCAAAAGTCCAAATATAACCGTCACATGTCAAATTAACTACAGATGGGCGTATAGATCAACGAAAGTGACGTCAGTATGCAGCAGAGCCGTCTACCTCAGAACTCTTCTCAGTGGCCAAGGTGTGCAGGCGCCCTCAGTTCAGCACAGTGCAGAACGGAAGTAAGGTGACAGCCACAGTGACATGATGTCCCTTGCCTTCAAAACAGACCATCACCAGAGTTTCCACCAAGGCTGGTAGGCACTGTGCTAAGTGAAATATGCCAGACACAGGATGCTCTTACATCTGAAGTGTTAAACCCATAAAGGATGAAAGTGAAATAGTGTTTATAAAGGGATGGAGTTGGAGGGGGCTTCAAAGAGGCTGACCAAGGTTAGAGATTTAAAGACAGGAGGGATAAACTCATGTGACTTGTTAAATAATATAACTGTCATTAATAGCAATGCTTATTCTTAAAACTGTAAGAAAAAATGTTAGGGTTTATGTTATTAAGGATGATTCAGATATTTCACAACATTGTGACATAGACCATAAATCTGTAAATGTGTGCGTGTGTGTTGTATGCAAATATTTGATGGCAACTGTCCTAGGGTATCTGTGACACTGAACAGAAATGCCACCTCTCTTTTTAGCTTCATGAAGGACTGAATAATGACAAGCTCCCATAAGTAACTAGAAAATGTCAGGATACATTAAAATATCTGAACCCTAAAGGGACATAGTATACCATCCATGAGCAACATACATGGCTGAAGTCTCCTGCGAGTCTAAGCTGATTCTTTGATCACCCTAGAGATTCTTTGAAACAAATAAAAAAAAATAATACAACCTTACTATGTTGAAAAGTCAATTTTTTGAACCACTGTCACCCAATTTTTCATACCTAGTTCCCAAATGCTCAAAGTACGTACTTAATTCTATGTGAAAACCCAGTTGGCAGCATGAGATATTGCATGTCTTCTACAGGCACCCAGATGATCACAAATGAACAGGGATGCTGTGGACTTACTTGGCAGGTCCATCTTCCAGTCAAAAAAAAACATTTGTTGAGCATAAAAACATCACACATCACATGAACAACCTCCAACAATCCTAGGCTCCCAAACACTTGAGTGGCTGTTTAGTCAATGGTGGGATGTGTTCTTTAGCTTGAAGCTAAAGAGGAAATCCCAATTGGAGTTTTACAGCTTCAGAGTAACCCTTAGGTCGCCTAAAAGGAAATCTCTGAAAGGATATTGCAAACACCATACATAAAGGTCCACAGACATGTGAATGCAGTGGTGGATGACTTTTCCTTTATACTGATTTACACTACAAACACCCTATCTTACGATCATCAAGCATATTTTAAAATTAATAACAATGTTCTCTTCTTACTAATTAAGAGGCAAGTAGAGATGAATTAATTGTGTTTGATTCTGGACCAAATTTTAAAATACTTCCCCTTGCTGTATTTTTTTTCTTTTAATTTTAATGGAAATGATAGGGATTTTGTTGACATGCACATTTTTAACAGACTCAGAAAATCGTTACTGGATGGCTGTTACTGGGAAGGCCTGAAGCTGGACATTAGAGGAGCAATAAACGCTTGCCATTCAAAGGCGCTCCCCTCACAGAGGGTGTAGAAACAGTTGCTTGTTTAACTGTCTGGTCTATTTATTCCCTGAGAAGATGGTTCTACACAGTAACTTTTAATACAATGTGTGGCAGGAGAAAGAGCAGCATGCAATTATCCAATATTCATCTACTTAGATTTTAATGACCATACTTACTTGCCCATTCAATTTGGTAACTTTTAGCCCAGAGGCACTTAAGTAGCAGTTTGAAACCTGAGATTCCCTCAGATTTATATCCATGTGACCATTTGCTTGTTGGATCACTATGCTATAATAGGCTCATTTTTCTGCTCAAAAGAATTCTCCATTTTAAACAGTCAGTATCCTGAACCGGTAGCAAGCTAGCCTGACCTCTAATGTATTGAGAGTGGTCCTCACACAGAGGTGATAAATAGAACCAACAGGGTCAGACTCCATCCATGCTTCAGAGGAAACGAAACAGTCTTTCTACCTCCCTTAATCATGGCCTTCTATGTGGACACTCCCTCCCTCCATTGACATTAGAAGACCGTGAGGTAGAGAGAGGTGGGAAAGGCAAGTAAAAGTCAGCTTATGTACAGTATTAAAATGAAGAGGAATACCCCTCTCTTCTCCAAAGTCAACCAAATAAATCCCTATGAGAGGCAGTGCTTGCCTGGGAGTGTGTACAAGGGGATCATATTACTCAACTTGTCATCTAAAAGAGTGTGGGACTTTGAGAAATATACCTATCAGAGGTCACTACTAGAGAGCAGGGAAGGCAAATGTTCTCTAGGAAATATGATATGGACAGTCAGAAGGAGATAGGTAAGGTTGGGGCTGGAGGCTAAACAGCTGCAGATCTGGCAGCCTCTGAGGCGAGAGATGGAGAATTGACTTTAGTAGTGTAATAAACTTGTAAAAGACGTTGCCTGGTTCCCCAGTTCCTTACAGCCAAGAATGGGTGACTTTGGCAATGATTATGACTATAGAAAGCATGCAGAAGTGTTAGAAATGCTCTACCCAGATAGAGCTGAAGCACGGCTCATCAGGGTCCCAAGGAATTGCCATTCCTTGAAATGAGTCCAGAATATCCTGAGGAAATGGCCACACTGAATACAGAGTGCTGTTCGTAGAAAAGATAGATAACTAAGACCAAATAAGGCCAGAGCCAAACACACATAAGAACATAAGAGAGTATCTATGACATTTTTGTCCTTATCTACACTATGACCTTGACACACCTTCAGAGGGCATAGGCCTACCCAGAGAATTAAGGGAGACAGAGAAATTATGCAGCAATAGGCTCATGTCATGGAACTAGAGTGCCCAGAGAGACTGATCCATGTCATAATTGTCTCAAGATAAAAAAAAAAAAAGACACCAATAAAACCCACAAACAAAACAAGAGGGCATCAAATATTGTGACAAATAGTATCAGTCACTCAAGGTTCTCAACACCAGCCACGGCACTAAGATGCCTGCCCATGTCTCTTTTTACTGTAGAGTATATGTGTTTGTGGGCTTAATTCCTATCACATTGCATCAGTTCAAAGTTATAGTACCATTCTCAAACTGAGTGTGAACACGGACTTTGATGAATTTTTAAAAGGGCAAGTTCAACTGCACTACACAGAGTGAAGAGGTGATGCAAAAAAAAATTGTACTGTTTTTATTCATTAAAATGCATGCTTCTATTGGCACTCAGTAATAGAGCACGCTACAACACTTAGTCACACCTTGCAATATGCATCAGGCATTTCCAGGTTTTCTCCCCATTTCTTGAAAAATTGGAAAAGGTATTCAATCTTCCCGATTGTAGACCTTGGCTATTTTAATTGGGAATCATACAATCATACATATATGTCATATTAGGTTATTTTTCTCAGAAAATTCAGCAGCTAAGCCAATGCTGAAAATCTCCAAACATTTCAGCAAATGTCCAGGTGCTACTATCACATAACTCATTTTTTTTTTTTCCATTGAGGACATCTTGCTTTGTTAGGGTGGGAAAAAGGTCCAGATGTGAATTTTTGAACAAGTTAAAGCTTTGCCATGTTCACAGTGGTACTGAAATCTCCCTGTGAATTGAGTTCTATTCTCATTGTTCCTTTTGGCTGCTAGTTCTTATATCATTTTTGCTAGATCTGATTCTTATATTCAGTAAGTCAAATACTGTGAGGCAGAGGGCATGTGCTTCTGTGTGTATGTGTGTGTGCATGCTTCAGTATTGGCACATGTGTGTGTATGTTTATGTTCTTGTGTGTGTGTGTAGTACGTACATGCTTGTGTATTAGCACATGTGTGTGCACGTGTGTGTGTTTGTGTGTATATGTGTATGAACAGGCTTGTGTATTGGCACATGTGTGGATATGTGTATGTGCTTTTGTGTGTTTGTGTGTAGTGTGTGCGTCCTTGTAAATCGGCAACACAGGGAATTTTTCTTTGAGACATAGGAAAAATGAGAAGAAAGCACAGAAAAAAATTATAGAATTACGTTTCAGTTTTGGCCTGTGGCCTGAGTTCTCTCGGGCAACACTGTCTATAGATACAGAAGTCCAGAAGCCAAGCCTAATAACTCAGGCCTGTCTTCTGCTTTCCCAGCTGCTCAACAATCTGAGGCAGGAGATCACAAGGCCCGTCTGAGTCACAAAGAGAAGTCAAGGCCAACCTGAGCAAATTAGCCAGACCTTGTATAAAATATATACAGCGTAAAATAGGATTGAGAATATAACTCAGTGGCAGGGTACCTGTCTAAATACGAGACAGACCTTTTCTAGGTGTAATCTGAAATTACACACACACATGGGGGGAGGATAAAAACAGTCTATAAGTATGAGCCACATGCAATCTTTATTTCTAATAATCACATTGAAAAGGAACACATAAGAACTAACTGCAAAAATAAGCGAGTAAAAATTTTAAACTCATATAGTTTAAATTCTAATTTTAACATTTCAAACGCCAGTATCCATTCTGTATGCTCAGAAAGAAACATTGCAAATTCCAACTAGACTGGAGACTAGCTACTGCCTATGCCTACCATAACCTTTAAGATCTAAGCACAAAGACCTAAGCCATTACATGATCACCGCCATAGCTGTCTGATGAGATTCATCCCTGAATTAATGACAGAACTAGAGTCATTTCCCTTCCTGCTACAACTAGAGTTCAACAGCTTTCCCCACTCTGACTGGGATGATAAGGGGACGACTCTCACACAAATAAGGGAACTAGTAGTCATCAGCTCCCTGTTACTTTCATGAACAGAAGCTTCATTCTGGCTCACAGTTTCATGGTCCTTTGGCCTCTTTGCTGTTGGCAGGTGGAACACATCATGGCAGATGCAGGTCTTGGAGCAGGTGTTCACCACATACCCAGGAATCTTCAGTACATCCTCCAGTGCCACAAAGAAGACACACTAGGCCCTACTTTTTAGTGCTTCGATACTTTCTCATAGTATCATTCTGGGAACCAAACTTTTAACTATAGATCTTTGGGAGACATTTAAAAACTGAGGTGTGGAGCTTTTCTAGGCCACTGAACTTAGCTTGGACTCAGGTCCAACCGACCCATAGCTCTGTTCCTCCCAGCATATCCTAGTGGTCATAGGACACGACCCAGAACAACACTAATAGATGGCTAGCTTCACCCACCAGAACACCTAAACACATTAAGTTAGGCTTTGAGCAAACCAAGGATGGCTTGTGTTTTCTGTGAATACTCAAACTAGTGTTGTTTGATTTAGCAAACACAACTGACACATACCTAAGTACAGGTAAATTTCAAACAATGAAGAGTTTTAGTGTAAATATAGCCCTCAAAACTTGATACTGGCTGTACTACCCACAAAATGCAAATTTACCCAAGCAATACCTATTTTGTCCTTAAGCTATAATCTGACCATACACTATTCTGTACTCAAAATATGAGTTTCCTGTGATTCATTATGAGGCTCAGATGGTAAGAGATCACAGCACCCTCAAGGTCAGACCGGAGACAAAAGCCAAGTATGGAACCGGCTCTGCCTCTTCCTGAACATGAGTAGCACAGCTTCTCCACAGGTCCCACATCTAGACGATCAAACCTCAGCCCAAAGCACTGTCTAAACTGTGTCTGCACTGAACATGTGCAGACTTCTATTACTTTGGGGTTTTTTTTATCATTATTTTGTATACTGCTACTCTAACACCTACATTGTCATCTGCAGATGGTCCAAGGTAGCCTGGCTCAAGTTAGATGTAAATACTTCCTATTTTATATGAGGAACTTGAGCAGCCTCAGATTTGGTGATCCTTGTATGTCCTGAAACAAAAACCTAGAGGGAAAATCATCAAAGGAAATGAGGCTCTTGAGACGTCTCAATGGTCAGAAGGCTGACTACTGAAGCACAAGAACTTAAGTTCAGGTTTCTGACACCCACATAAAAAGCTATACATGGCTATGCATAACTGTAATCCCAGTTCTGGGGACTGACACAAGGCAATCCCATATACAAACATACAATCTCAGCACTTTGATTACACATATGCATAGTGGGACCTGCTGGCCAGCCTGCCTAGCAAGACCAGTGAGTGGCCTTGCTTTAAGGGAATACAATGTTGACTGATAGAGGAAAGCACACATCTCCTCCTCTGGCTTCTGCACTGGTGGTCACAAATGCATATGCACCCACCCCTACAAGCATACTACATAAAACACACATACACACAAAGGCATGTATACACACACAAGCTCATACAAAGGAATACTTGTATGTGTACAAATATACATACATAAACATAGAAACATACAATGCACATATACACACAAAGGCATATATATACACATAAGCATATACAAAGGAATACTTGTATGTGCTCAAATATACATACACACACATAGGCACACACATGCACACATATACACAAAAGCATATATAAACACATAAGCACATACAAAGGAATACTTGTATGCATACAAATATACATATACATATGCACACACAAAGGCATAAATATACACACAAGCACATAAAAAGGAATACTTATATGCGCACAAATATACATGTGTACATACATGCATACATACATACATACATACATACGGACACACACACAAATGCCCACATGTGGCCCAGCCACATGAGGTCATTTCTCCCAGCTTCATAATCATACTGTAATCCCGGGGCTGGGACTGGAGGTATGTATATGGGATGGTATGTATGCCTCAATAGTATACTAGGCCTTCATTCAGCATTTATCAAGGTCAAATGGGATGATACACACTTGATAATCAAACGGTACAATTAATTATTCCAGAACATACTCTTGTTAAAATATAAAAAAATAACCAGGGTTGGTTGTTGTGCTTAAGCCTTGCGCGTCATATTTGGTTTAAGGGCTCTAGCCCCTCTGGAGCTGTCTGTGAATGCCAACAGCAAATGTTTATAAAGTATTTGTAAGTGAAAGTCTTACGTTACTTTAGGCCCTAGTGATCTGAGTTATCTTAAACATTTTAAAGAATAATCGATTGACCTGGGCATAATAAAGGATATTCTTATGACTGTTTTTGATAATAAACATAAAATACCTTCCTTAAATTTAAATTTAATTAAAAAGCATAATACTTACAAAAGAGGTGCATCAAGAGTCCTGAACTGTGCAAACTACAGTGTTGGCATTTGCAAAATGCAGTAGCTGCACGCTACAGTCTAGACGTCCTGAGTATGTGTTCAGACAAGCTCAGTCTCTGATATCAGCACTGATAAATTAGACCAAAACATGAGTCACCTCTACTGCCTGCGAACACACAGAGAGAAACACGAATAACACACACATACAAATGGACTCTTTTTTCCCCCCAAGCCTTAGAGAATCTCAGAATTCTGAGAGGGAAGAGATGTGCCACTATTTGACAGCAACACTTGGCAATGGTTCTGACAGTTTGAGGGGCAGCCAATCTCAGTGGTAAACCCTTTCATGGGCCCTTGGCTGCGACGTTGTTGTAACAGGAATGTGGCGCACAGGGAAAGCAGGGTTGGCGAGAACGCCAGGCAGGCTTCACTCTGTTTATCTCTGCGCTCACTGTAAACTGTGCTCATGGCGGAATCCACTGGCTGCCAGGTTTGCGTCGCTCCATGGAGCAGAAGACGCAGGGTAAGTGGAGGGAGATTGCAGAAACCAGACAACGCAGCCGTCTCTTCTAATTTTGGCTGTTAAGTGAAACTTTGAAATCATTGAATGGCTTTAGCTTTGTCGTTGTTGACTAACGACAGAAAGCACCACGTGAGCACTTTGCTGAGCCTGAGTGCAAAACGGGACTGGGAGCAGTACCTATCGCCTATGGTGTCCAGGTGAAGAAGTCCTAGGCTGCCACAGTGACCGGCCCTGAGTATACTTTTGGTAACTGTGAAGCCCCAAACGGAGCGGCACATTTCAAGCATTATAATACTGAACAGTTAGTCAGAGCTGATCCAGGATTCAAACCAGGCAGCCTGCCTCCAAAGCCAGCCCTCTTAATCACTATCTTGCATTGTTGCCATTAATTATCCATCAATTTTCATAGAATATTCAAAAGGCTTCATTGTGGTTACTCTTAATATTGATAAAATGAGACACGGAGAAATCTTTATGGCTTAGCCAAGATTTTAAAGAAAAGTTCTGTCTCACGGCGACCACTCCCCACAAACATTTGGTAAATAGTCTAGAAGAAGTGTTTAGGACACTAGATTTTACAGCAAGAGGAGAATCTGAAGACTCAGCTCCTTCCTGGCAGAGGCTTAAGTCTGGTCAAGTCGCTGAAGCTGAAATGGAAAAAGGACTCAGTGAAGAAAGCACATGCAGTGTGGACGCACGGGTGTAAGATGTGTACACAAAGGACCAAATGGAGAAAATTGAGAGGGAGCAGACTTAGAAGCTTCCAGGAAAAAGGAAACTCCGAGCCAAGTTTGGAAAGAAAAGAGGGGTATGGGTTGGCAAAGCCTTTGCACCCGGCCATCTTGCCAATCAACAAATGCTCCCTGTCCAAGGCGGTTCCCAAGGCAAGGCAGCATGCGCGAGTGTGTGCACAGCTCCAGCCGGACGCCCGCCCTCCATGCAGGCAAAGCGCGAGACAAGCCAGCCTCCATCACAACATGGCTTTGACAAGTGGCCAAAGAAATGCACCAGTAGAGTATAAGGTGACCTATTCCAAAAGAAGGAAACTTTATAAGGATGAGCAGACTTCTACGAACATTCCAACCCTTTCAGTGTAACTATTTCTTACCACTATAAATTATTTTCAGGCCCCTCATAGACTGCAGCTAGTTTTTTATACTTCTATATCTGGGTTTACAGATGTTCTATAGTCGGCCCCCTTTTGCATCCTCCCTCCTTGCTTTTTGATCCATCCTTTCTGTGTTCTCATACCCCTCCCCGCATCTTCCCATACCACACCAAAAGACAAATGAAAATAAACAAACAAATATGGGAAGCCTCTACCCTGGAATGACTCAAAAGTCTGTACTATTAAGACACTGAGCGTGACTGGCTGCTTTCCAGGTGGCTCTGCAGGCTGGTAAATAGCTCAATTAGCCTCTCTCTCTCTCTCTCTCTCTCTCTCTCTCTCCTTGAATTTGCCAAGTATATCAAGTATATACTGCATTGTTGGAAAGCGGCAGGGCCAAATTAGCTTAGCAACATCCCTTTATAGCTCTGGTGACGGGGACACCTGAACACAACCCAGAGCTCACTGTCCCCAGGCCCTGAGGAGACCACAGGCCACAAGATTCACTTAGTCAGGACATCTGCCCCACCTGAGGGTGGCTAATAAGTGGTGTAGGTAGGGACCCTTGAGAGGCACCTGGGAATCCTGCCCATCCAAGCAGAAGAGAGTGTCGGATGGCAACCGTCACCAGAGCCCAGGAACAAGGAGAGAGGCAGGCAAGGAGAGCTGGGTGGGACAGGGCCAGCCATGAAGTACACTCTTCCAACCCAGTTAGGTCAGAGCAGTCTTAAGTCCTAGTCTTTTTAAAATGATATAATCCCTAAAACTGTATAAGCCAAAAGAGATCAGTGTGCTATAATTAAGCTTTCCTCGTCAGCACCCTTCCTTCCAGGGTTTGGCTCTGGTCCCCTCTTCTTTTAAGAAGGTTTAGACACACGGCCTCCATCTACCCCACACACTCCCCCCAAAGGGGCCCTGTGATCTATACTATACTTATGTCTATTTGTGGCCCAACCAGACATAAACAGTGTCAGAAGAGAACAAATGGGAAGTGGTATTCTGTATGGAGCACTGTACGCAGCCTCGACATAATTCACAGAGCCTTAGTTGAAACTTGTTGCAGAGCCCTGAAAACATACAGAAAGCAGGACATTCATGTCATAAGGTAAACACATTCAGTCTCTTGTCTGCTGCAGGAACACATTTATTGGTGTGGGCTATGTGATACTGATGGATTCATTACGTTTTGGCGTTTACAATATACAGTGTTTCTCTGTTTGGCTCATTACAGCCTTCATACTAATTAGGTAAAAGAAAATATTGTCTGCAAAAATACTTTTAGGGGGATTACATTTATCCAAGAATATTATGTATCACAATTTTAGAAACATTAAGTCTAGAAGCATTAAGTCCCAGCATTTCCATATAATTATTATGGTTATACCCTAGAGAAGATATTTAAATGTCTCTATGCTATGTGTTAGGTTTGTGTTTCTCTCCAAAAGAGAACCCTGTCAAACAATTAGGAAGCTGAAATAAGGGAAAATATTCTTGGTTGCTAAATTGGAGGGGAAAAAAGTTGCCCCAAGATAAAAGTCCTTAATGTAAAATTGTAGTTTGATTTGGGTGGTTTATTTTTTATGACATTATGGGGATTTTTTTTTAATTTTAAGCATAAACTCATATAACTCAATTATCATGATATTTGCATCTGAGAAAATCAAAATATTGAAATTACATTTGGTGGTTTCTACGTGGACTCGAGGTCTGTGTTTTTGTAATTTCTGCGGTGCTAAGAAGGGTTTGGCTCTGAATGCCAATGCGCCTTGTCTTGAGCAGTGATTCTGCAAGTGTTGAATCAGGAGGAGAGCTGTAGACACAGGCAAAGAAGCACTCAGCTGGATGCTACTGGCAGAATCAGAAAGCCCTCCAAAAACCCAGCTCTCCAAGCATGTCTCCTTCAGCCTGAAAGACTGTGTTACTCAGGAGAGCACCTGGCTTCTAGTTGGATCTACCTTCATTAGGAAAAAAAAAAGTAAATTTTAATTTCAATAGCAGGTCTTCACCCTCTTAGTACCTACCTATATTCTTGTAGATAACATCTACCTGTAACCCAGTAGTAAAATCGAATATTGGATTAGTCCATCATCCATCTTCACTTGCATTTTCTTAAAAAAAAAAAAAAGAAAAGGAGAGGAGAGGAGAAGAGAGAGAGAGAGAGAGAGAGAGAGAGAGAGAGAGAGAGAGCACGCATAATCAAAAGCCTAGATGACAAAGAGTTGACAGTCAGGTTCTGTGGTAAATGATTCCAGAGTCGCTGGCCTGCGGAGCCGCTGAGGAAGTCCCCAGCAGACCTGATTAATTCCAGTCTCTCCAGCTGCCAGGGGAGCAGAGGGTAAGCAGTCTCGCAGAGAGGAGCCTATTACCACTACTAGGCTGAAATAGATCTAATCAACTCACAGCCGCTCAAAAGAAAACTTTACAGGTGCAGCTCGCTCAGGCACTGCTTTAAAATGATGACTACAAAGGACCGTGGGAGTCTGAAAGCATTTAGTCTTTATTGCAGCTCAAGGAAATTTTCTGCTGTGGTTAGGCCATGCTAATTTACTGAACATGACAAAGCTTCCCAGACCGTGTGACATCATTTGTTTAAAGGCCCCAGTGCTCACAATAGCGTATTTCCAATATTACTTTTTTTTTTCTTCAAAAACAGTTAATTTGTTGATATTTCATCTGTGTTTGGGCTAATTACATGCCCCATTATAAATGTCTGGACTAACCTACTCTAACATTTAATTTAAACAACAATGCTCTGTAATTTGTCATGGAGCTCCCAAAGTGAGAAATGTTGCAACTTTGTTCTCTGGGCAATCGACGATGTATCAGTGCATCTTATTATAGTTCTCTAACGGAGGGAGACCCCAAAATGCTGATGCTATGACCAAGGCACTGAGTCGAAGCTAAGCGAAGCTGCCCAGCAATTTGTATCACAGTGGAGGCAAAATAGTCAGAACTAATCAATACCATATCAAAGGTATGAATTATATATATATATATATTCACCATATTCTGTGCTGGATTGTATAACCACCTCCTTTTTAATGGAAAATAGACAGAGGAAAATTATTAAGGCCAGATTGAAACCAAATAACCATTTGTCTCTCTCTTTTTTAATCTTTGTAAAGACTTACAGAGGTAAAAATCTGCTTTTGTTTAAGTAATCAGGATTTGGAAACGCTCCATGAGTAACAAGATATGTTGTCCAGAATGCTGTGTGTGACAGCCGACATGCACACACGCACTTAGAAAATATATCGATTACTAATGAATTCACTGATCATGCCACCAAAAGAAATTAGAGGAGAATAGTCAAATCATCAAATTTAAGTTAGTTACAGATGATAAGCTACAAACTGTTTGCATGAGGAATTTCATGTCAGAAGATGATACATCAGAACTCGGGAGACAAAGGGACAAAGTAGAGATTAAATTTTAGAAGTAATTTAGATTAAATTGCAGAATTTTACAATCGCTTTAGAGCTCCTTCATTTAGACACTATTGTAACTGCCATCGTAAGGTTAAGGGACCTGGTCATGTGGGAAGTGACTGAGCAGCCCCCTGGGCACACAACAGGATCAGAAGAAGCAATGAGGCCATATGATATTCCAAGATGAATCACATCTCAAGATTCCTTTGGAGTATAAGCTGTCCATTTATAAAACCGACCCTTGCTAGTAAGTATGTGCAGAGAACTAGGCTAAACAATGCCTAGTGACATCGTTCATGTTACTACTTGAATAATAATATTATTCATTTGCACTGAGTTCTTTTTCATTTTTTAGATTTATTTGTATTATTTTATGTGTATGAATGTTTTTTCCTGCATGTATGTATATGCACCTCATAGGAGCCTACTACCTAAAGACATTGTCAGAAGGTATTGAATCTTCTGGAACTGGAATTACAGATGGTTGTAAGCTCTCATATGGGTGCTGAGAACTGAATCCCAATCCTCTGCAAGAGCAACAGGTGTTCCTAACCACTTAGCCCACCATCCAGCCCCTTGTACTAAGTTCTTGACAATCAATTTTGCCCCTTAAAATAGAATTTTGAACTATTTCTAGTTAACTTACATAGCAACTCAGAAGGTGTGTGAACTTAACCCTGAAGTCAGCAGTGTCTGATTGTGAGGGATCTGACATCAGCATATCACCTTTGCTTCAGTTGTATTCTTGAACTCCATCCAGGGTTCAAGCTAGTTTTGGGTTTAGGTCAATGAGACATTTCCTGTGAGGCTTTCAGTTGTGTCTCAGCCAGGAAAAACATGGGTGCCAGGAATCCAGCAGCCATCCAAGATGGCATATGAAGGTGTCGGTCTACAGATCTGGGTCTACAGAGCTGAGCAGGTTAGTCCCTAACACAACAGTAGCTTTCTTGTTGCCACAGCAAACCAAAGGCCAGATTTATGTCTGTCATTTTCAAAGTGACAGTTGGTTCCTTGTGGCCTCAAATGTGCAAGCAATTAGACAGCTGTGCATAGAATTGGTTTGACATGCCCGTTTTGTTCTTCCAAAGAAAAAAAACTATCAAAAAAAAAAACCCCGGAAGGATGAATTTGTAACAATATAGTTTTAAGATATGATGTCTTATAACATAGTAGAATCAAAATAGAGTCCTAATCAAGTCTTTGAAACTTTGGGGAGAGGTGTATTAGGATGTGTATATCACCCGTGGTGGACTTTAGATTTAAGTTAGCAAACTATACTGATTGGGCCCAAATCATGAATGTTCAGAGCATGTCTGGCCTGTTACTGACAATATAATATATATTATTGTAGAAAATAGAGATGGTTAAATGAATGTAGGAGAGGCAAGACAGGAAAAAAAAAGCAACAAAAATCAGTATGGGTCTAGCTGGAAAACAACTCAAGGCAAATATCCTCACACAGCCCACAGCCCCATTTTCACACGCAAGCAACCCTCACAACTTCCTCTTCTCATGTGATCATCAAAATCTCAAAGCTCGCAGCTTTAAGAGTCACGAAAGAACAGAACTATACCGCTGACATTAGAACACTAAAGAAAAGGGGGGTGAGTGTAATTGTAACAGGAGATCTTTTCCATTCCAAAGTTACTTTTCTCCTGCCTGTCTCAGAATATGCACCACACTGAACGCTGAGCTACTCGCATCTTGCTTTTGTAGGCACTTTTGGAAGATTCGTTCATTATACGAATTTTGTAGCAAGGTTTGTCAATGGATTTTACCAGAGTAGCACTAGGGGTGGTGCTCAAATAAGGCAGTGTGCCTCTAATCAGTTACATGCATATCCCAGAGAGTCTTTGCAAAACCCAGTCGTCAGAGCAACATCCAAACGACAGGTGATGGGGCCACAAAGGATGTATGAATGTAGCACAGTGGTACCCATTACTAGACCATCAAGGCCAGCCTACCAGAGACACCATTCCCTTGCATATTCTCCATCTTCACCATGATTTGGAAGAAGGATAGTTAGGGACCCATTTGGGTTCGTTTTATTTTTCCTTTTCCTCTGGCAAGGCCCCAGTGCTATCAGCTGTGATTCAGCAGTCAAGGCACGGCTTCTCTGTCAGGTTGTACGGCTGCATTCCGGAGCCCTGGCTTGTTTGGCTAGCTATTTCCATGTGGTTGGGGCTTCTTAATGGAGTTCAACGGGCCTCATGTTTCTTATTATGATTCATCTCCAAACCTCCATTTCCTACAGTGTTTGTGCTACTGGATTTTGTCCTAGCATTCTCTAAATGACAAACCCGCAACATGGACTGGTAAAGATGTGCTAATTAAAGTCAATCCACTTCACATCTATGACTCAAACTGTCATGGCTCATCGGATTTCTCCTGTTAAATGAGATTTAGGGCTGGTCCACAGATGTACTGTTCAGGAATGGGAACAAACAGTTCCAATGACCATTCTTGAGTTGGGTTTTCTTCCTTGTTCACATGCTGCAGGATTATATTTCAGTTGAATTGTGTGTTTGGTAACAGCATGGAAAGTTTTGTTTTGTAGCTCCTTGGTTGAAGCTGTTGTAATTACCTCCACCATTTGGTCTTTCTTCTGAAATAGCTGCTTACTCTGTGGTTCTACCACTGATAAAAGTATGACTCCTGAACCCAAGAGGCTAGCATGGGAACTGACCAATGTGACTTCAGATCCTGCTAGTACATTAAGGGGCCTCCTTTCCTATGAAGCCACCCATCAAGCAAAAGCACATAAAATACCACCAACACCTAACATGTCTTATGGAGAAATACAGAAGGATTAAAAATGTAGCATTTTCTGTGGGGAAGTCTACATCAAACGCTAAGTGTAAAAATGATTTTTTAAAAATCCTTCCATGTTCCCGTTAAAGAGAATGGAGTCTACATTCTAGTGGATCCTATGGACTCAAGGACCACATCCCACATCTCAAGGCACATCCTATAGAAACGCAAACATCACCAAATGGCAGACCTGCCATGTCATGGCCTCATACTGGGGTCAGATTAAAGAAGTTTTTAATGCTACAGTGACATTCAGAGCTTAACGGGAATTTTGGGCATTTCTTTTATGAAGTCTTTAGCAATGAGTCCCTAATGCCAGAAACGGTGATGGGTGATGAGGAGGCTGCGAAGGCTATGCAAATCATTCTTCAAAACCACAGTTGAAGTGTTGAGGTCTATGGCCAATCAAAGGGACCCTTTCTGCCCCCTGGTGGATGGTGAGTTGTTCCCACAAGCCTTAAACCCACAGTGGAGACTTCACTGGCTCTTTGGACATTGGTTTCTGGAAAAGACAAACTATGCTGTGTCCAGATTCAACCAATTTCTTTTCTAGGACAAAATCACGTGATCTAGGCAGTTCGAAGCTTCCCCTTGTCTTTGTGCTATGGTACATCTGCACCCATGTGTGAGTCCAGATGGTTATTTTCTCTCCAATGTTTCTTTCCATATTAGTCTCTTTTCTGTTTTCACCTCAGCCCTCAAACAAAAGATAAAAAGAGAAAGGATACACCCATACCCCCCATTTTGCAATTCCCTGCATTTTTTTTTCTCTGACAGCCATTCTTCCAAATAACATTCTCTTTCCTTTTCTGAGGTTTGTTGGAAGAGTTTACTGCCCTGTCCTTCCAATGGGATGTTGGATTTACAGGACAAGCAGATGACAGTGTTCATTTACTTCCCAGGTCAAATGACCAAAAACAATTTGAGGAAAAATTAATAAACGCATGATAGCCTGGCACCAACAGAGATTTTCATTCATTCTCGACCCTTAGAGAAGTATTTCTGAGTGTGAGATGCTCTGAAATTTTATAAAGTTCTTGCCAGAGGTAAAAAATAATATGTAGTGATGATATTCCCTCTTCACAAATGCATGTACTGTGGAACCTGTGCCTAGCCACAGGACTTGGCAATCATCGGGGATTGGCAGTTCACACAGCACAAAAATCCCATTTACAGCATAGCTTCCCCCATCCCATGGGATTCACTGCAGGAGCATTTTAATATCATGGTTTTCTTATAGTCGAGAACTCTGGATGAATCGTCCTGGTCTAAGATAGAAGGCCCTTCATCAGAGTGGAGATAATGAACTGACAACTGACAACACACAGAGACACACAGACACACACAAGAGAGAGAGAGAGAGAGAGAGAG
>NW_021620443.1:1363555-1386569 GCF_004785775.1 Grammomys surdaster | reverse complement strand
GAGAGAGAGAGAGAGAGAGAGAGAGAGAGAGAGAGAACAGTGAATAGTCTACTTCTTTTGAATTCTTTGTGATAAAAGTTGATTTCTGGAGGAAAACATGGATTTATTTTCTTTTTTAAGCATTTTTAACCTTCTCCTGTCTGCAATTGTACAATGTCTTCAATTAGAACAGAAGAACACAGATTTTACACCATCACTGCATCCTCTACGTCTGTTAGACAAGAGCTGGGATTGTATCCTTTTAAAGAGCTACTCAAGAGCCTACTTCCCATTCCCAGTTCTAGACCACCCACCTCACTTCCTTCCATCTGCGAGAAAGATGATGTTTGAATATCTTGAATATTCTAGTCTTTTCTGTAGACACCTCTTTTCCCTAAATATTATTTGAAGACAGACCAATACTATCTTTTAATCAAAGACTCTCCTATCCCTACACCAGCACCCCCCCATCCTAGAAGTACCAAGTTCACAGAAAAAAAAATACTCTTTCTAAAACCAGTACATACACTTTGGGGAACAAATACCAGATTAGGTTTCTTGTGTTTGCCTTTTATAGAGTTCACACCTTAAAATGCCCAGTGATCTCTGAGAGCGGTCTGTTCCACCATGAGCATCAAAGAGCTTAATCATCTACCAGCTGCTGATGACACTAGCAGCATCCACACATGGACAGAGAAGCAAGCCATGTGAAGAGAACTCGGATGATGGAGGAACCCCTTGACTCTTGAATAGATTCCTTCCCAGCTGTGAACAAGAGGCTGGGAAACCAGAGATTATTCTTAGAGCAATCATCACTTTGAAAGTCAGACTTCTGATTTAAAAAAGAATAGAACCACTCCAAGCACTTGGTGGTTACTCCGAGTTTCCATGTGGGTTCCTTGGGGAGGGTCTCCTGGTCTAATCACGGTGATTTGTGGTTTATGCAGAGGTTCTGAAACTCAGGCATCATCATGAAGGCTTATGTGTTTAGATCTGTACACAGCTGTGATTCATAAACAAAAATACCAGAATCTTTCTTCCTTAAAGAAATTAGAGCTAAAAATTAGAACATATTTCCAATAAGACCAATTGGATAAAAACTAACAAAATTGTTTTAAATAAAAGATAAAAGTGACAGGGTAAAGCCAGCCTCAGGCCTCTGCCTTCAGATCTCTCCCTTTGGATAAACAGATAACTGACCCTTCAAACCACAAAGTTTCTTAGTCCTTGTCATTTAAAAGGAGAGGGAGAGAAAGAAAGACGGAAAGGAAGGAAAGGAGAGAGAGAGAGAGAGAGAGAGAGAGAGAGAGAGAGAGAGAGAGAGGTCTGAGCCCAATACTAATTGAAGCAAAAAAAAATTGTCTCAAAACTTAGCAATTTGAGAAATTAGCTAACTTTTTTCCTGTAGATGAATTATTCTCATCGACGATATACATTTCAGAATGAAACTTAAATTAGCTTCTTAAAGTGGTCTTGTGACTTTAATTATTCACAAAGTACACAAATTTAATGAGTTTTTAAATATTAAAACTCGTCTCCATTGTCACTATGGTGAGCTCTTAATTTACAGAGCAATTAAGTCAGGACCCTCATTTATCAGGACATGTGCGTTTGTGGAAAACGTCGTCAGTTTTTATTAATTGATGCTACAGAAAGACTGAGGTGAAATAAATGCGTGTCTTCAGAGGTCGGGTCTGTGGCGGTGGGGAGCTGGCAAGGAGTAGTATGTGAGCTAGCTAAAGAAGAAGCCACCGCTCGATGGATCCCTCTCGATTGCTGAGGTATAAACGGTGCAATGGTTACTGCTCTCAGCCAAAATGCTCTCGAGAAAATGCCCCCTGAGTTTTTCTCTGGCAAACATCTGTCATGGGTAGTAGCTGAGAAACAGGGAGACTTCAAAGCGGTACTTTCTGATTATTAGCAGAGTGTTGAGTGTAATGTTCTTACATTTTAATGCGAACCAAGTGTTGATGAGCTGAGAGCGTAGAATTAAAAAAGTAGCCCAAATTTCCTTTGTTCTTCAGAATGGGGCTGACAGGAACATTAGCAGTCAGGACTGCTCCTCCGTACTTACCGTTATGAGCTACAGTGATTCTAAAGTCTGAGGTGGGTGCTGGGAGGGGAGTTGAGCCAGTACCTGTCTCTGGGTATCCATCCATCCACCATGGTGCTTCTATCCATGGTCCACGGCCAGACTGCTCGGCATAAATTAGTGATGGGCAATCTCGTTCTAGAAAGTGGTTATAAAAATACAAAAGGCAAGACTCAGTTCAGGTGGGATATCTCTGACCACTTGGCTAGAGATAACACCTTCTCAAGAAAAAAAAAAGTGAGTTTGCTATATAGAACGATGAACACACTGTTTGGGGCTGTTAATATGAACAGAGAACAAGAAAGAATGAGCAGTGTTGGGGTCATTTCAGGCTGTAGATGGAATGATTGTTCATGAGGAAACTAAATGTGTAGTTAAACGCATGGTGTTTAGGTAAATGCAGGCTATTTCAGTGCTTTCTTATGAAAAGATTTGACAGTGAACAAGCCCCAAGAATTTATTTTTATGACTTTGGTTTTGTTTTGAAAGAGAGAGAGAAAAAAAGTCTCTTCTATAGCTCACAAGCTAGCCTCTAATCCACTGTTTAGGCCTGTCTACCCTCAGATCTAGAATAGTCCTGCATCAGCCTCCGTAATGTTGGAATCATGTGTCAGGCTTTCCAATCATGCTTTAAATCGAGGAACTTCCACAAATCACCCTCCCAACAGTACACACACACACACACACACACACACACACAAAGATATTCACAATATGACACAAATACTTCCCACTGCGTTTGAATCACACCACTCTCTTCTTGCAACTTTGTTTCTACCAAATTTTAATTTCTCATCAACCAGACAGGGTGTCCTAGGCCTCTTCCAGAAGGGAATTGTAAAGGAGAGAGGTAATGCTCCCCCCCAGCTCCAGAACTCATGGCCTCCAGAGCAACACAAGGTTTCCAGAGACTGTGCCAAGTGATTCTCTGTAAGCAGGGGTGAGTTAATACACTTCCATTCCTCATTCAGACAGGCAGCAGAGGCAAAAGGAGAAAAAAAAATAATAGCAGCAGGCAGCAAGCACTGTCTTCTGCAAATACTCGGTAATAAATTGTTCTTTCCACAGAGCGCAAGGCGGATTTTTCTTCCTACGTTTCTTTTCTCCTTTGCTGGGGCGCCAATGGGAGGCTGGCTTTCCCACCTGGCCCTGGCTGCCTGTGCCCATAAATTTGCCTATGCAATGCCTGTTTACGGGTCGCTGATGGAACATGGAGCTGGTGCATTTTGCAAGTGCTGGGTAGATAATCACGGTAATTGATGTTTGGAGCTGTGAGCTCCTAGGAGCACAGGGTCTCTTTCTCCCAGTGAGGCCCTGCTCTCTGTTATCAGTCCAGCCCATAATTAAATATCACTCTTTTACAATATGTTTCAGGCTCCTTAATGAGTCTAAAGCAGAAAGAGTCACCTCTTTCCCCTCTGAGCTTTATTTGCTTGTCATTAAACAATGTTATTGAGCTGCCTTCTTTCCCTCTGTTACCAAACCCGCATCATTTCCGTTTTATAATTGCACAATTAGTGCCAAGGCTTCGCTTTCATACATCACCAGGCCCTGCGTGTGCGTGCGTGCACGCGTGCGTGCATGTGTGTGTGTGTGTGTGCGCGCGTCTATGTGAACAAGAGAGAAGGAAATCAGGTGTTCCTATAGACCACTCAAATGCATCTTATTTTCAGTAACTGCCGTGTTTTGCAAAGCAGGAAGCAAATCTACAGTGAGTCATTTTCTTCTATCAGACACCTCCACCAACGAACAGGCCGACTTTCGCAGTGACCTTGTGCTGTGAAGCCCAAGGTCCAACGTGCTCATTGTTACTGGCTTGCATAATCCCACGCCCCTCCCCCACATCTTTTTTTTTTCTACCCCAAGCAAAATCCAGTCATTTATATTCAGAGGCTAAATGGCCTTCTTTTTGCCCCCAAAGCTGGCAAGCTGTATAACACCAGTAATTCCCTCTAACAAATTTCCAGAGTCCCTCCCTTTACACACGCGTCCCCCTCTTTACACACACACACACACACACACACACACTGGTGTGCACCCTTCCCCCCACAAGCGGCTCTAAGCAGTGCATTAAAAATCTGAAGAAAATCCATTCCCACTCTGCTGCGTCGCTTTCTTCTCAAGTCGTGAACCCATCACAGACTTTTCCTAGCTCTGGGTTGCCACGGTGAAGATTTACAATGCCGGTTATTCATACAACTGCCTTCTCTTCTCCCTCCCCCCCACCCTCCCCCCTTTCCCGTTCTTCGTAAATCCCTTGGGCGAGGGCAACCTTGATACTGAGACTCGTAAAATTCACGCAGGCTTATCATCCTTGGTGAAGGCTCCAGGATGCCTTCCACATCCCCCGCCAGCTCTCTTCCCATGGAGGCTGTGTGGGCCACAGACTTTTATCTTACCAATATGTTAGGGCTGGGGGAACAGAGAGGGATCACTACATAAAATATAAAAGAAAGAACACAGAGACACTCCCCACTACACACAGAAACACACACCCAAAATAAAATCAATGTTTCACTAATCATTTATTAATTTTTAAAATTATGTTTTGGTCTCTGGTGTCCACCATTTTACTGGATGTGGGAACACTGAATTTAAAAAGGACCCAAGTTTGAATGCAGAACTGTTAGAGTGTCCACTGATGAGCACCCCAGGCTGACAGCACACACCATGTTCACTCTGCTCACAGAAGCCCAGAAATCTCACCACCTTCTTTTTCTCTTAATTTTGATAAGTTAATTATCCGCCCCACCCCCAATGATAGAGAGAAGGGGAAAATACCAATTTTAAGAGTGAAGGTGTTTGAGCTGAGCGACTGCCTGAACCTAGCCGAATGATGTTTCTATTTGTGAGTTCAGTAGAAGTAAAAGATTTTTTATTTAAGACATAAAAGAAATGACTATTCTATCATTAAAAATGAAATGTTAATCATAGAAAGTTTCTCCCTGTCTAAAAGTAGATTATTACCCTTATGGTAACATAGTACAGAACTTTGCCTTGAATATTACCAAAAATGTTGATGTGATGTTTTCTAAATGTTTGTAATATGATACAGTAGCAGGTGAGAACAGGGTAAGTGTTCGTCTGAAACCCTTTTTATAAAATTTACAATTTTACTTTTGGCAAATTTAAATACAAGCTTGTCTTATAACCGTGTGGGGTTTTTTTTTTTTTAAACTTTCTTTTTACTTCTCAAGAATAAAAACCTGTGGTCTCCTGTTTCCATTTTCTCGTGCGTGGTCTTGCCTCCTGCAAAATTTACTTATTCAAAATTGACGGCAACCCAAGAGTATTAAGTAGAAAAACATATTAGAAATAAAGAGTTCACAGATTTTGTATTGCATGCCACTCTGAGTGATATAATAAAATCATGCCACCTCATCTCACCGCTACCCCCAGAATGAGGATCTGTCCTTCAGCCAGTGTATCCGCACAGGATACACTCCCCTCCCATTTGTTGCTTACCCTTCATATTAATTATCAGATCAAATATCATATTGTCACAGTACTCATAACTTTGATTTCACTCATCAGTGGTGCTAAGGTCTGAGAGCAGGGATTCTGGCAAGTTCATCCAAATGTATTGTCCTAAAAGTTCAGATTTATAATGCTGTCGTTGTTATAGGTATAGGAGAAGACCTGAGCCAGCTACTTTTATGTTGTACCCAATTTAAAAATTATGTTCTAACCTAGGTGAACACAGGTAGGAATCAGCATAGCCAATCTAGATGTTAGTACTATAATTGGATTCTGAACGTATAGCTATCTTTGATGAGGGGGACTACTTTTTCGTAAGTTCTGTGTTTTGGGTTGTGATTTGCATATTCAGGATGTGAGAACTTTCATGGCTACCTTCTTCACACTCAAATAATGCTATGTCTTCTGCTCTTTCTCTAGGTCCTCTATAAGCCCTACAGGTACATAGTCCACTGAGCAGACAGACTGGGACACCTAGAGGTCTTCCTCTGAGGCAACCCATTGGGCTTCTGACAATGATAACCTGGATCTTTATTCTGACTTAATTTGAAACATTGGTCACCATGTCATAGAGTATCTTCAAAACCATGTTAAATTCTGAGAGAAGCTGGAGAATTTTAGTTTCTTCAAATACTAGAAGCAATGTGTTAGTAAAGATAAGTCCAGGCCTAACAAGGTGGCCTAGCTTCTCAAAAATGTGTAACTTTGAACCTTTGTCCTTTTGGCCTGCATTTCTCTCATGTTAAACATTGAAAATAGGTTGCCTCATCTTAAGGGACCTACCTTGAGGAACGTGACCCAACCATAATCAAGTTAAATATTGATAACAGCTAGTTTAGAACAAACACACTCCATTGTCATGGATGTGGCTCAGCTGTGGTCTTCATCTCTCTGTTCTGGACTCTTGGTCCCTCTTTAGGGGGCGCAGAATTACTTAAGAAATGTCTACGGGAGCATCAGGTCCACAAAGAGCTCAGAAGATCTAGCAATCTGAGCCTGTATTCCCAGATAAAAAGAGCACAATAGAAGCCTGAAAGTACTTTCGCTTTATTTTGTCTTTCCTTTCTGGTCTAATCCAACTCTTTTAGGCAGAAATTTCCTCTTCCAAACCACCTCTTGCCCGACTCATTTCTGTGGCCCATGGCTACCAATGGTTCCCAGCATCAGTGTTTGAGGCGATGAGCACAGATACCTTCTTTGCCCCCCCCCCCCTTTCCACACAGGAAACTATCTAACCATCTTATCAGAAGAAAAACAAGTAAATACTTCCACTGAAGTCTTCCAGAGTCATCTACAGTTGCTCCCAAACATTTTGTACTGGCAAAACATTATACAGTGGACAATTTGGCTCACCTTACTTAACTACTGGGTGTTAAAGTTGGTAAATGGACCTGCCAAATCACTACAACCGTCCTCATGCTACTACCAAATACAGGAAGTCATCTCAATCAAATCCTCAAGGCTCCAACGACCAGCAGCATCAACATGAAGACGCTAGAAGACGCGCTGGGATATACAATGTCAATTTATTATTCTCCTTGCTTATTATTAACAATCTGCTAATGACTAGTGCAATAGATCTGATGGTTTTCAAGAGTTTTTGACCATGAGCTACCGAAACATATGTTATGTAGTAGAACAGGTCACACCTGTGTCATCTTAAGAGACAGAAAAGTCTTGAAAACAACACACTTTTTTTTTTTTTAAATCTGTGAAACAAGCTGGTATTCTCTGGCTTAGAGGTAGCAACTTTCCATTCCTCCATAGATCCTGTTGAAGTATGAAAGTCATGGATACAGGCCAGTAGAAAGTACATGGACTTCCTGTGTCTTCTAGATTCCAGTCTAGAGATGGAACTACAGAATAGGACAGAGGTCCACCTCCTACTTGCACTCAGCAAGAGGCTATTGCAGAACCCTTTACCCACATCTGGCAGCTCTAAAGCCTGGGAAAGGTAAGCTGTGGTATAAAAAGACGCTGCACAAAACATTGAAGAGTAAAGTCTGAGGCTGCAGAATATTTTCAGTCTGAACCTACACAGGTCAAAGGAAGCCTGTCATGCAGCTATGGGAAGGAAAGGAGCAGACCAAAGTGAGCTTGTTCATTTTAAAACATGATAAACTAAACGGAAATGGGGAAGGAGATTGAAAGGTGGTTTAGCTGTTGAGAGCACATATTGCTCTTTAAGAGGACCTGGGGTCTGTTCCCATCACTTGAGGCAGGTGACTCACAACCATCTACAACTCCAACTCCAGAGGGTTCAGTGTCTCTTAAGGTAACTATACTCATGTGAACATGTACAGACAAATACAAAAAATCCACACACACACACACACACACACTACATAAATAATAAAATGAAATCTTAAAAACAAAGATGACATCAAAGAGCTATGACTAGATAAAAAAGATTATCTTCCTATTTGTAAGGTAGTGTTCCTGTGTCCATCAATGAGGGCAACAGCCATATTCTATCTCTGATTCTACTGAAAAAACAAAAATCCATCTTGATCCATTCTCCAAAACTCACCATCACAGACCGTGGGAAATGATAACCATGCCACTTGGGAGAAGACTGCTGCAGTTTCTCCTCCTAAAACATGTCATCTCAGCTGCCATCATCCTGATTGTTCAGTAAGGTAGGATGAGCACATGCTGAGGTCAGAGCCTTCCAAAGGCTCTGGAGGCCTTACTCCCTGTGGAGTTGGTCAATCTGTCTGACTATGTGCCCTGATGATGTGTATTCTACCAGGCTAACAAGATAAAAATGACATTTACATAAATATTTTTCATCTTTTCCCCCAGATCTTTCCTCCCAGCATGCATGTGATGTGAACATACATGAGCACGCATGCACTCATGTGCGCTCACGTGCACAGACACACACACACACAAAGAGAGAGAGAGAGACAGAGACAGAGACAGAGACAGACAGAGAGACAGAGAGAGACAGAGAGACAGAGAAAGGAAGAGAGAGAGAGAGATGATAGTGGCAATTTTAAGTGTGTGTAAAAGATTGAATTTGAACAGGAAAAAAATTTTATTCTAAATAATTTTGTTAATCTGTAGTGTAATCTCATCATTTATTTGTCTCCCTTTTTTCTGTTGTTTTATTTTTAATTGCTGTTTTTAAGAAACAGAAAGTATTCTTTAAAACTAGTGACCATTTTGATAAATATTGATTTCAAAGCATTTTACACCTTTGCAAAATAACTATATTGAAATGGTTTTTAAAGTAGTTTTTGTAGATGCCATTACCCTTTTATGATGGGATATGGTCATATTTACAGCTAATAGTTTTTTTTTTAAGAAGACAAAAACCCTTATGTACTACTTGATGCAGACAAGTTAGAAAGACTAGACAAACTTTTTTTAAAGATTATTTTTTATGTATGTGAGTACACTATCACTATCTTCAGACACACCAGAAGAGGGCATCAGATCCTGTTACAGATGGTTGCGAGCCACCATGTGGTTGCTGGGACTTGAACTCAGGACCTGTGAAAGAGCAGTCAGTGCTCTTAACCATCGAACCATCTTTCCAGCCAACTGAAAAAAAATTGCTCAAGGAGATGAGGACATGTCACAGGAACACAACATACCTTCTTTGCCTATTTGGTCTACTTTTATACTGGTCCCTTACAGCATTCTCCCAGAGATGTCTTTTCTGCCCTGAGTCTGTGAGCCCATTGAGATGGAGGGGTTACTGTCAAAAGCAGCATCTTTGCTGCAGATCCTCAGGCTGTTTCAATTCTGAGGCATCCTGGCCATGACCCAACCAACAGCAGTACCCAGCACCTGACAACATGGTGCACTTGGCCCTATCATACTTTCAAGGCTTTCGGAGCTTTTACCCAGAGCAGCACCTAAGGACCAGGGCTTTCCCATAGCTGTGGTCTTTTCTCTGTCTACAAACAGCTTCCTCCAGGGCACTTTTCCATCTGCCATTCTGTTTCTTATGCCTAGCACCCAAATCCCCTAATTTTCTGGGCCTATGCTTCCCTTCCCAGCTTCCTTTGTTAAGGAGGAGGAAAGGAAGCATATTTAGTCAGACAGAAATATACTTAGATATCCACTCTGATATCAAAATAGCAGTGGTCAGGAGGACATAGTTTGATGCTAACCTGACACTGTACATGTAGGTTGCCCATTCTGTGGGTTTACACAGCTCCGAGTCTTTATACAACAGTACCACTTGCAACAGAGTAAGAGATGAGTTAAAAACTATTTTGCCCATTTGTGGGTTTCTAACTATATGGAAGCAAAACCTAGCTCAGCTAGCACTGTTCTGGGTCAGGTTCCAGACAGAATCTTAGAGGCAAATCTTTCATCAAATATTCCCACCAGGACTTCAGGACTTCATCCACGGGGAAAGCTAAACAGTCCTTTGAGAGGGTAGACACCACATATGAGCTAGCCATGAGGTATGCCTCACCAATGTCTCTTCAACAACCACCTAGTCTTTGTAACCTAGATGTTAGCTCCTTGTTGCCTTCAACACTCTTGTATGGATTTCTATTTTTTGACACTCAGATCTTTGGCTGGGCCCAACCTTCCGGGTATGATTTTCTTAACCAAAATTGTCATTTTCCTTCCTGGAAGCCCTTGCAGATGGCTTTCTCTCTGAACTTGACTGGCACCTAGTCTTCCCATCTTCCTGATGCCTACCAGGAAGACTGCCTTCTGTGACTTGAAAGCTGGAACATCCTTCTTAGGGATGTTCAGAGGGCTCCCTCTTCTGTGTGTCCATAGCTCCACAGCTATAACTCTATATTATTTTCATTATATTACATTATAAAAAAACCCATTGAGTTTATTATAGTCTATTTCACACACCACATGAAAATAAAAAGTGGGAGGGCTTCCTCTAGTCCTAGAAATAGATGTGTGGGTTTATCTGAATTAAAAACATGTTTACATAATAACTGTAAAAATGGTGGAAAACTACACTGCCAGATTTACAAACTTTGTATGACCAGATCCTACAAAATGTTCAAATCCCTCCCTTCATATGTATCTGATCAACTAACTACACAAAAGTGATATAAACTTGATTTATTATTTGTCTGATTTCAAAGAATAGTCATTAAATCGAATATAGATATAAATTCTAAATTTGGTACCTCAATCACTGAAAACACCTTGAATTTAACTTAATTACTGAATATTGAATGACAATGTCACATTACAGAGGACCTATTCACATGGAAAGCCTACTAGATGTTTATTATAATTACAAGACAGTTTATTTGAAATAGTTAAATAATAAATTAGCGAAAGATGTAAAGTCAATAATAAAATGCACACATTGTAAACTAATGAAGATATGTATTTTATTTGCTTAGAATTTTCTTGCTGTTGAAAATGAAAGATGTACTTCTATTCATGTACAAAACGCTAAGAAGTATTTCAAGGAAGAAATTTTCTTTCTTAAAATTATTAGATTTTGAGAATGTCCTACAACATTGTGATATAGTCTCCCAGTCTTTCCAGCTCTCTCCTACCTCCCTTCCTCCTCCATGTAACTTTGCGTCATTATTATTAACACATCAAGACCAGTTTGTTCTTAAAGATTCTTGGATCTTTGAGCATCCACTGGAGTGTGGTTAACTTACCAGGGGCTATACTTACCTACTCACAGAGAAATATCTCTCTCTCTCCCTGCCTCCCTCCCTCCCTCCTCCCCTAGAAGATAACAATTGAAAACAGCTTCTCAGTTCAGGGGATCCAACTCCCATCTCCATGCTGGGATTTGGCTTGGCTTGAGCTGACATGGGTCCTATACATGCTGTCCCAAATGCTATGAGCTCATAGGTGCAGCTGCTCTAGGTTGCCTTGTAGTCAGGTGCCACCTCTGGATCTTATACCCCTTCTTCCTCTGAAACGATCCCTGTCTGAACTTTGAGAGGAGGGACTATGGTGTTTGGACTACGGTGTTTATGTTCCCTTTGGGATTGATCATTTTCCAGTTGCTTATTCTGTGTATCTTACCAAGTTCCTGATCTCTGTGTGAACCGCCATTTACTTTAAATGAGACTTCACTGAAGAGAGCTGAGAGATGGATTAATCTATGAGGATGATGAAAAGTCATTAAGAATTGACTTAATTCCATGTCAAACTAACAAACAGTAGTTGGTTCTCCTCTGGGGCATATGACCTGGCCAGTGTAGCCATGAGTTCTCGGCCCTGTAACGGCTCCATGCATAGGTTTCGTTTACAGAGCTGTTTTAAATCTACTCAAAAGGTGGTTGCTTTCTCCATGATGCTCATACCACTACTGTATCAGTGGGCATGTTTTCCTTGGCAGCCCATTACTTTAGCCAGGCTCACTCCTAGGTATAACTAATCATTACTTGCCTTTGATGCTACAAAAGTTAGCCAACCGGGATAAAGATCCCGATCAGTAGCTGCTTGGTTTTCTCATGTTCTGTGACTCAATAATGTAGAATCTTCAACAATTAGGCTCTTGTCAAGTTCTGCAGTGTAACGAGGAGTACTGATAAATAGCATGTATTGTTTGGGTGTCTGTGGAACCTTTGACCAACACCTAAAGAAGTATACAATACTAACACTCAGCTGTCAATTTGTTAGTCTCTGGTGTCTAGTAGGGACACTGTTAGCCCCTTTATATAGAAATTCTATTTTAATTCATTTTATGTGTGTATATTCTACTACTGGAAAAGCTTGGGTGTATGTGTGAGTGTGTGTGTATTTGTGTGTATGTGTGTGTATGTATGCATGTATGTGTATGTGTGCATGTATGTATGTATGCATGTGTGTGTATGTGTATGTATATGTGTATATGTTTATGTATATATATATGTGTGTATATATGTGTGTATGTGTGTATATGTGTGTTTATGTGTGTGTACGTGTGTTTATGTGTGTGTGTGTATATGTGTGTATGTGTATGTATGCGTGTATGTATGTGAATATGTGTGTATTTGTGGGTACGTGTGTGTATATGTGTGTATGAGTATGTATGAATGTATACATGTGTATGTGTGTGTAACAGTAATTAGTTTCCTATGACTTCTTCAAATATGTGGAAGTTTATCTTCATAGTTGGAGAAATAAAACTGTCATAGAACATTATAACATTTCATAGCTCTGTCTGTTTATTATAATTTCATGCTTTCTCTTTGCCTTCTAGTCTTACTCTTTATAATGCTGCTGCTATCCTCAGCAAGACAGGGCGATGCTATAAGCTGTTAATCAGGACATGTCCAAGAATTCTGGATTCTGTCAGGAATAAATGCTCCACTGGACGCTCCTCTCCACAAGCAGACAGCAGAGACTTGACAACTATTAGTAAGTAATCATGTCCAAGCTACCCAGCTGAGGTGGTTAGAAGATGTTTAAAATCAACAGTGTCCTTTCTTCATGCCACAGACCTTGCAAAGGTTATTTAAACAATCAAAACCACCACCAACAACAACAACATAACACCTTTGGCTTGGGAAATGGCTCAGTGGGTAGAGGGTTTACCATGAAATCTTGGGGACCTGGTTTCAGATCCCCAGTAGCCTGGTAAACCTGCGTGTACTGGTGCACATTTATAATTCTAGCTCTGCTGCAGTGAGATGGGAAGTGAGTATACGAGAATCTTTGGAAACTCGTGGACTGGCTAACCTCTGGGCTGTCAGCTCTTTGCTCCAGGAATTGAGCTCCTGTTTTCAGACTTATCTCATCTGGTACCCGCTGATCCATCTTGCTTTAATATATAGCAATACAACTCACATTTTAAGTAACTGTATAATAGAAGGGTTAATTTTTGTCTTGATTTGCTTTTTTCAAGACAAAGTTTCTCCATATGTAGCCCTAGCTGTCCTGGAACTCACTCTGTAGATGAATCTGGCCTCAAACTCAGAGATCTGCCTGTCTCTGCCTCTTAAGTGCTGGGACTAAAGGTATGCACCATGATTGCCTGGCTGATACATTGGTTTGATACAGTTTTAACCAAAAGAAAAAATGGAAGAGAATTTCCAGATTACAAACCTCTCTGACCCCCACCCCAAAAATTGTTAAATCAATCTTTCTAAATGGGTCAGTACTGCAGATGCATATCAAGAGTATTGGTCAATGGAATTAAAATTTTAAGAATTTAATTCTTAAAACAACAACAACAAAACATGATTCTGCAGTTTTGAGTTTCTTTATTATCTTATATCTTGCTTTGAATTTTTTCCCCATGGAATTCTGGGAACAGAATTCACAGGTGGAGGATGGGGTACCAGAGTGGAGGGCCTCCTCAGAGGAGTCCCCAACCACACTCCCAAGTACAACTTGAGGGCTCTGAGGCTCTCCAGGTCTCAGCCCACTACTTTAACCCTAACTCACCTCACATTGTATCTATGAGCGTTTTAATTGATGAAGAACATGGGAGAAATCTCCAAGGAATTTAAATTTGCCATTCAGAGAACAAAGAACCCACTTCTTCCCCTTCCCTTCCGTGTCTTTCATGAGGTCCCTGCAGTCAAAAGCAGTTAAAATTTTGTAACACAGTCTGTTTTTTCTCCAAAGCATATAAGTGTAAGTTTTAAAAATAGTTTGGATCAGAAATATCTTTTGTAAGTGAAGAAACTGAGGTAGGGAGTGACTAAGCAGTTTTCTTGGGACACTCATGACTAAGCACAGGCTCACATGGCCTTTGGGATTTAATTTATTCCAGAGAAGGGCCAAGTTCCAGACTATGCAACTTGCACATGAAAAAGCCACCCAAACAAGACTACTTTCCTGAATTTTAAATAGAAGACTTAAATTGCTCACAAGTAAGCACAAATTTCCCAAGTTTGACTGTGTAAGATCCTTCAGAACAGGCACAAAACGGACAGAAAACGGAGAGAGTGGGAAATCAGGTCCACACACAAAAAAAAACCGTCTTTTTAATATTACATTGTGTAATACTTTGTACATACAGCAAAATGAAGTAATCTTTACCTTCTATATGTCTTTCTTAGTCGTTGTTCCTGATAATTAATGAAAACATAATTCAATACAAATAATACAAATATTTTCCTTCCAAAAGTTTTAAGGTGAATCATATAATTTAAAATAGAACCCACAAGCCTTAAAAATTTGTTTCCTAAATACCACAGATCTAATCAAACAAATGCTCATGAGTTTGTTACATTGAAGCACTGTACATTTGAGAGGAAAGTGATCACTCAGTTATATTTGAAATTCTAGGTTATCTCTTGTCAACAGAAACATAAGCAACATTTTACTAGGACTAGATACTTAAAGGGTCCCAAAGATGTGGCCTCAGCAAGTCAGATCCCCGTGACTGTCAGAAAGCTAGCACACATGGAAATAAGTCAGTGGTTGGAAGTAAGAAAAGTTTGGAAACTACAGACTCAGCCAGGTGAGCAGAGACACAAGATGAAAGAAAAGAGTCACCAGCATACAGGAAGGGTAGAAAGCTCTTCATGGAAAGAAAGCACTTCATTGGCGGCTTGTGAAGGCCCGGAAGCTAGACGGACAGTCTTCTAATGAGCCAAGTGTGGGGAGAGTACACAGAGGCTCTCGTACCAGCAAAGAAGCCGAAGCAGCTGTCACAGCGCTCACTAGATATCAGAGTGCATGGGTCACATTGAGTTTTTAAGTTTTATGTTGAGCTTTACATACTTAGGGTTAGGCTTGTACATCTGTGATAAATCCAACTGAAGACACCTTTGGATGTTTCTGTAATGAGAGAAAAGATTAAAAGTTTCAAGGACTTTTTAATTGTTCCCCACTGGCTGTTATTATTTACCTACAAAGGGAGTTTTCTTTCTGGTGCTGACATTGGTGTGACTTAATGTATGTGATTTTATATTCTCGGTGTTTGTTCATAAACAATAGCATAGTTATATATTTTAAATTTTTCTGAAATAGAAATTAAGCACTATGAAAAGGAAAACAGTCTACAAAGCATAGAGAAATAAATGTAGCCAAATTGGGACAAACGAACTGAATGCATACAAAAGAGAATCGGACTCTGTAATTGGGGTTCTACTATGCATTACCCTCCCAATCTAAGAGAATAAATAAAACATGCTTTTTGAGCACTGGCCTGTCTATAAATGTAAAAATGTCAAGTTTTAAGATAATTTTATACTATATGATGGCTTGCAAGGAAATGGATATATGCAAACATTTTCCCAAATAAATCACTGAAGCCAATATTAGCAATGGCTTCTCTACCAAAAATTATTTCTTTCCAGAAAAAATATGGATAAATTAACACCATAAGCATGGAGTGGTAATTTTATGTTAATCATTTCTATATCTCATAAGGCTTCAATACTTTGGGGCATTGAGTATATGCTCTTGTGTGTGTGTGTGTGTGTGTGCACTTGCATGTGTGTGTACATAAATGCTCTTTGTGTGTCTGCTTCTTATATACAGGCAGGTTTCATCTTAGCAAATTCCAAATGAAGAATTAAATGTTCTTGACATTCCGTCTAATAGACAGTGGGTGGCACCATCTTAAGCAGCACATGATGGAGGTTTGAATTTGGCAGTATTTTCTTTATTTGGGCTACAAACTCTACCCAAATTTGAAGGACTTTCTACATTAGTAATTAATAGGGCCCCATTATGCTAACTATCATCCAACTTAGGACATCTTACAGGAAAGATAAGAGATGAATAATTTGAAGTAATTTTCTTGTAATCATGCCAATCACTTGAGCAAAGTAGTTATTAAAGGAAACGGTATTATGATGAATTATAGGACATCTCACATTGAATACCTTTTCTTATCAGCTACTTATAGTCTCTGATGCTTGAAAAGGGGCAAACAAGTAGAAGCCTATTCCGAATAACACTCCTGTTATTGTAAATAGAGGTTTGTTTAGTAAACCCTGCATTTTAATGAGGCATGAAAGGCACCCTTTACCTTACTTCTGCCCATCTCTTCTACAAGAGCCGAAGTTCATGGGCTTTGCTCTCCCTTGGAAGGAAAGCGTATCAAGCATGAATCACCTTTGATGACAAGAAACCCTTCCAGTTCAGATCTGCTGAAGTGATTAGACATTATTTATCTAATTAAATGTTCAAAACACATCATTATTGAAAGGAATAAATTTAGTACATTTGTTGAGCGGTGTTAACTGAAATGTAACTGCACATCATTTGACTTTTTAACATTTTATTATATCTATTAAGTCTTTCTGTGCTTAATTAAATCAACTTATTTTTTACAGTTAATTTAATGTGATTTCATTTTCGTTACGGAGTCTGAATCAGATATCACAGAGAAAGCCAACTGTATACACAAATTAAGCTTTGAATCCTCAGGTGTTCTCCTGCGTCTCATTCAAGTTTGTTGGCTCAGAATGTGCACCATGATTTCAAATAGAAGTTTTTTTTTTTTTTTCACACCGAGGAAGGCTCTTTCCTGATCATTGGTATTACTTTTTAAACGCAGCCGTTTCTTTAAGAGTTGAGAACAATCGTGTTAATATTATTTTGCATCCTAGATCACAGCTACCACTGTGATCTAGGTCAGGGAGCCACATTGTTAGCACTTGAGGAAGTAAATAAAAGCCAGAATGTGAGACCATAGTCCAGGCTTGCTGCCACACTGGCCATTGGACTTCTTAGTTGTTCTTCTAGGGATGACGATGTTTAAAGATCAGTGCTGCGGCTCCTCACAAGGAGAAGGTAATAAACAACAAGGGCCGGCCAACCGGAGGCACAGAACACACTATTTCATTCTGACTACTGTATTCAAATGAGCACCAATCTGTGGTCACATTAAACACCACTCCTTTTGTCCCAGGAACCCTAAACTATGACATGGGGTAAAGAGAAGAGCAAGATTGAGGCCATAATGATAGGTGTCAATCAAGTACTGTGGATAGTGACACCCAGGGTAGAGCGTGGTGTTTTGGACCATTTAAATCTGCACTTATAATCTCAGATGGAGGTTATGACTGAAGATAAACAGGGGAGGAACATTCAAAGGTTGTAAATTCTAATTAAGCATTGAGATCGGCTTGCAAAGCTGCTCCTTCTTCTTCTTCTTCTTCTTCTTCTTCTTCTTCTTCTTCTTCTTCTTCTTCTTCTTCTTCTTCTTCTTCTTCTTCTTCTTCTTTTTTCTCTCTCCCCCAAATGTTGGGCTGTTTCGGATTCTGTCAGCTTTCTACTAAGAACACTGAAAAGGAAGGTTTTTGAAGTCTCGTCTGACTACCCGGATGGAGAATTTAAAAGGTAGCCAGAGACATGGTTAAGGGCTCTCTATTCCTCGACAGAGTACAAATGAGGAGGGGGAAATGTTTATTTTATTTATTTATTTATTTATTTATTTATTTTTAAAGCAAACAAAGTGAGCTTGTATGTGCCTAGGTACCCTTCCCTACCCCTTCAAGGTCCGGGGGGCATCACTAGCCAGGAATCTCTGCCCGGGCTCCAGGTGCCCATTCTGGTTTTCTTCCATGGCCACTTGGACTGGCTTTGATTCCCCAGGGTAAGTGTTCATGATCACAAATTTGGCCAAAAGATTTTTCATTACCCTCCAACATTTCTTTTCACCTCCAACCTCTAGGCAGGACCCTAGCTTTCCCTTTGGAGCCAAGAATATAAAGACACGGGGCCATCGGGCTGACCCAGAGGGCCCTGCTGTCAATCACAGTCTCGCCATCTCTGCTGCCTTTCACACCAGGCAGCTGGACCCATCGCTGTCAACCAGGTAACAACCCCCAGACAATAGCGGCCTGAAAGCCTGGTCTAGACACTCTTTTAGCCACTTACTCGCTGCTCTTGGCAGCTGTTGAAGCATAAATAAGCAGTTTGTAATCAGAAAGCTGACATCATCGCAGCGCGGCTGAGAGGGGAGATTGTTCCTGGGCACTGAGCGGGTTTTTTTTGTGTGTGTGTGACAACAGATTCCGGGGTGGGGATGCAGATTTGTGCCATGCTAAGCTGGTCTTTCTTTGATTTACAGAAGACAATTGGATCAGGTCCCCAGCTCCAGGGAACACCAGGATTATTTTTTCACGTTCAGCTCCTGATGGCCAGTCACATCGGATAATAAACTGGGTACCACTGGCACATGAGGTGGAAACCTAGCAGGGTGGATTGAAAGTTTGGACAGAGAAGGTTTGCTGGGCCACGGGGTAACTCCTCAGCCCCTGGCAAGGGACCATGTGATGGTTTTGGTAGGGGACACACAGGCGGGTTGTTACTGCAGGAGAGTCTGCCGGCCCTGCAAAATGGATGGTTTCATGAAAAGCAGAAGAGAAACAGAGAATGCTTATTTCTGCTTTCCGTGTGCCTGTGTATATTTCAGGATCAAGGTCTGCCTTTCAAAGGCAGCTATCCTCAAGAAAGCAGGAGGTATGAACCATCCACCAGAAGCATTGACACCCCGCTCCCCCCCCCCCCGCCCCCATCACCTCTACAGCTGATCAGGACGTCTTGTAGATTTTCCTGTTTTCCCCAAGACTGGCTCTGCCACTAGAAAGAGGAGAGGTAGTCTATGTTATTTGCTTATCATAACAGATTTCTTATAATTGTTTGAGGTTGCTCCCAAAGGACTGAGGGCTTCTTGGGTTTCTTTTAGCACTCGGGTTCTGATTGCCCTGATGTCTGCTGGTGACACAGGACTCAAACTCTCTTGGTCCATAGTGGCCGAATCCATGCCAGGACACTATAGACCTTCCCACCTGAATAGCCCATTCAGGTAGTTTTGCCCATCTCCAATTTCCCCTACCAAAGAAAAAGAAAGAAAAAGAAAAAAAGTCCAGTGCTACAAAAATATTGCCGTCCCATCTCCCCGAGGGGCTCTGGTATTAGTTTGTTCTAAGTAGCTCATGATTTAGAATACAAAGGCATTTCCAGAGTGCATGTTTAACAAAATGACATAGCAGATAATTGAAATTTATTTGCAATTTTCAAACTACAATAAACACAATTCTCCTTTTCTTTCATTAATAATCGCACGGCTAATGCATAGCAATCCCTCTGCAGCTTTTACAAGCAAACTTGAGCTGCTGTGCTGTAATAGCTGGAAAAGTTAATGTAGCTTGAACGAGGTTTCTAATTGTCCCTGTCTCTGTCATATTTGTCTACTTGAATGGTCCTAAATACCACAGCGATTAATTACTACAGAGCAGGTATTACAAGATGTTATCATCTCTCCCCAACCGTCTGGGTGAATGGAGAGAAGGGGAGATTGTTACAGTGTTTCATCTCTGCTCTTCCTGTAAGACACTTTAACCAGAAGATTTAACGTGTCAAAGTTAACAGCGTTTCTAGCAGATATTCACATTCTAATTAAAGATTAAGAACGTAGTACATTACACTGTGATTTGTCATACATGGCTTGTTAAATAGGAAACCTACCGGGATTCCCTAACATTTTATAAACATTATTCAGGGCTTTTAATGTGGGCAAAGTGAAAGATTGTTCAACTGCATTGCAGCACAGAAAGCAGGTCGCCCTCAGTCCCTCCCCCACCCAGCTCCCAATAAATAACAAGAAGAGACAACTTAGGCTGTTGGGAGGCTGGCTTGCAGTGAAGGTTCTGTTCGAGCCATGAATCACCTCTGGTTAGTATTTGGTGGTAGAGGGAAGATCTTTATTATTAACCCTAGGCTCCCCCCTTTTTTTTCTTGTTCTTTTATTTTTCTCTTCTTTCTTTTCCTTCTTTCTTTCTTTCTTTCTTTCTTTCTTTCTTTCTTTCTTTTTTTCCATCTTTCTTTCTTGATTCTTTTTTTTTTTTTCACTTTTGCTTTTGGCTGCCAGCTAAGTAGAGGAAGGTAAGAGTCTTTGTTTGAATTGGAGTGCCAAAGGACAGAATAAAGATGAAACAGTATTTCAATATGCAGTCAGAGCCTACAGCTGCTTCCAGAAGCCCTGATCGTACCAGTTCCGGTACTAGTGGTACAGGACTGGTTCACATTCGATGATTGCCTGCGGAATAAATTAATGAGATACTGAGCATTTGCATATTCACGGATGCTTACTAGGTAGAAAAGGAAGGCCAGGTGCGCTGAATTTGGGGATTAGAAGATTTGCTAGAAAGTCACATCTTTCTCTCCCTCAGAAACAGGGTGCCCTAACAGTAAAATCAATAGTAAGGCAAAACTCTTGCTTAATGAACACTCTGAGTAATTATAGCAGCAAGGCAAGGCAAGGCTAGCTACATCTAGCTTACAAGCCCCAGTGAAGCCAACATACTGCCCTAGTTATAGCGAGGCCTAGATGCAATAGTTCAGGGGCATAAAGAGAACAAATCCCACTTGCTCTCTCTCTCTCTCTCTCTGGATTTTAGGTTTTAATTATGCTGGTGGTGTGCCATAGTACCTAATGCAAAATGATCAATTGAAGGAGACCTTTACATTTGTAAACAGTATTATTGACTGGTTGCCAATCTAAGTTGGAACAGGGGAAAGCTGTTCTGAGAAAATTACAGGCAAACCCAAACGGGGGTGGGGGGGGTCCGGTAGGGGGGTGGGGAGGATGAATCTGGGCTGTTGCAGTAAGGAGTGTGGGTCTCCCCATTTCCTCTGCTAGTGGCTGCAGCCAGGATGTGGAGAAAGCATGTTATTTAAGGCATTTGTATCTCACTGTGGACCTAAGTTTCTGTGCAGCTGTGGGTCCTAGCTTGGAGGCTCCCTCAGAGCTGAAGGGCGCAGAACATATTCCTCAGGTCCTTAGGACTATATTATAACACGGAAGAGTGACCGTCCATGTTTTTCAGGGCATTGTACAGTGGGGAAGGCTGTCTCGAAATTTTAATATTTTGCTTTTATTTTATACAGATAGATTTTTTTTTCCTTCTAAAATTGCTTTTATTTTCTCTTTCAAGAAACCAATTGGACAGCACTCGATCGCCAGGAACTGATTATCAAAATGAAAGTAGAATACAATAAGCAGGTTCTTTTTTTTTTTTAAAAAAAAAAAAAAGAAGAATGATGCCTATTTACTAACAAGTCCCACTGTACCTTCTTATTTCACAGGACCCCTTCCTGGCCAAGGCAGGCAGTAACCTTTCTTAGAAATAGTATGTATACACACTGCAAGTGTACACGCATAATAAACAGATACCCACAGATTCCACAATGGGTGTTCTCTATACAGCTGAGTCTTTTTACTTCATTTAAAAATATTACTGCCAACATCTAAAGCTCTTTTTTAAAAAAGAAGACTTTCTCCCCATATTTACAAATAGTCTCTGAATATGAATTATTTAAGTGTCTTCCCAGGGAAAGAATCAAAGAGGCTCTTAGTACCCGTTTCAGTGCTGCTTAGAACTTAAGCTTTTAATTTATTTTATCAAGGCTCAGAGGGTACAGTAATTGTCAGGACAAGCCCTCCACCCCCCTCAAAATAATCTGCACATGTTTGAAAATTCAATTTCTTTTTTTCACATACAAATTTTGGTGTGCTCACAAATACACACAAATCAATTATTTCTGTGGTATAATTACATCCAGGAAACTACATATCCTCATAAACTAAAGGAATATAGATTTATTAATATGTATCGATAATATCACTTAAGGATTTTTGAAAGCATTTTTCACCTTGAAAGGACCTGCTTGAAGCCTACACAGCAGTGAAATCACTGTAGTCCAAGGTTTTTTTGTCACACACACAGAGCACAGATTTTTTTGATTATGTAGATTTCTTTTCCTTCTGCAGTTTCATATGCAAAGCATGCATCGGCCACATCCATGCTATCTCCTAAAGCAGTCATTCTGAAACCCAATCTGGGGACAGTGCAGACTAAATAAAATTTCATTTTGATTTGGCCTCCCGCTGCGAACGGGACTGCTTTGTCTCAGCCGACAGAACCAGCAAGCCAGAAAGGTATGTGGCGCTTTGCATGGCTGGTGGTGTGTCTGGAGGCTCAGGATCGCCTCTGCTTCTGGCTCGCAGCTCTCCCACTTCCTGCTCCCCTTTTTCTCTCAGTGCTGTGTGCCTTCTACCTGCCGGGCAGAGCGGTGGCTAACCCGCACCAGTTGTTGACTTTGGCATATGGTTAATCGGTCCCGTGGCTGTTTGCATACCCCCACCCCACCCCCCACTGTCTTTGTTATTGTTACGCTTTGGGTTTTTTTTTTTTTTTGGTTTTGTTTTGTTTTCTCCTCTGCCTCTATTTTCTGTTTTTGTTTTTTTGTTTTTGTCCTTCTTCACATTGGTCTCCCATGTTTCTCAAGATGTTGAATACTAAAATACTGAATGAAAGAGAAATTGTGTAAGTGCTGTGCTGATGCTCCAGAGATTTTACTGGAGAATTTGTCATGCCGGGTTTTATTGTAAATTTGAAGATGTGCTTAACAGCTTTGAAGGACTTTAGCATTCATGCCCCTTTGGAGTCGCCTTGGCAGAAAAGGAATCGCCCATTCTAGAGAAAGAGGGAGACAATCAAATAAAGAATACCTTCCACGAGAACTGGATTATTTACCATCTTGGAATGGGGTGTGTGTGTGTGTGTGTGTGTGTGTGTGTGTGTGTGTGTGTGTGTGTGT